>NC_060138.1:186839528-187163439 GCF_021461385.2 Schistocerca piceifrons
GCGACTGTCTTTTGGGATTCGGAAGGGATAATCCTAATCGACTATCTGGAAAACGGCGAAACTATTACAGATGCACGTAAGTCACCGTTACTGGACCGTTTGAAAACCGAGCTGCAAGAAAAACGCCAGCGATTGGACCGCAAAAAAAAGTGTTTTCCATCACGACAATGCACCAGCACACACTTCAGCACTTGTCGCAAAATTATTGGAAATAGGATTCTAACTAGTTTCACATCCCCCCTATTCTCCAGTCTTGGCTCCCTTGGACTATTATTTGTTCCCCAATTTGAAGAAACGGCTGGCGGGACAAAAATTTCATTCAAACGAGGAAGTGATTGCAGCAATTAACAGCTATTTTGCTGGCTTAGACAGTTCCTATTATTCGGAAGGGATCAACAAATTAGAACAGTTTTGTACGAAGTGTATAAGTCTAAAAGAAGACTATGTCGAAAAATAAAAAAAGGCTACCCCAAACATGTAAGTAGTTTTTCTTTTTGCACAGACATTTCATACGCAAATGTTGGCTGTCATTTTTCAATGCTACATTTCTAAGTGAGTCTCTGTCCAGTTGTCGAAATGTGACAGTGCGATCACCGAATTAACACTAGTGAAGGAAATAGGATGAAGTAGAAAGTTTATGCTATGCGGGTGGTCTCTAAGAATAAATATTACTCGCCTTTTGAAGTCATGTTAAATTTATTTTTATTAGTGTTGAGTGGTACCATCTGCGATCACCAACTAAAATAAAAAAATACTGTTTGATTAAATACACTTTCATTTGAGATACGTAATGTTCTAAGGCTCCAAATTTTTGTTAACAATGTTTATAGTACGCCTGTTTACTTGAAACATTAAGATAACCTGTACGTGGTATCAAACACTGCACAGGGTAGTCAACGTTTTAATTTTCACCACGAAATAATTAAGTTTTTTTCAGGTACACTACCGCAGTCTTTGTACACTGACAGCACCGTGCCAAAACAGCTTAGCACGTCAAAAGAAAATGGCGCACCCCATCTCCATTTTATCAATGTGTTTCGCGGGAGCTGTCGAAATGTACCAAGGCCGCCGCAATGTACCTGAAAAAACTAATTACAAAACTTTATTTTTTCGAGATGGGAATTAAAACTTTGTGGTCGCCTATCGTCTGTACCTCAAAACACAACGCAGGTACTTCGATGCTCAATAACAGGAATGCACATACCGCGGGCCGCTTCCGCCCTCCATTGATCCGATGGCAACCCTTCCCTCACAGTTCGTTCATGTAATTTTTTTACCCATCTTTTATTCCTTCCCGCAAAATAGAGGACTGACCCTTGTATAACTTTGTGCTTTTGAGACACAGCAGTCTAGTTGGCATTGGGGCAGGGTCATCCCAATTCGGAATAACAACTAACGGTACGTTGTTTTTGAACTTGCGCAGCAACACAGGAGTTGCACTTGAGCCTGCAGGGTAAGATCTGCTTCTGTAAAAACACAAAGTTGTGATTATATTTGTTAAATGAAGTGAGTATTTGTGGAAGAAATGAAGAGCGGCCCTCACGTAGTGACAGTGTGGGCTGCGGCACTTAGTCTACACACCTCTGGTCCATAATGTTGCTACTATTTTCCCGACTTTCTTCGTTCAGAAGATACGAGGTGGTATACCGCGACCTTTCCCTCATCGTCCAGCCAATGATAAAGGGCAGAGGGGGAAGTTGGAGGGAGCGGCGTCCCAGGATTGCACGTGGGAATAGAATAATACTAGATACCCCTTGCGGTGCAACTTTGGGTTTTGTCGTATCTTTACATTTACTATTGGTCTTCATTTCTCAGAATTTTACACGACGACAATAATCTACCGTACCACCATTTTCATACACTGTGGTCAGTTGAACACAGGAGGGGAAAATGTCAGCAAAAAATACTATTGTAGATATAAATGTTTTCTTAAAATTATACCTAGCAATTATAAACATTTCGTAAAAACAGTTTCACCAAAGCAGAGTCACACGCATTTCGCGATGTTTAATATGTGTAACGTGAAACTGAAATTGCCTTCACAGTCTTCGATGAACGTTTTGTGAAAGCGCAGAAAGGGACCAGACTGCTGAATTCTGCAAATGCTGAATATCGACCGCTGCGGGAGACACACCTGTGCCCCGCGCCGGGTTCAGCAGTGACAATTACTGTTCCGGCAAACTCTGACTTCACTGTTCACTAGCACTCTCAGTTCTTTTAGCACAAAAACGAAAGAATGTTCAGGTTTTTAACGATTATCGTTGTTGGGGACAGGTTGAAAGAGGACTGCGCAGGGATTCTGCTGCAGCCTCAAAGATTCCGAAGTAGTACTGGCCGGAGCTCATTTACTGTAACTGTTAAACACTAGATCTTAACGTCCGTCGGGCGATTTGAACATCAGTTCTTGCGAATGCATATCTGGGTGTCCGTAGCTTGATGTCACATCGCTCGCCTGCATGACTTTCTTACAGTGACACGCGTTTCTACCAACGCTGTTGAGCTAAAGAACACTACGTTTCACCATGGTTTCTATTATAATACACGAGAAACTGATCGTACCGAACACTGCAGTCGTTAAAGAAAGTTTATGCATCATTGAAACAAATACCACAAATTTCCACCACCAGACAATGGAGAATTTCAATTTTTTTCTTTTTTTTATCATACATGTCGCCATCATCAGGTGAACTGACGGACTGAGCTCCTGTGAGCGTGCCGGCACGGAGATCCGTACGCTATGGCTGCTCAGGAGGAACTGGATTCGGTCGCGGCAGCGGCCGATTTAAATACCCTCCACCCGCGGCGCACTCCATCCGCCGTCCGCGCCCCGCGCACGGTCGCGCCATGGAACAGATTCCGACGGCGTCAGAGATGACGTCGGTGTCATGGCTCTGTCCGCCGTGGTCGTCACAACTATACGTTTGCTCGATTTACTCTTGATTAACCCAACCGCTGGTTCCCAAGCCTTGCTAAGATTATAGCCACAGTCACGGTTATTGAGGTCGTCATTGGTGCGAATTTCCATGGCCTCTCTAACAACGCTGTCCCAGTATCTCGACGTCTGTACCAGAATCCTCGTGCGTTCATACTCCATAGCGTGATTTTCCAACAAACAAAGTTCAGCGACCGCCGACTTGCTCGGATACATCATCAGTCGAGTGTGCCTCTGGTGTTCACGGCATCGGTCCTCGACGGTACGCATCGTCTGACCAATATACGACTTGCCACATTGACACGGAATCTGGTACACGCCGGCCTTCCTCAAACCGAGGTCATTTTTGGCGCTCCCCACCAGTGCACGAGTTTTATTCGGAGGACAAAACACAGTTCCGACCCGGTGTTTCTTCAAAATGCGGGGGATTTTCCCCGAGAGTGCGCCTGTATATGGAATAAACGCAGTGCCTACCTCCTCCCTCGTGATTTCATCCATCTTCACAGGTTGTGCTGTAATGGTTGGGCGGAGAGCACGCTGAATCTGCCACTCTGAGTACCCATTTTTTCGAAATACAGTTCTCAGATGTTCCAATTCCTGGGGTAGACTCTCTGCGTCAGAGATAGTGCGCGCCCTATGTACTAGAATAGAAGACAAAGCACACTGATCTGTATTTGCACGCAGACAGATGCCACCACCCTTCACACAGGAATGGGCTACTTAAAACTCTAGTAATCCCTCAGAATGGTTGGCACTACTTCGGTTTTCCCCCTTGTTTCCAATATCTATGTTTCGTTTCAATAAATCAGTAATGACATACTTTAAAACGAATAAAAATTAGTTACATGGTATGAAATTAAAGGCTAACACATATTTGAGATAGCTTCAAGGGGACAACCGTTAAAGAGAAATACCCGACACAAATAAATAAGCAAACCTTCATTCAGAATCTGCGGTTGCTTTATATCATGAACAGCAGAACAGAACGAAAACACAGACATTGCACGAATTTTAGTTGCGGGACAGTATTTTTATATAGAAAAGCAACCACGAAATGTTATAATATCTCGGTACCGAAAAACGGAAGTAGAAAAGAAACAGAAGGGAATTTGAAACAACTTTTGAAGTTCATATTGGATCAAGCAGCTGCAGCTCCCACTGCTAAGGAAGTAATATTAGAATACAAACTGCCGGCCGGAGTGACCGAGCGGTTCTAGGCGCTACAGTTTGGAAACGTGCGACCGCTACGGTCGCAGGTTCGAATCCTGCCTCAGACATGGATGTGTGTGATGTCCTTAGGTTAATTAGGTTTAAGTAGTTCTAAGGGACTGATGACCTCAGCAGTTAAGTCCCATAGTGCTCAGAGCCATTTGAACCATTTTAGAATACAAACTGCTGCGCAGCTAGAAGGCCCTTCCACATACAAGTAAAAGCGAACAGCAGCATGGTGAACAGAATGAAATGCCTGCATTGAAACTGCGAAGCCGCAACAAAATAAGAGGCGCTCTGAAGAGGAAGTAACTTACGACAGGGCGAGGTGTTGGAAACTGTAAATGGCCAATGATAACGCGACTCAGCCGTATGTAATATTTTCCTTACGGTAGAAAGCAACCTTTACTTAGCATCTAATAGCTCCACGTTTAGTAACTACCTGATACGGATAAAAATACCATTGTAGTGCGATTTAAATTAGTTGGTATCTGAAATTTCATGTCCGCAGTTGTCACAAGTATGTTTGCTGGCGATGGAAAATCGCTTTTAAGGCTATCTTCCACAAAAATTATGTAAAAGACCAGTAACTCACTTATAGGTAGATGTCTAAGTACTTCATAAATCTATTCTTATTTTTCCATTAGGGTCGGAGCTGCTGATGCTCTGCTATAACAATTACTACTACTACTACTACTACTACTACTACTAATTATTATTATTTCCGGGAAATAGTTTTAAATTTAGCATCTCACTGCCGTTCCGTCTCTGCTTCGCATCCCTAAACGGCCTCCAGAAAGGCAGCTGCACGTTCCGTCCCACGCTATAACCGTTGCGCAAGAAGAGTGCCACATTGTCAGAAAAGTGTACATGTTCCTCCGGTTTCTTCCGCAGAAACAATTCTGCTGCGGCACAGATGCATCACAGTGTGGGAATGAAAGGCGCGGCAAATGGGACCTTTCTCCGAAGCTGAAATGCGGGGGACAGCACGGGGATTCCTGTGCATACATCTAAGGTGCACACAGATTCACCGTGAAGCTCTGGCTTTAAAAGGGCCAAACGAAATATCACGCCCAACAACTTGACTCAGGCCGCACACAGACTTGAGTGATGCTGATTGGCCACATAGTCTTGTACCTGTACCATGAGATTTCAGTCTTTTCGGCAAGCTGAAAATATCTGTCGGGAAAGGGATTTTCGAACGACAAGGAAGGTACACACAGCGGTTCTCTAGAGGTTTCCTGACAAGCAGCGCGTTTTATTTACAGACACCTTGTGAATACAATGTAACTTAAGTGTGTAAGTTTGAAGTGTAGTGCAGCATTCAGTAAGGGTTACTTGCCCTACTCCAGTAGTCTGTAGCCAACTTTTTGATGTCGCCACCTATCTACGGTCGAACAACTTGTCTGTCGAAGCAGTAACGAATTATATACAAAAACCTTCGTGAATAAGTCTGTTATAAACTCATCTCGGGAACAAACTGACTGAAGTACCTGGTTGGCTATCAAAATGACTCACTAACTCGTAACAGGTACGAAGTTTAAAATCTCTACCTCCTGCAAAAATCACGTACAAATTCTGAAATTAGCTTATGATATAGCTCAGGGGTTCCTAAACTTTTCCTCTGACGGAACACAAGAATCCTGACGCTGGGATGGTAGTCCTTGTTTATTTTGAAGATTAATGAAATTTTTAAAAATGACAACCTTTTTATTCAGTGTTTACTTCGCTTTTACATCAAAACTAGTAACACCGAAATACCAAAATTTTAAAAAATAATTAGTATCGTCAAAATGTTGGGAGCACTTATTCACTTCCGCGGAACACCAGTGTACTGAGGAACACAGTTTGGGAAACCCTGGTATACTCTATACGATTTATCTAAAAATGTGAAAATTCATTTTTAATTTTATTTTGGAGCAGAGTTGTGTTTTTCTTGAAATATGAGAAATTTTCACATCATGAAAATTCCCTACTTGGGAACTGGCAGGAATTATGTTTTGCATAGTGGAAGTGGCAACGATGGGAATCAACAGCGCCAGGTACACATTGATGTACTGATGGTAGGAGTCACAATACGCTCACTGTTAAACGTCACCCAATTTAAATCAGGCTAAAGTGACTGTTCATTCGTTTGGTTGGAGTAGTGAGAGAAGCTGGCTACAAAATTGATCCGCTGACAACTTAATGACTGATACTGACGGTATCCATCAAATTACGCACGCCGAAGCTGCTTTATCGGCTTTATGTCACTAAGAAATATGCACGATTTCTGAAGCTGACTGAATAACATTGACGGAACAACAGAAGCTTAATACAGATCAGAAGTGCGTATTATAGTGTAATACTACACTGATGTAAACCTGTCGCTTCTTCTGACAGAACGCCCATATCCGCAAATGTATTGATGAAGCTGTTACCAGTACTTATCGTTATATGCTACGCCGTGCAACTGCAACGACGCCGAATACGCTGAACAGTTGCAGGGAGAAGCGTACCTGGCAAGCAGACGCTGCGCAGCTAGGACAGTGGACCAGCGCTCGCTCGAGTGCACCGGCGGCTGCGAGCTATCGAGGGGCGATTCGGCGCGGATGGTGCGCCGCTATCGACCACGTACCGGGAGGCGCAGCGCCGGTGATCTCGAGTGCACTCGATACGCGTCACAGACTCTGTGACGTCACGCCAAGTACCCCGGGGGCCCTGCGCTTCATTACCCCTGGCTAGTCACCCATTCTATCGCCTCCGCGGCGTCTCTTAACAGCCCGACGTCTGCCACAAACAAGTACTCCGCCACGCTAACATTTGAATAGCGAATCAAGAGACCTTTCGGCTAACAGGTGCTAGTTTTGTCGTGGAACAGGACAGACGTTTTTCATCTTCCATAGTATTTGCGGATGTAGAGATGGTCTACACAACAAATAGGGCAGGAGATAATTATACAGAATCGACACAAATAAGACAAGCAGAAGATTAAACCAATTTTCGGATTGAAGGTGTCTTACCTTACCTCCTAACACGCAACAGCAGCGTCCAATCCAGCTTGCGGCTAGTTGTTTCAACAACGCGTTACTATAAGAAACAGACGGAAGTCTGTCTATTTCACACTCTTCAGTATATGTTAAAGTTTACCGCAAAGGCAATGGTGGTCACGCAAGCTCTACAGTTCGTCAGGCCGCTAGGACCGAACAAAATCATGATCATGTCAGACAATTTACCGCGATACTTTAGTATCAAGCTGCGCCAAAATTACAAAATCTTGTTTTAACAAAGGTATCGTACCTCTACAACTCTGCGTTATTATGTCTGTTCTACCCAAACAGACGTGAGGTGGCGTATAATCTTTTCTTCAGTCTCACAGATGGAATGGTCAATATTTATAGATATGACACGTACGATCATTCCAAGAAAAACAGTCTGGTAAACAACGGTCGTACAATGCGTACCTTAACAACTATTAACACTACATCTTTAATATTGTGCACCTGATTTCTACTGCAAGCTCACTGCTTTCCATATTTTGAAAGGTGGTATTACGGGCCAAAACAAGATAAGAATGTCCAGTAAACATTGAGATTTAAGTGCGTAACTTAAGAGTTATGAACACGTTTTCATCTTCGCTGCTATGGAACATCTCTTGCACAGAATAGTGTTCGTAGCTCTTAAGCCATGCATTACAGAACCCACGTTTACCAGCCTTTTTAGCTCCGAATGTTCCTTCTTGTCAACATTACTGAATACTGACCATTCCTTCTGTGACACCCTGTACATTAACAGGTCCACTGTAAGGTGATCATTCCTTTGGCTTTTGTATGTCATCGATGTGCGTATCACAGAGAGCAAGCTACGATACTGTTAAACGATCTTTGGTCTTGTCGTGGCACCGTCTTTGCCTCTGTGCAGCCTGATGCATTCTTAGTTGAAGTGTGGTAGGCGATGGACGTATTCAGTAGTGCTGTGTTGACTTGTGATTGTATCTGTTAGATGAAGAATATTGTGAAGGACAGCAAGGATGAATAAGACAGATGTACTAGAAAGTGAAGAGAATATAAATTTCGAATAACGTTATGCTTCGAAGAACAGGAGTTTGAGGTAAGATTGCAGCACTGCGCAGCCAGAAATGATTGTCAGCTAGTTAACTTGCTCAGAGCTGGGTGAAAGACCTCCCCATTTCCCTGAGTCATGCCTTAACATAGTAACTTATTAAGCTGTTTGCTTTTCTAACCTAACTAACCTAAGGACATAACAAACATCCATGCCCGAGGCAGGATTCGAACCTGCGACCGTAGCGGTCTTGCGATTCCAGACTGCAGCGCCTTTAACCGCACGGCCACTTCGGCCGGCTGTGGTCTTCAGTCCACAGACTGGTTTGATGCAGCTCTCCATGCTACTATATCCTGTGCAAGCTGCTTCATCTCCCAGTACCTACTGAAACCTACTTCCTCCTGAATCTGTTTAGTGTATTCATCTCGTTTACCCAAGGGAACGCCATCATCATTTAACCATACAGTAAAGCTGCATGGCCTCGGGAAAAATTGCGGCTGTAGTTTCCCCTTGCTTTCAGCCGTTCGCAGTACCAGAACAGCAAGGCCATTTTGGTTAGTGTTACAAGGACAGATCAGTCAATCATCCAGACTCTTGCCCCTGCAACTACTGAAAAGGCTGCTTCCCCTCTTCAGGAACCATACGTTTGTCTGGCCTCTCAACAGATACCCCTCCGTTGTGGTTGCACCTACGGTGCGGCTATCTGTATCGCTGAGGCACGAAGCCTCCCCACCAACGGTAATGTCCATGGTTCATGGAGGGGGGGAGGGGGGGGGAGGCAGGTGAACATTAACACTATACCCTTCTTTAAATCACTGTTCATTTTGCTAAGCACAGAATTGTTCAGACCAGTGTTATGTATGAAGATCACGCTAAGTTTTGCTCTGTCGTCTCTGAATCCATACTTCATTCTAAAATCGTTGTGTTTAAATATTTCATAGGAATAGTTACTCTCCCCACCCCACTTTTTATCATTACGCTTTACCACATGCAACCGTTTCAATATGTATTTATAAACAGAGATATAGCTTAGCCGCCGCCTGCTTGCTGTTTACTTTTGTGCTTTCGAGAAATCTGCAACAGTGTTGTCAAGACACGAGGTAAGTGGAAATTCTAATTAGGGCAGATTATTACGTCAATTACGCATTTAATTTAAAGACAAGTTGCATTCAGATCAGTTACAGTTAAGTTCAAATTAGGTTCTGTTTAATGGAAGGTAAGCATATGAGTTTAACTTTGATAACAATTTGGTGGGGACACAGTTTTGGTAATACGTAGACTTTTATAGAGTGGGAGGTAAAGTTGGGCTAAATTACGTACAGAAACAAAATATAGTGGGGCAGTTACACCCTGAGAAAACTTACAAAAATACTGCACAAATATTCATTCTCTTTTTGATAATGCTTCAAAGTGGTGCAAAGATTGACCGTTTGCTTTAAAGGTACCGAAAATTAAGGGCATGTACTTCACAACACACGTAAAAGTAGTATCAACTCACTACAGCATCTGTAAACCAGTAAATTGTACAAAAACAGAGTAACAGCCTGTAGGAATACGAAACTGAATGATCGCTTAGAATCAACCGTAGATAAATCCATGGTATGCTGCGGTTGATTAACAGGATACTGAGAAAAGGCAGTCGGTACACACAAGAGTGCTTGCAAACACTCGTGCATCCGGCCTTAGAAGACTGCTCTAGAGCATGAGAGCCGGCCGGAGTAGCCGTGCGGTTCTAGACGCTGCAGCCTGGAACCGAGCGACCGCTACGGTCGCAGGTTCGAATCCTGCCTCGGGCATGGATGTGTGTGATTTCCTTAGGTTAGTTAGATTTAATTAGTTCTAAGTTCTAGGCGACTGATGACCTCAGCAGTGAAGTCGGATAGTGCTCAGAGCCATTTGAACCATTTTTAGAGCATGAGACCAAAAATCAACAGGTATAATGGGGATACGGTATGTTTACAAAGGAGGAGGGAACGAATGATTACAGGATTGTTTGATTCAGGGGGGGGGGGGGGGGGGCGGCACGGAAATACTCAAAAACCTGAATTAGCACACCACACGACTGAAGACAGACGCCCATCATCCCGTGAAAGTCTTTTTACAGAGGAGGAATGATAAGCCACAGTTGGTAACGTCCGTCTCATAGGCGGATATAAAATTTTTCAACGTACAGTTGGCACACGTCCATTATTATATTGATCTGATATTTCAGTCAGCCTTCATTTGTGAGCTGAACTTCTTATTGTGTGGACGACATGGTTTCATTTCTCCTATGGTATTGTTTTACTCGTGCACATACACCAGCGACATTGTCCCAAAGCTTGATAATACTTCAGAAGTGTGGTTTTCCCTTTTCTTGATAGACAGATTTTACTCTGAACGAGTATTTTTTTTGTTATACTCCTTACTTTTCAAATACCTCATTTATAGATGGCTGCTTGTAGAGGGGTATGTCAACAAGCAGAAAAAAGTAGTGCAGCTGGCTTTAGAGCAGTTCGACGGGAGCGATAACTACTATCATTCAGACGATTCTTATTTTACTGAAGGTCACGTATCAGATTCCGACCATGGCAGCGACTATGAAACTAATGCGAATGATATTCTCAACGCGTCCGAGAACGAACAAGGTGGTGTTGACTGTTGAGAATAGGGAAAACGAGAACATCGAAACCTATATAACTTATCAAAGAAAAATGAATTGTTTCACCTCGAGTTCCATAGCACCCAAATGTACTAAGATACCGCACAATAAAAATTGACTTCGTGGTTAGACTCCGTCAATCAATTAGGTGGTGATAGAGGCCCAGAAGGAATGGGGCGTTTGTTTTTCAACACGGATTTTGGATGAGGCTGTAGCACATACCAAATCAAAACTGCAAAACATAAGGAATAAATTACAGAATCCTTCCTTCTCCAATTATAAAGAGACATGATTCTATGTTCCATTATCAAGTCTGTACTTGGAAACATTCATCACTTTTTGAAAATGACTGTTCTGAATGTCCTATTTTCGTGGTGTGGATTTTTCTTGTTGGCTCTTAAGTCAATAATGCATCTACTCGCGAACAAAGGAAGAGCGATGATCCTGCGGCAGCTGTGGCCAACATTTTCGACATCCTTCCTTTTAACTGTCAGAAGGTATTTCCACCGGGACTAATACATGTGTTGATGGGAGTCTGATCCCATTTAGAGGAAGATCATATTCAACTAATTTCCCAAGAAATCTATTAAATATGGCATAAAAGTCATGTGCCTCAAAGATGCACATTGACCATATTTAACATGGACATAAAATGCAAAATTTGGGCATCTTAGTCGTCTAGACGGATGTTACTGTTAGCGCCAATTTTTCACATGTTACCGACTAATGATTACGTGAATAATCTAGAAGTGTACTTCTGCCCCTCCACGTTCCGCTCCCCTAGCGACCGCGGAGAAGAGTTTGACACTTAACAAGCCGCACAGAGACGTTAAGGCAAGCACTCTTCGCTCGGTAAGTGATTCGAACTGGAAGAAAACTTTGGATGGGCATAATGTTCTCTGCTAAGTACTTAAGTGATTTGCGATCTAAGCATTTCGAAGCTGATCATCGCTTGTGTAGGGAAACAGATTGCAATCAACAATAGCATAATACGGTCATTTTGCTGTCTACTACGTATTAAAGAGAGCGTAATTACCCACTGCTTGTGAAAGTTTACCTCGACGGGTCAGCGCTTTGTTGGCTTCGGTTCCTGTCTTCCCCGCTTTCTCGGTAATACTATTAGTGCGAGCGTTGAGTGCGTCTACGACAGATCTGCCTCTAACATGGTTGCTGCCATTAGGCACAAGCACGCTCTTACCCTTCGTACAATCGCGAGGTTCCCTCTGAACTCATTAAACATTTCGTTATAAATTTCGTTGCACACCACAGATATCGTTTGTACACACCGATGTTGTAAGGTGAATGAACCGTTAAATTCACTTGCGCCAGCGACTTCGATCAGACAAGTTTATTGATAGCGGGACGAAAGGCTGCTCGTCTCGAAATCATCACCGATAGGTTATGAATACTTTCAGTTATCATTGCTCAGACCAATATATCTGCAAGCAAAAGAATAGTGGAAATGTCCAACGTTCTACGCGCCATTTTTTCACTAAGAGTTGAACTTATTCAAATGCCAAATCACTGAGTAAACGTTTAAAGCGTTCACTACTAGTTGGCGCATTGCATTTGTGCGAAGAAGTGCTTTCCTCAGGAGTTTCAGGTAGCAAGCGTCAATGTCTCCTCTTATCAGTTGTGTGGCAAGCAGAGTGCAGATAAGCTTTAGTCTGTATCAATGAAACACATCTGTGATGGAAAGAGGTAATTTCAGTTAAAGAGCAGTAAAAAAGTTTAAGTGAGCCAATAGAACAATGTGTGTGTATATAAAATATTATGAAAAGCCAATTCTTCCTCAACTGGACTTTGGCGATATCTGATCCAAGAATGGGATTGCTGTAGAAACATTCTTTCTTGAATTTTCTTACTTTGTTGACTGTAGTTCTCTCAGTTCAAATATTACTGCTGCATTTCTGTTCAAGTATAATCACAAAACTTGGTGCCTCATTGTCGGTAGCACTTTAAACATTTTTTTCTTACTAGTGTACACACACACACACACACACACACACACACACACACACACACACACACACACACACACACACACACAATAAATAAATAGAAAAAACACCTGAAAGCAAAACGTGAGGACGTTGGCAACACTAACAAAAACGGATGACATTATTCAGAAAATAGCAGTTAAATGAAAAAGATGTGGAGCGTGCAAACGGCGTTCTTCTTTTGAACTATTATAAGTAATAAAATCTTTGAGGCTTGCCGATGACACTGATTCTCTCAGACACCAACGGACTTGGAAGATCAGCTGAACTAAATGAATGGAGTCTTGAAACTGTATTAGGTGAAAATCAACAGAGGCAGACAAAGGTTAATACAATGTAGTCGGATTAAATAAAGCGACAAGTGGATTAAATTAGGAAATGACACACTAAAAATAACGAGTTTTGCCATTTGGGCATCAAAATAACTTATGAAGACAAAAGAAGAGAGGGTATAAAACACCGATTGGTAATAGCAAGGAAACCATTTCTGAGGACGAGAAATTTGTAAACATCGAATATAAATTTAAGTATTAGGGTGCCTTTTCAGAAAAAAAGTGTCTTGAGTGTAGCCTTATACGGAAATGAAACGTGGACGACAAACACGTCAGATACGAAAAGAATAAAAGCTTTTGCAACATGGTGACAGAAAAAACTGACGATTACACAGATGGAGGTACTGTATCGAACTGGGGAAGAATAATATTTATGGAACAACCGGACTAAAATAAAAGATCGTTTAGGAGGACAGATTCCGAGGCATGAAGGAATAGTTGGCTTCATAATGGGAGTGATTGTGAAGGGAATAAAAATTAGAAATGTAGGCCAAGGCATGGCCACAGTAAGCAGAATCGAAATAACTAAGATTGCAGCGGATATGCAGAGATGATGACGATAGGTGTATCAAACCAGTCTCTGGACTGATAATCACAACGACAATTAGTTCGTAATTATTGTATCAATTCTTCAATGCGATAACGTACCAATTATTTCAGATACGGTACCGTTGTTTTCTCGTGAAACACAAACTCACAGAGTGGTTTGTAACACGGCGATTCTTCTTAACGCTAGCTCCAAATTAGCGACCATACAGTGCCACACGAACTTTGTCTTTTTGTTCTTCACATGCTGCAAAAAGAGAAGTCTTCTCCTGCTAATTATGGAAATGATGAACCGGATGACTATATGGAGTTGTCCAACAAATAGATGCATCATTCAACTGTCGCCGTTTCTTGTCACTTGTGATTTTGTTTTCAGGTTGGTGTGTTAACTACAAACGGTTGGCGGACAAAGCACTGGTTGATCACATAAATATGATGCACTGATGAATATGTTAAATGAAGTATCTTCAGCGCCGTGGTGATATTTTGTTAATACTTACATCGTTTCACGGGTTATGCCGCTAACTGTGATTCACACGAAATTAGCGTGCCAAATTGCTGCTAGAGAGTTTATCATCTATAGCAGTGCTCTCGCCGGAAGAGATTTTTCGCGATGCACAGAACAGCTCTGGAAAAAATGGAGGTATCTTCCAAATTTGAGTTAATCTGGGAGCATCAACTTTACTAGGTCGTAACATATTCTAAGGCTTAATAAACCCAAGACACGTATTCGCACTATATAAACTTTATTACAATGGCTATCCAATAAGAAATAGCAACGTTAACGTTTTACGTCCTCTCGACGACGGGGTCATTAGAAAAGGGTCCGGAATGTAACATCAGGTGGACTATAAGCAAAATTGCGCAGTACTTCGCAGAACTTTATAGAAAAATGATAAAATCTATACCGTTGTATTGCTTTCTATATAATCGCCTTTTACGATGAAGTTACGATTGAAGTCCTTCAAAATGTCCGTTGCAAATGAAAATCGCGTCAGTTAAATCCATTCTTAAAAGGATCTTAATGAGGGGAAAAAATCTCAACGCTGTAGACATTCTTTGCGAAACGATTTATACACAAGCAGATTACGGTGAGATGATGTGCACCATTTGACGTCTTTCGTTTAAAAATCTAACAATGCAGCAGCCAGGAAGGCCACGACTACTGTTTTTCTTTTTGGGACCTTACAGGAACTTTGGTACTAAATTTAATGAAATCTGAAATAACAATTACAAAGCTTACCGCGAGACGTCATGGAAGAAGACGCGGTATGCAAATAAAAGTCGCAGATTCTTCATTTACGCAGTTATTCTGAATAAATGTTACGCCGAAATAAGTACTGTAGCGTCAGATCAGATGTAACGTTCCTGAACATCCATCCTCCCCTCCCTCCCCCCCCCCCCTTTCCCCACTTTTACACACGCGGCGGGTTTTCTTCTTTAAGCTTCTCAAAACTCCACTTAGAGTTGTTATACATTTTCCTCTTCCTCCAGGAATTTATTTAGATGTATTTTTTCAACTATATTTTTCACGCATTTTTTCAACGAGTCCATACCGCTGCAGACTTCCATTTTGATTTTACATGCCTTCTGCGACAATTATTTCTCTGACCTCTTCATTTACGTAAGTGGCAGGGATCTCAACACAATGACTCCAGTGGCCGTGCGGTTAAAGGCGCTGCAGTCTTGAACCGCAAGACCGCTACGGTCGCAGGTTCGAATCCTGCCTCGGGCATGGATGTTTGTGATGTCCTTAGGTTAGTTAGGTTTAACTAGTTCTAAGTTCTAGGGGACTAATGACCTCAGCAGTTGAGTCCCATAGTGCTCAGAGCCATTTGAACCATTTTTGAACAATGACTCCAAGCTCAAGCTGTAGAATTTTACGCGAAAGGAATTTTTCAACCAGTTACGAGTTGCGATAAATACTTATCTGACAGCTAATTATGTAGGGAAGTAATCTGGAGATTTAAGGTGTTTTAAACACGTTCTGTTGAACTTCGTATTTTCTTTCTAAACTAGCGGAGATAACTTTCCGGATAGAGCTCCCATGTATCACAATAATGTTTGGCGTCAAAACGAAGCTTGTAATTACATAATGCAAACAGAGGTGCGGCGAAACTGTGGGACAGCTCGCCTAGGCGGCAGCGGTGCAGGCAGCTAAGGCGCGTGCTTAGGGTGCCACTTGATTCAGAACAATGGCGTAAACACAAAAGCTGGCCCTCGGCAGCACAGCGCTCACAAAGACTTCGCCGCTGCCGTTGTTTCGTTCATTTACTTGCGCCGCTATTCAACGTCGCGCCTCATGCGAGGTTGCTTCCACATGAGGCTGATGTTTTCCATTCCGAAATAATATGCTGCACCAAAGTTCGATACATCTGAAGACGGATTTGTCTGTCGATCGATAGATCTCTAATGAAAGCGCGGTGCACTGTGTGTGTGTGTGTGTGTGTGTGTGTGACAAAGGCCAAATACGCAAATTCCAAAGCGATACTGTAAAGCTCCGGGGGTGGAAAATGGCCCAATGGCGCGCACTAGTGCGCTCAAAAGCTAAGGGGAGACAATGGTGATCATTCTGACGGAATCCGTGTGCCGCTCAATGCAGTGGAAGCTGATGTAAAAGCTTTCACCGAAATCTGTTCAAGCTTCAGAGGCCCGGCGGTGTTTGCTAATGCAATGACACTGCACAACGGGGGAACAACACGACTGCACTCTCGATACTGTTTAATTACCGGGTGACGTTCCGTGCAAAACCAAAATAGCGAATCCGATTAACATACAAGTACGCCTTAGCACCTGAAGGTTTTACGAAGAAGTTCGCGGCAGGAACAGTTTCTCGGATCTACTAAATCTTTAGACACAGCAAGTGCTACGCTTATAAAGACGTACCAGACTGTTTTAATTTATAAACAAAACACCTTTCTTGCTGCAATGATCAAGTTGAATTTCGCAGACGTGTATCAACTTTCATATGACAGTAGTCTTTTCTAGATGTCATGGAATACATAACTTCTGTTTCCATATCACCAATCACAGATTTATAACAGTTCACCTTCATTTTTTTACATAAATGAAATGGTTCTTCGTGATTTTGCAGTCGGTGGTTCACTGACGAACTTCTCTTTAATTGCGAAAATTCCACATGCATTCGTTTCGAAAGTTTGTTTTCTTGCTTTTTTCAGTCTGATGAGTTTCCAAAGAGAATTGGACGTGGATTTTTGAAACTATGACCTCATGGGCAGAAAAGCAGAAGTCCGGGCAAAAGGTGACTGTAAGCAGCATTTTATTTTTGTAAAAAATAGTAAGTCGACTTTTTTAAATCTATGATCAATATAGGTATGAATACGGTGCTATAACATCCACTGAAGAAACCTTCCGTGTAACGGCTAAACCCGTCTGCGAAATTGAAAACCAATACTGCACCTAGGAATATTTACAAATCAATTGCGGAAAATGACTATACGGATAAATTTCTTTTACTATTGTTCGAACAGAAGGGTATATTCAACCCTTTATCCGGAAGTGAACACAATCTTTCATTAGATTACGTTTCAGTCCATTAACACTGAGGCAATCCAGCTTCCGTTCGACACGGATCCGTTTACCATTCAGATTTGCTAGAAAAGCGTTTTCTCTTAATACATTTCAAGTGATACGAATTTGTGTTTTTACTTCTTTCAGATTTACGAATTAAAGGCATTAGTTACAGAAGAAGTTCGGGTACGGCAACTAGGGGAAGGAAGTACGTTTTATCCATTTCAAAGAAATCACGGCATTGCTCTTCGAAACCGTGGATATCCTACATATGGAACGCTGCTCCTTCCGAAAGCGAATCTGGTAATTTGATCACTTCGCCGCGTTGTTGTTCAGTACTAGAATATCTAGGGATAATTCACAAAATCTGACAAACAATGAAAATGTTTAGCTGGTATGAAGTGGTAAATAACTGGTCGTAATATTATTACCTCAGTTAGCTACGTGAAACCTTACTTTCGAATTGTATGCTGAAGATGAAGACCGCAAACTCACAGGTTTAAAGAGAGACTAATACAATACGGTCGGAAAAACAAGAGAATGGTCTGGAATTTTTGAAGGTATCATTCATTCAAGAATTACCAATAGTTATTTCGCTTGATCTGTTAAGCTGACTAATCACACACTGTCGACCGGTATTCAAAAAAGCCGTTTGTGTACAGGTTCAACCGTTAAAACTAGATGCCAGGCTTGACAATGGTGGCGCCTTTCATTCAGAGCGGCACAGCCCCTTGGCATCAAAACTAACGGCACATGAAATTTACTCCAGGAATTTTTGGGTCATCTTGGTGTTGACAGGTGATAGCACTAAAAATACACTTAGAAAAGAAGTGTTTCCGACAGTCAAGTGATGCCGAGTACGAGAAACAGACATGTTTTCCTGTCTGCGTCAGCGGTCCTGTCATCCTATTGTTTCCTGAAACACGGTACGGAGCAAAGGAAGACTACTTCCCCTTGACCTGTATGACTGGCCCACTCTACAAGCGAATGGAATGACTCCTCGTGCAGCGGAACTGGCCTGAATCCAGATATCAGCGGAGGATTTTCACTGGCTGCTGTCACGGTAACAGCACCCACTTACGCCGTAGTTCTGAGTACAATCTGCTCACGAAACTTCTGCCGCTCAAGTTAGAGAAACTTGTCTAGGGCGGTGAACGGTTTACCTCCAACAAGTGGTGTGTTCGTGCGGTAGATCGCTGAAAGCAAGTAATTTAGTAGAAAGTGCGCGTTATATTCCAGTGGCCTGAATCTACGATTCAGTTTGCAAGCAGCCACCACCTAGCGTATAATCGAAGAATGCTGATGCGCTTCGCGTGTGCTGCACCATTTAATACGCGCCGATGCACATGTGGAAGAGTTAATGGCGATGACAGGGAACGGGCACCAGTCACAAATCTCGAAGTGACAGTATGTTTTTTTATGACTGCTGTTTATCTTAATCTAATTAAGCGATGATATACGCCGTACACCGTAATAGCAATTATTGAGATGTTTAACTGTAAACCTGTAGTTAGCTGTAGTTCATCTCCTCGGTTTCTTACGCTATGGTTAAGTAACACCAGACGTTTGCGTCCTTTTATTTTTGCGTTCTCCCGTTATCACGCGAAATAACATTTTTTATAATGTTCGTACTGGACTCTGTGACGTCTTCTTCAAACACTAGCGTACTTTCCCCACTATTAGCTGCTTGCCCAAATTACGATTTTCTGTACACAGTTTTAAGAGACCGCTTAAAAAATAATTCTCTCTTCACCACAGTACATCACAATTTTCAGAACATACCGGAGTTTAAAGTTACGTCGACCATGAACGGTCAAAACAGAAGACGATATCGAAATGGGTTGGGTTGTTTGGGGGAAGAGACCAAACAACAGCGAGGTCATCGGTCTCACCGGATTAGGGAAGGATGGGGAAAGAAGTCGGCCCTGCCCTTTCAAAAGAACCATCCCGGCATTGCCTGGAGAGATTTAAGGAAATGACGGAAAACCTACATCAGGATGGCCGGACGCGGGATTGAACCGTCGTCCTCCCGAATGCGAGTCCAGTGTGCTAACCACTATCGAAATGAGGGGGGGGGGGGAGAAAGAGATTATATATATATAATGAAGAAATGCTTGCAAATCGGCCCTTCCTCAACAACTCACTGATATGTCCAGTTATCACATTTTTACATGAGCCTATACAAACAAAGGAAGATAAACCTCGACGGAGGTCTAGACTGTATAAGAAGCGTTTTTGTTTGCGTTGCGCCACGCGCTGTGTGGGACAAGGCCGGCGCCGGCAGGCAGCATCGGGTCAGGGGGGATGCGTGGCAGGCAGTGGATATGCGGGCCGCGCCTGGCGAACGCAGGCCACGGCCGCTGCGCTGAGGTCGCGGGCAGGGTTGCCTGCTACCCTGACAGATACTGCGGGATTGGCCTTGCTGGAAAATAGACTCCCGATTGAACTTCTAGGTATGTAAAAATACCTATTATCCTAAAAGCACAGTACGATGCATGTTACAGTCTGTTCATTCTGCGAGTGTTTAAGAGGCACGTTGTACACGTAATTGAAATTAAAAACTTTTTTTAGTCCGAAAAGAAAAGTTGGTATGCCTCCAGTTCACAGTCGTTAAACTTATTTCCATTCACAAGCGAATCTCAAGTCTGTTAAAACAATTGGTTGTTATTACTGCGCATTTTAAAGTTCGTGAAGCTTATTTCCACAATGATTCGTCACCGGACAACGAAACTAACGCAGAGCCAGTGCCGTAAAAGAAGCCAAAGTTGACACTGAAAACGATGTTTAATAATAAATGGCGCAAGCTTTACTCATGCTTTCTTCATCTACATGACTATTCTCTGCAAGTAACACTTGAGTACCTGGCAGAGAGTTCATACAACCACTTTCAGACTAAAAAAAAAGCGCCACATCTCTCCGCGCGAGCTCCGATTTCCCTAATTATATTGCCATGGCCATTTCTCCCTATGTAGGTGGGCGCCAATAAATATTTTAGCATTCGGAGGAGGAAGTTGCCAATTGAAATTTCGTGAAAAAATCTCGCTGCAACGAAGAAAGTCCTTTGCTTTAAAAACTGCCACCCCAACTCGCGTATCTCCTCTGTGACGCACTGTCTGCTATTTCGCGGTGCTCCACATCTACCTGTCATGCTTTGAACTTTTTCGGTGTTCTCCAATACACCAGCGGAGGGCGGACAAACGATATGCAGGCTGTCTAATAGATTTGCTGCATCTTCGAAGTGTTCTGCCAACAGAACGTAGCCTCTTGTTCGCCTTGTCCATATCATCATCTATGTGATGGTTCCAACGTCAATTGGAACTTACAATTGTTCTTCCTAGCTGTAATCACTCGGTATTTATTTCAATTGACAATCTTTACATTTGTATGATTTATCATATAACTGAAATTCAATGGATACTTTTTAATGCTGGTGAGTAGGACCTTACACTTTCATTGTTTAGGATGAATTGCCATTTTTCGCACCATACAAATATTTTGTCTAAAAAATTTTGCAATTCTATGAGGAACAGTACCAGCACAACTGCATCTCGAGAATGTCTTTATTATATCGCACGACTAGTTTCGGCGCGTATTACCGCCCTCCTCAGGTCCCAACACTGCCAAAAGAGAATTTGATTTTCTTGGGGCATTTACTGTTTTTTTATTGCACCACGGAAATCAATTACACTTTTGGCAGTGGTGGAACCTGAGGATGGCGGTAATGTGCCGCCGAAACTAGTCGTGAGATAGAATAAAGACATTCTCAAGATACAGTTGTGGTGGTGCTGTTCCTCATATATATATCAGTTGAAGTTTCTCGTCATGGCAGTAAGATGGGCATCCACAAATTTTGCAATTCGTTTTGATCTTCTACAGAATTTACTATGTGTAAAGAATAGAGTGAATTGCAAAAACCTAAATATGGCGTTTGGACGAACCATATTTTACAATAACTTAACCATATGCTCTGACGTTCGTTAAGGATGTCCAGTGGAACACTATGTCAAACACTTTCCGGAAATCTAGGAATATGGAATCTGTCTGTTGCCTTTCACTCATGGCTAGCAGGATAATGCGAGAACGGAGCAAGATGAGTTTCGCACGAGCGATGTTTTCTAAATTCGTGCTGATTTGTGGACAAGCTTTTCCGCCTCAACGAAATTAACCTATATGTGTTAATTCTAGTTTTAGATGTATCACTATCCATAGAATCCCGGATTTCTTTAGGAAATACTGACAACTCACAATGATAGCGTCGGACGATACCCATCTGTGCTCTTGCATCATGTTTTCTAATAGATCCCTCTTGCGCCCTCACTTATTCGCAAAAACAATATTGTCTGTGTTCGCCCACTGGCCTACATTTCTGTACTCCCGCTGTTAGTCTGGTTCACTTTGGTCGAATGACAAAAGCCTCTTTTCTTTAATCTTCCACTTCATACCTTGCGCGCTCTGCCCGCCTATTTTAACACTACGATGCAGCAAGTCCTTTGTTTCTCCGTGCAGCTGTCCATTGTCCACACCTTTCCGGGACAGGATGACTGGCGAGTTCTTCCTCCCAAGGCGCTGCAGCTGGCCCTTTTGTGCCCCGTCTTGATGTCAGCTTACATTATACGAGGTACGCCACGAGACTTGGGGGACATTCTCTGCGACTACTGCCACTATCACTTTTGGCTGTGTTACCTACGGACTTGTCTCCGCAGCTCTCGCTTTGTCATTGGTCCGTCGCTCAATCAATAACGGTGCTGCGGTTTTTGTTATCCATCCTATTCACAGATGAGTCTACATTTACGAGAGACGGTACCGATAGTCAACCTTCGTAGCACTCATCTGTGCCCACAGGTATGGTGACAGCGAACCATCAGCACTGGTTCATCCTCTGTGTGTGGATGGGGATTACTGGTGACTGCCCCGTGGGACCAGTACTCTTTCTATCCCGATCCTCGGGCATATCTGCACACTCTGCAGATGACCTACCCTCCACTGCTGAGAGCTAAGATGACTGAAAAGATTGTGACACTAAAAAAAGTTGTGACGTTTCTGGTCATCCTATTAGCTAAATTTAACAAGGAATAATTTTTCGTTGTCTACAAGCAAAGTCCGATTCGGCAGAAAATTTTTAAAACATTTAATGGGGAGATGGGAGGGATGCAGTTCTTTTGTCCCTAACATAGGGTGTCCCATCAGTCAGTTGTAAAAATGTGGTTGGTGCAGTAGTACTAAACAAATGAAAATACACATTTATTATTGACACACAAGTAAATGTAGAGTTCAATGACCCCACAAAAGATGCTCAGAGAGGGTCCCATGCTACTCAAAGCGAACACTTCATCTTATTATCACTGATTTACAAATGTTGTCGCAAATCTTTCGGGACTATAGGTTTTCAAATTCTGATTGGATTCGTTTCTTGAAATGTTCTCCCTCTTAAATCTTGACGGAATAAACCTCTTTTATATATTTCAGACTGAAAAATCTATGGGTGTGATCCTGGAAGCCACTCAACTGTACCTCACATGCCAATCCATTCATAAAAGTTTTCATTTATAAAGCATGTCACAAATCCACAGTATGTGGTACTCAATCTAGTTGCCGTATTAACTTTTTCTTATCCGGCTGCAGAGGCTAAAAAAGTGGACTGTTTTACAGTTCTAACAACAGTAAAGCATAATTAGGTAATTTACATGAATTGCAGTGACATTTTTAAAAAAGCGTCAGTTACCCTACCGATGATAATCTTTTCCGATTCACTCACGCCAAGAGACAGTAACCATTTCGTCGCCACACCGGGATTCGTAGAATCCCAGTAAACACAGATATGGATGTGCACTCTGCCCTTTTACTTTAAAGTCGTTTCGTCGATATAAAGAAGGCTTTTGTAAAACTTGGGATCCGGTTCTTGTCGGATTGTGTACAACTCGCCGAGTTCCATACGTCTTTCGGGATCATCTTCATTTAATGTTTTTGAGTAAAGTGTCAGTTTCACCTTTTCCTGAATCATCCGCAGAGTTGTTCTTCCCGTTCCACACTCATTGGATGCTGTTTCGAGATTTGGTTGATGAAGGTTCAAAACACTGCACGACAACGTTAAGATTCTCTTATTCAGCAACATACTTTGGCCTACCTAAAGGAGATAGGTCTGTTACCGATCGTGTTTCTTCAAATATTAAATTAAATTTGCGAATATTTTGTAGAGATGAAGACTGGATGTTTAGAAAATGTTCCACAAACAAATCGCGAACAGATAATTACGGTCATGTATCAACAATGTTTGCAAACACAAATATACCCTGTTCTGTAGTTTAACTTTCTATTCATTGTATCTCAGATAACAAACAACGTAACCTCAAACTGCTATAGTCCGATCCACGAACGACGGCAGTTCGCGCGTGTCGAGGCACAGATGTGGATTGCATTGCTGACGATTCCAAATGACAATTACGGTACGCGCATGGGCGTGCTTTTCGCTTGAAGAGAGCGTATATCCTGCAAATTATGTCTCTAGCTTGCTTCTGCAGAATTTATCACTTACTACTACTAGCATCAGCGATGACGATTCGCAACAAATGGAATAGACATTCACTAAACAACTCGCTACGATCTCGTTTAACTCTCGCGTTAGCTACGGCGTTAATCCCAGTGCTCTCACAATACTACTGAACGCTCAATGGCTTTCGGCGAATGCGTGACGCATGTGCGCAGAATAAGCCTAAACTCAGCCGCCATAGTTTGTGACGCTTACTATTGTGTCAACTAAGTTATGGGTACTACGCAAAAGTCACTTTCTCAAAACCGTAGCGAAGGTATGGCCTGATGTCTTATACTTTATTCGGCAAGCAAAATTTTTAACGAACATTTAAGCAAAGATGTAAAAACAGGAACCTCAGGGATAGGGTCACATTAGAGTGTTACTATTATAGTTATTGTTAAAATCAAGTTAGGAAGTCTTTTCTGAAGGTTTTTGTCTAGCGTGTACCCTTGTATGGCATTGGAAAGTTGACGATAAGCAATTCGTACAAGGAGAGAATAGATAATTTTCAAATGTGGTACTACAGAAGAATGCTCAGGATTAAATGGGTAGATCGCATAACTAGTAATTTTTATACTTTGTTTTGCCTAGTTTAGTGGTATTGTTAACGTGACTGTTGCATAGTGCCCATAACTCAGTTAACACAATAGCTGGCGTCAAGAACGAGGAGGTACCGAAATAGAACTGAGGAGAAAAAGAGATTTGTGGCAGAAATTGATTAAAACAAGGGACCGGTTGTTAAGATACATTTGAGGCATCAAGAGATCATCAACTTGGTAATGGAGGGGCGTGTAAGTGTAAAAATTGTTGAGTGAGACCAAGATATGAGTAAGGTAAGCGGGTTCAAACGGATGCAGGTTGCAATCGATATTCAGGGACGACGAGGCTTTTACAGCATACAGCAGTATGGAGAGCTGTCCGAAACTGGTTGTCGGACTGAAGACCACAACAACAAATTTCAGACTCCATAAGCTACCTTACTGTGAGATGCGAAGAGTACGTCTTAAATCATTGTCTCTCTCCCCCCGCCCCCGCCCCCGCCCCCGCCACTCCCTTCCTCCCTCCTCCATCCACATTCCTATCGTGACGTTTGTAGGAGGAAGTGATCTGTTACCCAATATTCAACTGACGAACTCTTACACATTGTCCTAGCTTTCTAGAGGGATAGTGCCCAGAAGAACCATTTGTCGACTCATTCGCGTTCTGATGTGTGATGCATTATTTACCAGGAAACTCGGGACAGTCTGGTTGCCATCATTTGTAGCTCGTTTAGCACCACCCAGGGAACAGCTGCCCGTTAAACATGCAATTATCGCAGCAAAGAAGAGTAAGGTATATATTACTGCTGGTCAGAAGAGTGTGAATATCTACACAAACCAATCTGTGAAAGTAACGATCATGAAACAGCAAATGTGTTGCTGAGGAACATCGTCACAGACGTATGAAGTGGACTGAGACTGCTGAATCCGCGAACTTCTGTACATCAAGCAGGACAGGTGACACTTTAAACAGCTTGCAAAGCCGAAAGTACCTGTTCTCTACCTTTCAGTACTGAAGAAGCAACGACCGCCATAAAAGAAATGAAACCAGTGAAAGAACCAGGCTTTGATGACATTTACGCACAATTCCTTTTGCATTGTGGCGAGTATGTCAAATAGTGGCTGACCGAGTTCTTCACAAACATTCTGCAAACGGGCCATACGCAGCATTGAAATTAAACAAGCATGGGTCATAGCCTCACGGAAACCAGGTAAACCAAACGACAAGCTTGAAAGTTATCCACCCGTACCTTTACTTAATGTGCTACGGAAGCTCCTGGAAAGACTGGTGCACAACAGAATGTCACGAGAACTTCGAAAATATACCGGTTGAACTTGAAGAATTCAGGCCTAAACGTAGCTGCACAGATCTTCTACTCTTCGTAAGAACTTTCATTGAAACTGGCTTTCAGAATCAAGAGATGTCATTAGTCGCATTTATTAATCTGACTGCTGCATATGTTACTATCTGCAGGCAATGTGTCATACTGATACATACAAGCCATCCCGAGACTAAAAATTGGCAATCTCGTCAATGCTACGCTCAGTAGCCGATGTTTTCATGTACTAATTGGCGACAAGACGAGTTCACAGACGAAGCTGAGCGTTGGGCTGCCATAAGGACCTCTCGTGGCTCCTCTACTGTTCAGTTCCTACATATCGTATGTGCTCGAAACCACAGCAAGGGAGTGCGAGTGTGCTGATGACTTGGCACTCGCAATTATGAGTAGAGATCTTTAAGTTACTGAGCCCCTACTGAACAATGATTAATCAGTTATTGGTAAATATTTCCGTAAACAGAAGTGGCAGGCAAGTGTCGCTAAGGCAGATGTCTCAAAAGTTTCACCTAAATAACAAAGAGATCACTGTCTAATTTAAAGGAAGGCTACTCAGACAGAAGAAACCTGGAATATCTTGGGGTCGCGCTTGACACAACGCTTAGTTACAAACAATTTACATTAAGAAATGCTATCAAAATCAAAACGAGAAATATCATTCTTCACAAACGCGGTGGCACGTCATGGCGATCAACTGCACCAACACCCCATGCTTCAGCTCTGGGAGTGGTTTACCTTATTGTGGACTACTGCTCACCAGCCTGGATGAGTAGTGCGCATACAGTTCAACCTCATGATGCGTCTTATGTCTGGTACCATCAGACCTACCTCTACTTTCTGGTTACCCATAGTTAGCCACAAACCACCTCCATTTCTGCGCTGGGAAAGTGCAGATGTACGGGAGAAGAAAGAACTGCAGAAAAATCCTCACCTCCCTATTCAGGTAGACATTCCAACGATCAATAAAGGAAACTGCAACAATGTTCGTCGGAAAGTGCTGTAATACTGATGACTGCTGGGAAGACGTGACAGATTAATGATACGACGCAACAACTTAGATTCCATGCGTATCGACCGAGCCACATGGTTCTGAATTTCCACGCCGACTCTTTGCAAAAGCGGAAAAAAATAACTTCAAGTTGTGATTTAGCGCTGAAAAGTAGACTGTTCGCCATGTAACTCAAGAATGTCCTCTGAAAGCTTTCCCTCGCGATCCAAACGTTCTTGGTGATGACGAAGGGATCAACATACTATGTTCGTGGCTTTGTTATTAGTTTGAAATAATTCCAGTGTAGGCATAAGCTACATAAATAAAATCTGTTGCTCATTGTTCTAAGAAGGAACGCTCTCTGAATTTTAAAAGGAAACTTCACCGTGATGTACAACGCCTCTCTTGTACTGGCTTCTATTGGAGTTTGCTATCTTCATAATGCTTTTACGCTTCCTAAACGATAAAACATAGGAAAAATGAATTAATATCTTAAAATTATGGAACGACTGATGTTCAGATCGGTAACTGGAAGCAGTCGAGAATTCTCGAACTTGTACGAGCAGCCACTGTGTTCTCTACAGCTCGCCAGTTGAGTTCCTATCTAGCGGACGATAATAGTTAAGGCAGAATGGACCCTCCGAACAAGTTACTCGAGTCAATGCGCATTTGGTTTACAACTGTGTCTCCGTGCAGGGAGTACTGCTTTATTCTCTCATTTCTACTGCTTATCGCGTTGTACGGAGTCCGCTGATTTCATGATTTGGGGAATTTCCATTTACTATCACTTGATTTCGTGGCTCCGTGTTCTTAATGTACGCAACAGTCAATTACTCTAAGGGACGGAAGACTTGAGCGCCATCTGTTTACGAATCGTGAAAACTTTGTTCTCCAAGTTACTTTCTTTTAACTATCGTATTTTCTGAGGCAGAGAATGCGAACTGTCTCAGAATTTTCCTACACGAGCGTGCAAAACCACCAAAAACCCACATATTCAAAAATGCACCATACCACCCGGTTGCGGCTCACCTCCGTGTCTCGCCCTGTAGCGCTACGCGCGTTATTGTATACTAGCAGGCCAAGAGTACTGTTCTAAGTTCGTAACTGGCTAAAACGGACAGTCAGTCTCAGACAGCTCCCACGATCGACAAAAATTTGATTTTTATTTCAAATATTTATCGACCGAACTTAAAAATTTTAAATGCTATCATAATCTTCTCATTGAGAGGTTTAATCGTATGTTACAGGTTTAACATCATAATCCAAGCACTGAAGTTTAGCTGTGTGTACGTTTTGAGGCAGCGTAACTTGCAACGCGCGCATCTTACCCATATTACACTGAAGCGCCACAGAATCTGGTACAGGCATGCGTATTCAAATACAGAGATTTGTAAACGGGCAGAATACGGCGCTGCGGTCGGTGACGCCTGTGCGAGACAAGTGTCTGGCGCAGTTGTTAGATCCCATTTGCTGCTACAATGGCAGGTTATCAAGATTTAATCGAGGTTGAACGTTGTGTTATAGTCGGCGCACGAACGATGGGACACGGCATCTCTGACGTAACGGCGAAGGGGGAATTTTCCCGTATGACCATTTGACGCGTGTACCGTGAATATCAGGAATCCGGCAAAACACTAAATCTCAGACATCGCTGCGGGAGGAAAAAAATCCTGCACGAACAGGACCAACAACGACTGAAGAGAATCGTTCAACGTGACAGAAGCGCAGCCCTTCCGCAAATTGATGCAGATTTCAGTGCTGGGCCACCAACTAGTGTCAGCGTGCGAACCATTCAACGAATCATCATCGATATGGGCTTTCGGCAATGAAGACCCACTTGAGTACCCTTGATGACTGCACGACACAAAGCTTTACGTCTCGCCTTGGCCCATCAACATCGACATTGAACTGTTTATGACCGGAAACATGTTGTCTGGTCGGACGAGTCTCGTTTCAAATTTTATCGACCGGATGGACGTGCACGGGTATGGCGACAACCTCACTAATCCATGGACTCTGCATGTCAGCAGGTGACTGTTCAAGCTGCTGGAGGATTTGTAATGATGTGAGGCGTGTGCAATTGGAGTGGTATGGGACCCTTGATACGACTGACCTATGACACATACGTAAGCATCCTTTCTGATCACCTGTATCCATTCATGTCCATTGTGCATTTCGACGGACTTGGGCAATTCCAGCAGGGAAATGCGACACACCACACGTCCAGAATTGTTATAGAGTGGTTCCAGGAACACACTGAGTTTAAACACTTCCTCTGGTCACCAAAATCCCAAGGTATTAACATTATTGAGCATATCTGGGATGCCTTGCAACGTAGTGTTCCGAAGGGATCTCCACCCCCTCGTACTCTTACGGATTTATAGACAGCTGTGCAGATTCATGGTGTCAGTTCGCTCCAGCACTATTAAAGACATTAGTCGAGTCCATGCCACGTCGTGGTGCGGCACTTCTGCGTGCTCGCAGGGTCCCTACACGATATTTGGCAGGTGTAGCAGTTTCTTTGGCTCTTCAATATATATTTATCAAGTGTTTGGGAATGAGAGCACTTCGATACTTCCAAAGTATTTTACAAGTAATTTCAAAATTTTTCAAACCTTTTGTCGCTGATCACGTACAGAAGGATGAAAGGAAAGAAGTTTATCGCTTACTACATGTTTCCTGTTGATGCAGCGAAAGTTCTTCAGGCACGATGTTTTAATTCGTTTCTTCTTTACTAGTAACTATTTGCAACACAATTTTCAGCCAGTATTCACATATACCACAACGTATCTGCAAAACTATATCGTTGTAGGACACGAACTTAACGAGATAAGACAAACGTTGCGATGCGTCATGAACTACAATGTCTTCAACCATAACGGTTCTACATGCTTCAAGTTGAATATTAAACGCGTTAACTGATTTATAAAGCAATCAGACTTTTGAAGCTATTTTATACATGAGAAGGAATGTAGGACTGCGTTACAGTGTGAAATCGCTGAAATCTGAAGTTGTATGGTTAAAAATAGATAACTAATACCACCACAAGTACGAAATGAGATCCCAGAACTTTATTATTAGTGTGAGCCGGTGCACAAAGACTAGTCACTACTCTTATCCACAACTGCGCTTGGAGGTGCAAGGACAAAACTAATAATTAAATCAGAAACGGCAGTAACCTACCCGGCGGGCCGCACAGCTTGCGAGTTCGTGCAGCTGAAATACCGCTCCAACAAGGTGACACTACTGCAAATATCGAAGACTTCAGCATATGGTAGTCTTTCAGCTTGTTTTACGTCAAACTAGCATTTTTATTTCTTTTCAAGTGGTTTTAAATTATATTTCACCAATATCTTCGTTTTTGCCTACGAGATGGAGCTACAAATCGACGACAGATTTTTGAAGATGCAGTTTTCATTTCGTGCAAAATTTGACTGCTAGATCGACTTCTCGTTAGGCGCTATTCTACATTATCTAAGCTCTCAGCTGTCGTATGCTTATAAATTAGCTCATGCGACAGTCAGTCGTCATCTAAGGTCTGAATACGATGCTGAAATTGGGCTCGCAAACAAATCGGAGGCAATTGAAAAGCGATGACTAATAGTCCCGCACAAGGGGTCCTTCCTGTTTTGTTGTTGTTGTTAAGAGAGACTCCAGGTGGAGACGTCAAATAAATCCTTTGCTTTGGAGCTCTTCATAGGTGGGCACTACTCATATTTTCAGACTACCACTATCAGTTTTGCCACAGCTGATGTTCTCTTAGCTCCAAGAGATGACGAAATGGAGGAAGCAAAAAGTGGGAAGTACACCATCGGTAGAGTATCCCAAGAATGGACCAGGTTTTCCAAATAATCACCAGCACTTGGCAGGAAAGTGGAGAATATCGCCACATTCCAAGGAATAAGAAGGCTCCAAAACTGTTATTTTGGTTTAGCGAACATTAAATTAGGGTGGACAATATTCTTACTACTCGATAGAAATATTACAGTGCAGAAATTGGCAAAGGAAATCCGATTGCATCGCCCAATTGCCGTTCGACCTCTTCTACGAGCTGACAGACTGAGGAAGTTTTGTTCTCGCAGTGTACCGTACTGCTTGACAAGGAGAAAGATTTTTTTTAAGTCTTTTCCCGTCGTGCTATGAAGAATAAATATAGTCAAATAGCACTTTAAAAACTAAGGATCATGATCTTATTAACTACGGTGTTCCAAAAGAGTTTATTTTAAATCTTGGTATTAAGAAGAAATTAACCTGGTGCAGTTTCCTTCGCCTTAAGGAACTGTTGAAACGTGTGTTGTGTGACCCACGAAGAACAATGGCTGAGAAGTGGTACACCAAAACAATGGTTGGAGACTATTTTAGTAAGACCGTGATTTGTGGTTTGTGCTTTCACTAATAACGTTCTAGGATATCGCTTAATAACTTTGACCAGACTCCAGAACAAAAAAGATTAGGCTTTAACATCCCGTCGACGACGAGGTCATTTGAGAAGCAGCACAAACTCGTAATGGAGAAGGAATCCGACTTGACGGTTAGCGATTTAGGGAAACCATTGAAACCTACTCTAATTACTTAGTTCCCCGATCTAGCCCCGTATTACTGATGACTCGGCAAAGAAGGATTTCATGTTCTATGCCTGAAATGCCGATGGACGCGGATGTATCTAGCTGCCACAAGATTCTAAGAGAAAACAAAATTTTTTAGATGTTGCTTCGAGGAAGAGTTACAGTAAATTTGCTGGAAGTTTTGAGAAACGTAAAATAAATGCAACTACTTCACTAAGCTCTCTCGTCACGTTTTTGCACGTTATTGTCTCATTTTAACTGACTGGAATAAAAGGTCAGAGCTATTGTTACCGTTGAACGTAAATTCATAGCAGCTGACCACATTTCATCAATACATCACAGTATAACAATCGCATTTGTTGTGAGTAGTAACTGAACTACGTAACCAGTTCAAGAATAACGTGCCATATGAAGTATGAACTGTCCTCGATTATTAACGTTTTAATCTTAAACTTCCGCCCTTTCGAATTTTTTTTTTCCTTTTGCGGATTATGGACTTACTAAGTAATTACGAACGTACCCTCTTGATTAAAGGTGGAATATTTTTAACTAAACTTTGCGATTACGTTACAGAACTTTTCTCAACCAATTTGAAGACGATGCATTATGGAGTACTTTGAAATGAATTCGTTTAGCTTATGCTGGATGCTGCGTTACTATGAAAGCCACGAAAAATGACTGCTAAGCATACTATTCTTCTGGCATAATGAAACTAGTCTACAGGTTTGGAATCACTTTCGGCTGCACGGCTGTTGACAGGGCGCTTCCGAGCAGGTTGTTATTGGACTTTTAATAGTTAAATACACGAAGGGCGTCCATCATACCACAGTTCGTAGGGGGGCGAAGGGCTACATCTGGGGGTATCGTCTATTTTTAATATTTTGGAAGACGAGTAACGTCTTCTAAGTACCCATAAAAAAGTTCCAGTTCCGCACCTGTTAATAACCTGCGTAATACCGACTTCTAAATTATTTTCTTGAAGAAAAAACACTTGATCACACTGCATTCTCTGCTTTCCCCGAGAGATATGGGGTGAGGCGGGGGGAGGGGGGGGGGGCGGAGGCGCCCGCGAAATTATTTTTATATGAAAAATATTTTATATGAAAAATATACTCAAGATAAAAATATAGTTATAAATAAAAGGGATAAAACAGTAGTCTGTTGACGACCTTTTCTCGTTAGCATTATTTCAGATTAAGTATTTTGGAGTCATTGTTGCAGCAAAACATGTTGCATTATGCAGTGTGTGTGCGCGCGCCGTTTAGTATCGTCTCCATTAATATTACGCAGGAATGGACGCAAAACGTACACATTGTATCCCAAACTGTCTTGCTAATACTAATAATAGTTTTCAGAATGAGACTTTCATTCTGCAGCGGAGTGTGAGCTGTTTCGCGGGCAAGCGCTCTGCCATCTGAGCTACCCGAGCACACGAAAGGCAAAGGTCCTGAGTTCGAGTCTCGGTCCGGCACACAGTTTTAATCTGCCAGGAAGTTTCAATAATAGTTTTATCCAATGCTCAGCCGCGCGGTCTTATGCACCACGGACGGACCTCGTGGCTCCTCCCGCCGGAGGTTCGAGTCCTCCCTCGGGCATGGGTGTGTGTGTTGTTGTTAGCTCAAGTTAGTTTAAGTAGTGTGTAATCTAGGGACCGATGACCTTAGCAGTTTGGTCCCTTAGGAATTCACAGACATTTGAACACTTTCTAATGCTCAACAATAAAATTCCTAGTCGTAATGATTTGCAACATTATGTACACAGGAAACAAACAATGAAAGAAATGTTAAAAAACAAGGAATGGTGTGGATACCCTGTTCACAATTTTCTTGAAGTGACGGACATATTTACGCTTCTTGCGACACGAACTCCTTTCTTATTATGCTGCGTGTCTCCTGCAATCGATAAACGTAGAAATTATTTAAGAAGTAGCCTCGGTAATATGTACAAGCAAAGTGGAGGAACACAGGCGAGTGACGCCAGGAAACGGTGGCTTAATGGCAGAACTTGCCTTTAGTGGGAGTCGCCCTGTCTCCAGTAACAGGTTTTTGTGTACAGTGCTAACATAATCTGCGACGTTATTCAAACGAAGAAACAGTCGGCTAATACTGCGTAGCGTGCCTAGTTGCAGAAAAGTAACACAGTGACCAGTTAAACACTAGAAGAAAATTGTTTTGAATATAGCTCCTTTTCCGGTACAATCACACATAATTTCAACAAGAAATTACTAGTTTTGGCCGTTACCAGTCACCTTCGAATTGTAAGACGAATTACTGAAATTGAGTGTGACTGTACCGAAAAATAAACTACCTTCAACACAAACATCTGAGCAATCACTGACGTCTCCAGTACCACGCAAATGTACTTTCCAATTAAGACCATTTGTTAGTAGATTTAGCTCTCTGTCTAACCACTTCCCCAACACGATTGTTGGTAACGTATGTAATTAAGCCTCCATCTCTCTGCCCCTTCGTCTGTCATTTATATCAAATATCAAGATTGGTGTAATTGAATGTTTTTTCTTCGTTACACGTACGTTCATCATTCTCCCGGACAACACAAATACTTTGCGAATCTTCCTACGTATTACATAAACACTATCAGTTACTTGGAACAAAATAATGTCCGGAAGTGAATATCTGGTAATGTTTTGAAACCATTCAGCAATTTCATCACGTGAGATCGGCGCTTTTTGCGTGGACATCCTCGTAGAAAAAAAATTCTCAGTTTACTTGTCGCGTCGAATCCGCGTAAATTCTCGAGCTTCCGAGGTAATTTCCTACGAAATAAAAACGCAAGTTCCTCCAATCACGAGACATGTATTTGAACATGCCCTTTGGAGCCCTCAAAGAAGGAAATGCAACAGGTGTTGACATTAGTGCAGAATTTCTGAAAAGTTTAGATAACAATATGAAAACCAATTAGAATAATGAGTGACTGCTACGAAAGAGCAATCATGCCGGCAGGCTTCACACAGTAACAATCCTTATCGTACCCAAAATAGGAAAGGCAATTGACTGCACCAATTAAAGAACACTATCAATGTTTCCATTTGCCTCCAAAATACTCAATATAGTTAAGAGCATGATAAAAGGAAAAGTACGTAAGTATATTGGAGAATACCAATCTGGATTTAGATTATGGCAGAGGCAGAGGAGCAAGAGATTTTGGCCTTGCTCGTGCTACTGGAGGTAAGTATGGATATGAATAGAAGTTACCTTCATTGACTTAGAAAAAGTTTTCGACAATGTGAAGTGCGAGCTCCTCTTGAATTATGAAAAAATAGGATTTGCCTGGGAAGACAGAAGAATGATTAATCAACTGTATCAGAAGCGAACCACAAAAATAAACCTCAATAACGTAGAGGAAGAGTCCAAGATTAGGAAAGGCGTTAGAGAACTATGACCCCTACCTCCATATTTATTTAATGTGTTCACTGAGGAAGTTATTCAGTTCATGAAAGAGGAGACAAAGGGAATAAAAGCCAAAACTGAATGGATACGTTGTATTAAATTTGCTGATAACATCGTGACAGATGCAAGCTTAAAAAATAAAAAAAATAAAAAATAAAAAAAAATGCTGCAAGTCCTATTAGACATTCTTAAATTACGGAAATTAAAAGTGAACAAACGGGGAAACAAATGATACTACGGAAAAGTATGGGAGAAATTAGAACTAATGTAAAAATTGATGGCGTCGAAGCTGAACAGGGATAATTTTGTCATCTCGGTAGCATAATCCCAGGAGAATGGATGCGTAATGGAAGTGAAGGATATCATTGGCAAAGCTTGCGTTCATGACCCAGAAAAACATTTTAACCAGCAAACATACTAACACAGATATCAGAAAATCCTTTGCAAAATGATGTCTATGGTATACACTGCTCTACGGAAGTGAAAGTTGGACTCCGGGTAGATTGGAAAGGAGCCGACTTTAAGCTGTTGAAATGTAGTATGGCGGAAAATGACAACGAGCTAGACGGAATGATAAAACCAACCTGGAAGTCTTGAGGGAAGTCAACAAAGAGAGGAGATTAATAAAGTAAATGGACCACCACCACCACCACCACGTTCCGCGGAACAATGTGATACGAACGCATTTATTCATGGAGCGAGTCAGTACTCAGTTAACAGAATGCTAATTAGAACATTTCTAAATAAAAGAATTAAGGAATCAATAAGGCGAAAAATTTGAGAATATACGATTAAACAGCACTCGCCAGAGAAATACGTACTACTACTACTGCGAGGAACTGTCGTAAAGACTAAATGTACCTTCCAACTCATATTTGAAGATTTAGTGTTTACCATTCCATTTTTCCATTCTGTTGTATGCCTACTGAAAATTAAAGCTGGTAAATAGCGTACACCTATCCGCACAACAATTAACGAAGTTTTATCCACGTGAAAATAGCTTTCCTCATGTTAGTGAAATGAATGCTGCGTTTCCTTCTGAATGAGTCACTATAAGCAACAAAAAATTACACGATACTGAAAAATGGCCTGCACGAAGCTCGCAAAGTGTCACAGCAGACCTGCGGGACCGCCATTTTCTGTGCTAATAATATTATATTATTCAGTACCGTAGCAGCTCATATACGAAGCTTGGAGGAAATGGAACGAGTCAGTGACAAGCTGAAGCTTTGAGACTGCCTGGGCGTTTTCAGTTAAACTGGTATCGCTCTGGTCGAGAAAGACAAGGATCGACATTTGATTCACAGTATGGCACACAATCACCACAGAAATCCCTTAACGGAGAGGAGTTTAATTCTGAAAGTTTAAACAATCCAGACGTTAATACATGTAGTCTAATGCTTTCCCAACTTCTTAAATCGCTGAGACAAAACACGGTGGTGCAGCCCAGTAATGTCTTAGTGTAGCGTGCGATAATTCGATTTCGGCAGAAGCGGAAACGGCGTTGATGGGCCTGGCCAATACACGAGGCCTTTCTCTAGCTGTCTCGATTGTCTATACCATATCACGAAAGACCAGCGCCATTGTAACTTCACTATACGTTACCTAGAAAGCACAAATTTTCTTAGTTCATATGATTTTGGCTAAACTGAATCCGTCTGCGCGTTATGGAGAATATTTTAGAACGACCGTGATGAATTAGAGGCGCTCTGTCAGTTGAAGCTAAAGGAACATGGTATCTTCTGTCACTCAACTGGCGCCAATAGTTTGCAGCCAAACCAACGAAACAGTCGACGGTCACCATTTTTGGAAAAAAAAAAAAAAAAAAAAAAAAAGCGACACTCACTCATTCCTTTACTATCCTCTCGAAGCGTTCTATAGATATGAGCATGAAAACCGTTCAAGCGTACCGAACGAACAAGCAGTGCACTTTTAGAATCTCAGAAGTACTTCGTGATTTAACTCTAAAAAAATACGCGGAAATGTGTACACATTGAAAAAATTCCTCGTATTTTTAGTCATACCATTCATTTGGTACGTGTTAGTAAAGATTTGTAGGAATACAAAGGAAATGTTGTGTATTGCAAGTACAAAAACAATACACTGAGCTGCGTTTTGTTGTCGGTGCAGCATTTAACGCATGAACTGACCTTTCGAATGTGTCTCAAATGTCCGTTGGGAATCGTGTCGGGCGATCTGGGTAGCCAAATCATTCGCTCAAATTATCCATAATGTTCTTCACAGCAATTATGAACAACTACGGGTCGCTGACATGGAGCATGGTCACTCACTAGAATTCCATCGTTGTCCGGAAACACGAAGTCCATGAATGCCTGCAGATGGGTCTTAAAGTAGCCGAACATTACTGTTTCCAGTGAACGATTGGTTCACTTGGACCAGAGGACCCAGCCCATTCCATGTAAAAACAGCACACACCATTACGGAGCCTCCAGCAGTTGGAGCAGCATCCTTGTTGACCTCTTGGACCAATAGCTTCGTGGGGCCTGCGCTACACTAGCCCTACGGTCAGCTCTTACCAACTGAAATCGGGACTCATCTGACCAGGCCACCGTTTCCGAGTCGTCGATATGGTCACGAGCTTAAGAGAGGCGCTGCAGGTGATGTGCTGCTGTTAACGAAGACACTCGCGTCAGTCGTCTGCTGCTCTAGCCCATTAATCCCAAATGTCGCCGCATTATCCTATCCTAACGGATAGGTTCGTCGTGCGTCCCACATTTCTGCGGTTATTTCACGCAGCGTTGCTTATCTGTTAGAACTGAAGAAACTACGCAAACGCCGCTGCTCTCGGTCGTTGAGTGAAGGCCGTCAGCCACTGCGTCATCCGTAGTGAGAGGTTAGTGTCCTGACATGGCAGATATCGGAATAATGAATTCCCTGACGATTTCCGAAATGGAATGTCCCACGCGTGTAGTTCCAGCTACCATTCCGCGTTAGAAGTCCGTTAAGTGGCGTCGTGCGGCCATAATCATACCGGAAACCTTTTCGAATGAATCAACCGAGTACAAATGACAGCTATGCCGATGCACTTCCCTTTTACATCTCGTGTACGCGATACTACCGCCATCTGTGTATATGCACATCGCCATCCCGTAACTTTTCCTCAGTGTGCTATTGCCTGCAGTTGTTCTGCTTTAAAACTGCGTTGCAGATTCAAAAAGTTACCACGGATGGTTACACACAACGCTGTGTGCTTGTTAATAGAGCTAAAGCACAGTGCTAATAAGGAGAGCAAATATTGTTACAGGCGCCTAAGTGCTGCACGCGCATCCACAACACTGCGCTGCTGTCAAACAAATCAGTCGCTGTTTAATAGTAGCTTTCTTGTACACAGCCCCTCTCCCTTTCCAACCCTAAGGAGCCACGACGATATCTTACGTCTTGCACGACCCAACCGAGATCGACCAATAATTCCTTCGCGTGCAGACTCATTTTACTCGCCTCCACCAAAAGTGGTCTGCGTTGAGAAATATTGCCAGTCGTCGATGAAAGAGTGAAGTAATTAGTTTCACGTCGCCTGAAATGGAACTCATAAAGCCGTCACGAGCCGCCATTTTTATTTCTCCGCGTTTCCAGAAATGCGGAAACAGATGTGCCGAGAGTAAGCACATCGTGGGTCAGAGAACAGCGACAAACGTGCAACGACTCGCTTACTTGAAAAATTACTTTTTTAGAAAATGATCTTGCCACTTTCTCTGTATAGCTTCTCTTCGGTTTAGAAGCCACAAAGAATGACAAGATACTAACATGTGTGTGCTAATAAAAACCAACCATCGCAGTAATGCTTAAAGGAATTTTGCTACTAACGTTTTTATCGTATAAACTTATTGAGTACCTTTTTTAAAAACTCAAGATCCTAGAATGATGAACAGCACATAGCAATCAGTCTCAGTTCCAAGAAGCACAAAAGTTATTTTCCATGATTGGTTTCCCGAAGTATACCTTTAAACGGCAGCATACAGTTATTGCGTAAATAGCATAGATATGACTTCAAAAGATAAGATCACAACAAAAAGATCGCGAAAGCACTGTGGTCTTCCTGCTCTGAGTTACAGCACCGTCCTCCACACCACCTTCAGTCCATACGGTCGCAATTACAGATCAATCGCTGGAAGCAGTTACACCCACAAAAGATCTAAGAAGACGTGTGCGGAGCGATTTCCAGTGGAACAATCACATAAAACTAATTGCAGGAAAGACAGACCTCAGACAAGAGTCACTGGAAGAATTCTCAAGAAATTTAGTGCGACCACATAGAGGTATCTTCCGAAACAACCGTTCGACCAATATTAGAATACTGCTCCTCAATACAAGATTCGTACCAGATAGGATTGACAAGGAAATAGAAAAGAGCAAGATCCTACTCGCACACAACCACTCTTCAATATTACTCGTTATAAAATCCGTAGCACACACTACGGTCACTGAAGAGTTCCGTAACCTGAGATTCCACTAACAATGTGTGCGTGCGCGCGAGTGCGTGCGTGCATGTGTAATATCTATTAAAATTTCACTAACGTCGCACAAATAAATTTCAAGCTAATTTTAAAGCGAACAGTTCCTAGCGAAGAAGCCTAGAACAGGATAATCCTTACTGCAATCTAAAACAAGTATATACTGAACTTTAAAACTAAATTGCTCCATATGGCCTAACGCAGAACAATACAAAAATGTCTGCATAACTCATTATGCGTTAGGCCAATTGGTTCCCTTGTAATTAAAGCGTCAACTCTAACCCCCATACTATAAAAATCCTGAGAGGGCAAAAGGACGAGTTTCTGTCATTGCGCGCTTTGCTAAGTGGAAGCGAAAGAGTTTTCTCATTTGCAGATGAAATCAACCACTGATTTTGACAGTTTAACGACTTGTGTTAGTATTACAGATGTTACGCAAATTTCTCCGAAATTTGCAATATCAATGCAACGTTCGTTTTTGAATTCGGCCATTTAAAACTGTAAAAAACAGTCTGAAACATTGCATTGCTTTTTCTTTCTACAAGAGACAGAATTGCATGTCTTTAGTAACTACCTGTATTGTTGCACTGCCAAGTATTTGGTTTACTGTTTGAACGAGAGAACAAAAAATCTTAGTTTTCTGACGATTTCTCAAAAATACGTTTGAAACGTTTTATTGTGCTTTTCTGAGAATTTTTTTCGTTACTTTACGTAACGTCCGGTTTTTAAACAAAAGAAGCATTTATGTTTTTTGACTTCTTGATCCAGCAGATAGCAAAACAATATCAGACAAGCATAATATACTAAAAACTGAGTGAAGTAGTGAGATAATAAAATTCATTTGTACCAAAATCTCCGTCATTCATTGAGTTTTAAATCTAAGAACCAACTTATTTTTATCACATAATACCCTTCTTATTCAGTTCGTATTATTTATTTCGTATTATTTGGACGAACAAGTACTGTCAAACAGAAGGCCATTAGCATTTTTTGATATCACTCCCTAGCTTCAGTCTGTAAATTCTATGGTTTACTCTCTGAAAATGTGCCCGCAAAATTCTTATTCTCTTAAATTTAACCATGGAACCAAATATCACTTCCTTTCACGTAACTTTCGTTGCAACCAAGTGCTGCACAAGATTTCACCGTCGTTACGAAGAAGCAGTTACTGAAAATAACTACAAATAAGATAAATTTTACAATACTTCGTAAGTCGCCTGTATATTGACACCGCAGCTAGTCGGCTGATAAAAATGTTGCTGTCAATATAACGTTAGGCGCGGCCTGGTTCTAAGGGCGATGGAGAGTACTCATTGCAGTGAAGCAAAAGTTTTCTATTTCAGCCATTCTTGTCTGTTCCCGTTAAAATAATGCTTCATTCAATTAAGAACAATAATTAAAAATGAGGCTACGTACATATCTTTCTATTCGCGAATCAGTTCCGATACAAAACAATAAATGTTATAAATGGCATACAGTAGGGTAGAGACTGAAAAACTGAACATAATTTCGTACTTCATAGTCAGCACAAAAATAACCGAGAGGATAACATTATTTGAATGGTTTGCTGCTGTTCCCCCGTGTACAAATAATCGTACTACTGAATTACTCAATGCATCATAAAAACAAAGAAGCATCCAGAAGAGGATCACGAAACTAAATTTCACAGAATGAGAGTATATACTGGTATTTCAGTGATTACAAAATCGAGTCAAATTTGCGAAGAACTTGGCAGTATGAGGCCAAGTATCACTGTAACGTCGCAACCCATCTAGCCTGGTTGCATACACTGATTCAGTTGAGAATCTTGCCGCCGTTACACTCTCTCCAGAGGCAGCCTGGCCCGCAACTGCCGCAAATGGTCCTTGATATCCTGCCTACTGCATTGGGTCCGAGTTGGCACCACACATGTTCTATCTGGGACAGATATGGGGATCCTGCTGGCCATGGGAGTACCTCAAAATCCTGCAGCCAGAGGCGCGCCATGTGTGGAAGAGAATTGTCCTGTTCAAAACTGGCACGAACATAATGTCACATGAGAGGTAACACACTAGGACGAAGGAAGTTGTGACGAACCATTGTGCCATCAAACACTCACGATCACTAGCAACTGTTACCTGAAGTCATACCCGATCAAATCTCACTGAGCAGGAGTCCACTGCAGTCTTTAATGACAATTTCATTGTGCCAAAATGGGAACACTAGTGGTTCGTCTGCTATGGAGTCTCATGTTGAACAACGTGTACATAACGGTATGGTCCGAAACACTTGTGCCTGCACCAGTATTTTACTCTGCCGCCAGATCTACCACAAATCGTCGCCTATCCTGCTTTACAGAAGGGGCCAACAATCTATCTCCACTTTCTTTGACAAAGTGTGGACGTCTGATGTCTTGCAGCCGACTCACGGTTCCGCCATCCTTCAACCACTTACCACAGATGCTCACGGCCGTAGCGCGCGAACAGCCGACTAGTCTCGCCGTTTCCGAGGCGCTCATTGCCAAGCGCCGGGTCATAATCGGTCCTTTGTCAAAGTCGTTTATGTCAATGAATTTTCCCATTTTTGTTGTATATCGTCGCCAGAATGGTCCCCCATTCGTCTCGTCTTCCCTTATATGGCCCACTTTCCTTATCGCGTCTCATGTCCGCAAGGCCACCAAGCAGCATTCAGTCACGTGGTGGGCAGTGGTTATAGTATTTTGACTCAGCCGTGCAAGTGGCATTGTAAAGCTGCTGTGGGTGTGGTTGCGAAACGCATATTGTATCCCAAGATTACAATGTGGGAAAATCTGACGTAGGCATGTGGTCCCTCGAATGGTATATCGCCAGACTCATATATTCTACACACCAACGTGAATAGTCGTTTTGTTGCCACTTCCCCCAATGATTTTAGAAATTCTGATGGAATGTTATCTATCCCTTCTGCCTTATTTGACCGTAAGTCCTCCAAAGCTCTTTTAAATTCCGATTCTAATACTGGATCCCCTATCTCTTCTAAATCGACTCCTGTTTCTTCTTCTATCACATCAGACAAATCTTCACCCTCATAGAGGCTTTCAATGTATTCTTTCCACCTGTCTGCTCTCTCCTCTGCATTTAACAGTGGAATTCCCGTTGCACTCTTAAGGTTACCACCGTTGCTTTTAATGTCACCAAAGGTTGTTTTTTGACTTTCCTGTATGCTGAGTCTGTCCTTCCGACAATCATATCTTTTTCGATGTCTTCACATTTTTCCTGCAGCCATTTCGTCTTAGCTTCCCTGCACTTCCTATTTATTTCATTCCTCAGCGACTTGTATTTCTGTATTCCTGATTTTCCCGGAACATGTTTGTACTTCCTCCTTTCTTCAATTAACTGAAGTATTTCTTCTGTTACCCATGGTTTCTTCGCAGCTACCTTCTTTGTACCTATGTTTTCCTTCCCAACTTCTGTGATGGCCCTTTTTAGAGATGTCCATTCCTCTTCAACTGTAATGCCTACTGCGCTATTCCTTATTGCTGTATCTGTAGCGTTAGAGAACTTCAAACGTATCTCGTCATTCCTTAGTACTTCCGTATCCCACTTCTTTGCGTATTGATTCTTCCTGACTAATGTCTTGAACTTCAGCCTACTCTTCATCACTACCATACTGTGATCTGAGTCTATATCTGCTCCTGGGTACGCCTTACAATCCAGTATCTGATTTCGGAATCTCTGTCTGACCATGATGTAATCTAATTGAAATCTTCCCGTATCTCCCGGCCTTTTCCAAGTATACCTCCTCCTCTTGTGATTCTTGAACAGGGTATTCGCTATTACTAGCTGAAACTTGTTACAGAACTCAATTAGTCTTTCTCCTCTTTCATTCTTCGTCCCAAGCCCATATTCTCCTGTAACCTTTTCTTCTACTCCTTCCCCTACAACTGCATTCCAGTCGCTCATGACTATTAGATTTTCGTCCCCCTTTACATATTGCATTACCCTTTCAATATCCTCATACACTTTCTCTATCTGTTCATCTTCAGCTTGCGACGTCGGCATGTATACCTGAACTATCGTTGTCGGTGTTGGTCTGCTGTCGATTCTGATTAGAACAACCCGGTCACTGAACTGTTCACAGTAACACACCCTCTGCCCTACCTTCCTATTCATAACGAATCCTACACCTGTTATACCATTTTCTGGTGCTGTTATTGCCCGATACTCATCTGACCAGAAATCCTTGTCATCCTTCCACTTCACTTCGCTGACCCCTACTATGTATGATTGAGCCTTTGCATTTCCCTTTTCAGATTTTCTAGTTTCCCTACCACGTTCAAGCTTCTGACATTCCACGCCCCGACTCGTGGAACGTTATCCTTTCGTTGATTATTCAATCTTTTTCCCATGGTAACCTCCTCCTTGCCAGTCCCCTCCCGGAGATCCGAATGGGGGACTATTCCGGAATCTTTTGCCAATGGAGATATCATCATGACACTTCTTCAATTACAGGCCACATGTCCTGTGGATACACGTTACGTGTCTTTAATGCAGTGGTTTCCATTGCCTTCTACATCCTCATGTCGTTGATCATTGCTGATTCTTCCGCCTTTAGGGGCAATTTCCCACCCCTAGGACAAGAGAGTGCCCTGAACCTCTATCCGCTCCTCCGCCCTCTTTGACAAGGCCGTTGGCAGAATGAGGCTGACTTCTTATGCCGGAAGTCTTCGGCCGCCAATGCTGATTATTTATCAAAACTTAGGCAGTGGCGGGGATCGAACCCGGGGCCGAAGACGTTTTGATTATGAATCAAAGACGCTACCCCTAGACCACGGAAACACCGACTTCAAGCGAAAGAAGGCGAAAGAAGTCCAAACTAATGTGCATGTGCTAATGACAAAGACGAGAATCCAATGCCTTGTTACTTTTATGTTTAGGGCAAAAGAATAAAAGCAAATATGGTTATGTTTGAAAAGCTGCAGATAACATTTTGATAAAAAGAATTTTTGTACTGACCTTCAACAGAAAACTTAGTAACTAAAATGCGCAATAATATGAAGGAAAAACACTGCTAGGGTTTAGAGGAAAGTGTATGCCGAGAGTAGCTATAACCAATGAAACCACTTGTGGAAGACGACACTTGGAAGTTTGGGTCTGGCCGTGCGTCGTGTTCGGATGGCGGAAGGGATTAAGGTGACCGTTCGCGAGAAGCGGGACATCCGGGTTCGAGTCCCGGTCCGGCAGAAATTTCCATTGTCGTTCCATTATACAGCCACAAGTGATTAATTTTCTCAACTGCGAATACATTTATTGTCTTTCATGGCAGCCGTAGTCGCCGAAGTGAAACGTACTTTTTCAGAACGAAGGCACTGCAATTGCGTACCTGGAATTTAATACCCGCTTGCCCCTTAAGCTGTCCTGATCAATATATCAGACGCGAAATGTAATACTAACATCTTCCGTTTAATTCAGACGCAGGTTGCAGAGTGACTACGTAAGGTGCCAAGAGGAAACGTGAGTCACGCTCGGCCTGGACAGTGCTAGGACAACTCAGCCAACATCCGACAGACTCCACGGCAGCCAGTCTGCTTATTAGCTATACATATTACTACTCCATCTGTATGTCATTCTTTTAGGAGTGTGCGTGGCGAGGGACGAAGAGGAACACACCGTCTGATTCCAAATAAAGCCAAGGCTACTCAAACGAAATTCCAAAGACTTTAGTCAGTATGCCCTGGGCCTGTAACTTACTCTCACAATTTCAACATTATTTCATTCTCGGCTAGCAATGCTTTGAAACACAAAACCCTATAGGTAACTGTACATAAAGTGTGTTAACAGACAAAACCAACTGTACAAAAGGCAGATGCCAGTTCAATTCATGGGAACAAGCCTCAGAATATGTACTCCACCGACAAAGAAGGTGGTCTACCAGATATGACAGACACCGGGAATAGAGAAGATCTTAATAATAATATTTAAAAAAAGCCACAGGGTTTCTCACAGCATTTGGTACCCGTGAAATGCCCATCTCTGAGTTTACAGTTAAATTTCCGAGTGCGTATGTTAATAGGAGCGTCAAATAATCTTTCTCTCCGTCATAACAAGAAACTGCGAGAAATTAGAACTAATACCTAGCTTTGCCGAAAATCATTTTTCCCCCGCGCCTCTCGCAGTTGGAACAGGAAAAGGGGAACTCTCACTGTTGCACCAAGTAACCTCCGCCATAGTGCACAAGTTAGCTTGCAGACTATAAATGTAGATGCAGCGATCTCGGCATTATTAATGTTACACGTGTTCCCGAGGATGAAGAAACATTCACGGTTTTATTATCCCCCACAATTTTTCCGCACCTGACTTTAGGTATCACAGAACAATTGAATCGACAGTACATATTTAAGTCTAAAACTGTATCTTGTGTAGTATAATTTATTTCTATCCCTGAACTGTCTGCTGAAACTTAAGTGCCTGTTGCTAATTAAGTGTGAAGGACATAGCACAGTTGCTTACGTTTTGCTTTTGACATTTTGTACTTCCTTGTCTTCAGGACAATAATCAACTGTTTACTGCGTGGCAAATGTTTACAAAGTAAATGGCGATGTGAAACTACGAAATCGGAAATTTGTGGTAAGTTACTACGGGACCAAACTGCTGAGGTCATCGCTCCCTAAGCTTACACACTACTTAACCTAACTAACTTACGCCAAAGACAACACACATACCCAAGCCTGAGGGAGGACTCTAAACCTCCGACGGGGTGAAATGCGCGCACCGTGGCAAGGCCCCTGAGATCGCGCGGCGTGAAACCCATATTCGCTAAAGTAGGGTGAATTACTTTTTTGTTATAGTTTGGCGCAGCTAACCCAGATCATACGACTTCATGATTTGCTACAGAATTTTCAGGCAAATAAACGTTATTAAAGAGGGAGCTAAGGGTTTTGTGAAGTTCTCTGTGGAGAATTTCAGCTAGAAATAATCATTGATTTCCTCAAGGCAGGAAATCACCTACCACAACCAAATTATTGTCTGCCCATCACTATGAGGTTCCCTGCATCTAACGGACCGTAACGAAAATTCTAAGCGCTATTCAATGTGTGAGCGCGACTACTTCTTGAGGTATCATCCGATTTTTCAGAAAAAATGGCCCGCTTATTCTTTTGTTGCTACATTTCGATGCTCCTCGGTCGTGGCCGGCAGCCGATGTAGCTGACATAGTATGAATTATTTACCCTTTAACGATCATCGCACAGTATCAGGTTCGGAAAGCGATTGACAGATGCGGCACCAAGAAAAGCATGAGAAGACAGTTGAAGACAGTTTCAAGTTGTTCAGATTGCCGCACTATTTCCTCCTCACAGAATAAGAAGAGGCAGGAGTACGCCCACCGGCCATTTCTACGCAGAATCATTCCATTACTTTAGACGCTAGAATCAGGCAGCGTCTCTGGACCTGCTGGTTCGATTAACAAATGATCGCATTATTCGCGAATATTTAACATCTGAAAATTTACACACCCAAAGAAGTGAACGCTGTAGCGATTCTCGGTACGCTATCAAACTTAGGCGAGCATCGAAAAAAAATAACTTGCGGGATACCGACTGCCCAGTATGTCAACCATCCGGCAGCAAAATCCCTGGAAGACATCACTCGACAGAAGTTTGGTATGTAAGGAAGAAAGCTCTATGCAGGAACTACTAAAACGAAGGATGGCAATCCTGTTGCTATAGCTTCGCGGCTTATGAAGGCATTATATGAAGTCAGCCTGTTTTTAAACTAGAAACCTTTTTTTTCTGGACAACTGCAGGTTCACCAGATCCAGGTGTTGCAGGAACTTTTTCTGGCCCATATGGAGCTACGAATCATCGTGATTGCATAGCTCCTTGGTATCATGACAAGTTGACTCCAATAACTTTAATTTTACCAGCTTAGACACACACTATCTAGGTGCACTTGGTTTCACAGTATACTTTACTGTAACGTCTCCATTTGATGAGACTGCAGGGGTCCGAAAACTAGTTAATAGTACATAAATCTTATCACATTCGAAAAGCGACTGGTTGCATATCATAGCTACATAAACCGCCAATTTAGGTCACAGCTGCAGTTCGTCGTCCATGTTGTAATTCTACTCAGTACTACCCACCAATCAGGCGATATGTACCTTTTACAGTTGTGCGCGCCGTCAGAGTCAAAATACTCCACCTAACGCTCTGTTTTGATGAACAGTTATAACACCTAACTTATTAGTCTCAATCATCATTCGTTGTGAGAAGCATCTGTTTTCACACAGAAAAACAATCACACGGAATACATAAAATAATCTTACAAAAGCCCTGTGATTTATTTATTTATTTATTTATTTATTTACTTACAAGAGGAACTGATCTCCTGATTAGCCGTTTTGAGACAAATGCATTGAAACATTCTCAAGTTGGTGAATGACGCAAACAGCCACAAATGCTTTTTAAATGTCATTTTACTCCCATAACCGGTTTCGAACTACCATATCCATCTTCGTACGGCAAATTTTTTACACAGATGTTTTGACCAATAGCATGTCGTCTGTTCCCGCACTGCACAAGAAAATTTAGTATTTAGAGCAACTTTTTAAGTTGTTTCATTAATAAAAATATGCCAAAGAGCTTGCATTTATTTATATATGACGCAAAATAGTTGCAGTCACTTACATTAGTTCCAGTAGTTTTCTTATGGTCCAAGTTGTTTTCCAGGTTGATGTATATGTTGCCTAATTCCACAGAGTACACATTGCAAATAAATTACTGTGGCAGACTTAATAACGTGTATGATGTGTGAAATTCATTGTGGGAGCAGACAGGATGCTTTTAGCCAAAACATCTCTGTAACTAAAAATATTAGCCCTCCGAAGATGGGCATGGTAGCCCGAAACGGGGTATGGCATTAATGTAAAACATTTAAAAAGTATTTGTGGCTGGTTGCGTCTTTCACCAATTATCATTAACGGCCGCGGGGTTCACAAGATCCTACACGGATAAAATAACGCTCTTCAGTGTTTTGATATTTAACAAGCAATTAAGGTGTAAAAATACCTTGAAAATGAAGTGTTATGAGGCTGAATGAAATACTACCAGAAACTGAGTCGTTGGGAAGTGAGATACTTTAGCAAACTATATTTCCTTCCAGAATATTTTAAAGACATGCAGTGGATCCACTGCGTACGCCACGAAAGTTTGGTGGTACGCCGAAGTTAATTTACAGTACAGTGTTCGGAAAAAAATACGTTGTTGCATCATATACTACAACTACTTTTACACTTTTAAAAAGAAAGGGGACATGTAAAATCCTCAACGAAGTAATAATGATTAACACTATAGTCTTTACGAATAATGTCATGTACGAAGAAAGAGAGGGAAGTCTTTTGGTCTAACAACGAAAGACCATTCCTCAATTTAAAAATGAATTTATTTGCAACGCCATGTCCTGTTGAAACAAAGTACACTTTCAACTTATTGCCATTAAGTACAGAACAGCAGTTAAGTCTCGTTCTGGAAGATCTAAAACTATCGTCCGTCAACGGCTTTAGAAAATTTCATTAAATGTTGGAAGAAAAAGTCTGCGGGTATCAAACATTACGAGTACGATGTATGTTCAGATCCCTCACTTTTCTAACCGCCGATCTATGTACACCGCCAAGTGCGCACAATTCTGGTGAGCAATATTTTTCTTTTATTGTCCAGACTCACTCTAACGGAATCTTAAAATGAATTTTGGCATACTTCTCAACAAACCTGAGGTGCATAGACAGTGGTTTATATTCACTTCAGTACAATGTTCTGAATACTATCTTATGTTTGTGATCTGCATCTTTCCGTTGAGAGTACCGCAAGTTTCCTGATGATACCAATCCCCCCACAAGAACAAAATAATTCCCAGCTTCATCGGTCTTTTGTAAACCTTAATTTGCATACGTATTAAATGGTTACAGCACTGAATTTGTCTCTTTGAGAACTGCAGCTCTGCAATCTAAGAAGAACAAAGTAATCGTGAATAATTTAGGTTAAAATTACCTCGGTAGTTACAAACCACGTCACACTTAACGAGCACCTTGCGATTGTTCGCTATGTGAAACAGGTTGCCAATCACTTAACATTTCACGGGAAACGTTGTCTTACTATACATACACGATCTATACACTGCGCGATTATTTTTTTACGCCAACTTTTGCTAAATTACGAAGAAATAAGTTCCATAACCCATAGCAAGAGATAGTATAAAAGATATTTACAGTTACTGCTACTCGCACTTGACAAGAAAGCATAAATAAAAATTTGAACTGTGGCAACAAGTCACATTCTGTTTATATTACACCGAAAAAATTACTTTCGCAGTTCATCGATTTCTGCTATTGTCAGGCTTTAAACGCTTCTTCACCGTTGCAACAATTGTGCAATACCTCACGTTGCAACTATCCCTGCTGATTTGATCAATACGCGGATTCTCTATGTTTCTATGTTCCAGAACACTCTCAGATCGTCTGAGGTTAGTCGCAACTTTCACGTCAAGTTCAGACGCTACCTCGTTTTGCATACCGGCCTCCAATGCTTCGTCTCTCTCTCTCTCTCTCTCTCTCTCTCTCTCTCTCTCTCTCTCTCTCGACAGAAACAAATCAAGCTGACGCAAGTTTTTAAGGAAACTAACCAATTCAAGCTGCTATTTAGGGGATAATATAAATCTCCAGCGCACTTATCTCTCTTCTAAATCGACAGTGACGTCATGGCCTTGTGATAGTGCCCTACGTCCTTGTTTTAACATTAGCCTACTTATGTGATACACCAGTTCCGCGTACATCCCGGCAAGTGAAATCTGGAGTTTGTTCGTTATACATACATTCACATACTCTTCCGGTGAAAACACTTCGAAGCTTTTACCGTGGGAGGAACGAACGGGAGGGGGGGGGGGGGGGGACGGTCGTTCGGTAAAGGTTCAGTCGCATCAGTTGCACCCGTTGCCCGTTGGTAACTTTCGTCAATTCTACTGGACCGTGCGACGGAGTTCTACCGACCGGTAACATCAGATGGTTAAAGATTGATCAACGAAATTTTACAGAAAATACAGACAAATTTTGTTTCTAAACTGTGCAGTTATTTGACATGTTTAACATGGAGTTTAATGTACCTTTCGTCTACATGTCTTGTGGAGAAGACCCCGCTGGCGTTACACTGCTATAACTATGAGGGCAGGAAATACAAAGGAAGGAATACTGGGTTTAACGTCCTGTCGACATCGAAGTCATTAGAGATGGAGAACATGCTCTGATGGTGTCCAAGATGGAGAGGGGGAGGGGGGGGGGGGGAATCGGCCGTGCCTTTTCAAAGGAATCAGCCCGGCATTTGCCTGGAGCGATTTAGGGAAATTACAAAAAACCTAAATCTGGATGGCCAGATATGGGTTTGAACCGTCGACCTCCCGAATACGAGTCCATTGTACTAACAACTGCGCCACGTCGCTCTGTGACAGGAAATCTACCCGTGCTGAATCACAGAGCCCTATTAGCACGTAGCGTGGAAACACACTAGCCATTCCTCTTCCAACCTGATGACATATCGCATAACGCGAACAAAGGAGGGCGTAGTGATGGAGTTAGAACCGAATGACGGAAGCTGGTGTTAGATGCCGTGTTCGAGAAACGACTGCCAACCCATAGATTGATGAGTTATTCAAATTCTTTTCTTACTGTTCGTTTTATAACTTCAAACGCCTTCTTCTTGCCACAATGTATTTATTTACATTCTCAACGAATTTTGCATTTTATATTTCAAGGCATCTGCAGTGGATGTTATGTATAACACCGTTTTCTTTTCAGCTATAAGTTTTATACAGTTCATTGTAAGTAAAAACGAAACATTGCAATTCCAGAAAAAATTCAACTGAAGTTGTCTTTGATATAAAAAGCGAAACCCATCTGGAACGTTCTGGAACCCACAAAAATATTATACTGTATTATAGCAAGGAAAATACATGTGAAGTTATAAAACGATCATTATTATGCTTTCTGCGGGTTACCCTGTCCACTCTTAAGCCTGGCTTATGTCGGAGACAGTGGAAGACAAGCGAACAAGTATTCGTAGACACTTCGCCAGTGTCGCTACCGTTCGCTTGTGTCTGAACAAGCGTTTACACTGGAGGGGACGGGAGAGAACACGACATAACGAACAAATCTGCGTTATTATTTGCTGGCACTAGTAATCGGGACGCATTATAGAACAGAATATAGTTAGAGTCACGATGCGAACCATGTACTGAGAGAGTATGATTTTGTATGGCGAGCGCACTGTTTTTGATGAAGTAGGCGATATTACGCAAGATTTAAGTTCGTGAATCTGTGCGTAAGTGTGGAAGTAGTGGAGTTAACACTGAATTGCTGCTGCAGTGCTCCTTAGTATTCGCTGGGTTCTCACTGCAACTGAGGAAGAAATTTAAAAACCGAACACTAATTATCGACGACCAACACAACCTGAAGAAAGGCTAGCACTTACACTTTTGTGATCGGCAACTGGAGACATAGCCATTAGTGGTTGTTACGAATTTCAGTACTCTCAAGTATGTTTCTGATGTCTGCGACATATCAGAAGCACTTCAGGGATTTCATTGACGGGCGTACAAGGTAAGAGTGTGTCAAAATATGATTAATGAAATGTGAAATATAAACACGACACACAGGCTACTTGATAAAGTGTGTTATAAAGCTCTTCTGTTTTAGAGATCACATAACGTCAACTCGGGTAACCCATTTTTATTCACAAAAAATCGATAACATGACATACACCAGCCATATAATTACATAGCGAATTCGAACCGAATACGGCAAAATGCAATTCGCTCACGCTCGCTTACCGCTTACACTAGAGAGAAATTTCGTCCTCTGATGCTGTTTCGCCTCTGTTTGCTCAGCTGTAAACCAGGCTTTACAGTACACGTCAGGCGGCGCCAGGGATAATAAGAAAGCATTTATGACAGTGTATTGCGCGCATTTTACTGACATCCCTTATAGTGAAAACTAAAAATTATTATTTAAGGTTGAACATTAAGTTTGTTACTAATTTACTAGGTTACGTAATGGAACACGTGAATATTATTAATGTACGTATGCCAGTCATGTGTTTTAATCGAACATGTACGAGAAACAGAGCACTTTAACAGTTAAATATCAGTGTTGTGTGTGCTGCTTCTGTGACAGGAAGAGACTTCAGTTCAGGTGCATCATTGATAAATTTCAGTACATATACTTCGTAAATAGCAATGAAATTTATTTTTCAGTTTTTTTTACAGAAATTTTTCACTTTAAAGGAATGTGGCACTGAAACGTGTGTAAGAAGCCGTCAGCAATGCTGATAATTTTGTTGTTTGGGGCCACAGTGACGTAATACTTTCATTTAAGAAGTTCCTCCATTTGACTGTACACATCGTTGATTCGACCGTACAATCATGACGTCCGCCTCTGTGCTTTCATTGGGCATGATCTGCCTTCTACAAATGAAATCATCGTCAGAATATATTAAACTTGGTTATATAATGGTGTCACGCCATTAAAATGAGAACAAGTTCACAGATTGTCTGGCATTATACAACGAAGTTTAATATATGGGGGGGGATTTCGTTTATAGAAGTGTGATCATGCCCTACATTATGGTATTTGAAAATGGCCAAAGGCCGAAATCATGCAGCAGAATAAAAGATCTATACCGTCTAGTGCCGGAAATTTCATTAAAAAAATATTAGCAATGCGTTTGCATGTCTATAAATGTACTGGAGCTTTACTTAGGATCAGTTGTGGGAGTCTGGTATCGGTATTGGAAATCAGAGGAAAATTATTTCAATAATGTCAGTTTAGTTGTTGGCCGGTGTTTAATTTCTTGTCTTCGTATTCAGTCACGTGCAGCCTAAATATGCCGCGTACCGACAATAGCTTTCAGAGAGCGAGAGCACATTTCCGGTTGACGTGAAAAGGAACGTATAGGCAGCAGCATGCCGCCGGCAGACGCGCGTGATCAACGAATGACGTCACGAGCACGAAAATCTCTGAGTCTGCGCAGCGAAAGGTCGAGCTGTAGCGCCACAGAACCGGCAGGAGGCGGCCCGCTAGGCTGGCCGTGGGCGATCCTCGGTGGTGTCGCGATAACACGGTCGCGATACTGGCCAAGGACGGCGTTCTGTGGATACCGGGGACACGCGGCGGAAAGACGGCAAGCAAGAACCGGACAGCAGGCGGGGCCTAATTCCGACACGCCCACCTCTGCTATTGGCAGCCTTAACAATGTTGGCGTAGAACACCACATCGAATAAGGTCTTCAGGAAGAGATTCGGACCTTCGAACAAAACGCGTTTTCAATTCCTCAGTTTTACAGAATTGCGGGATAGGTGGTTCGAAGTAACAAGGAGGGTAAGAAGGTACTTTCCCACGTTATAATTGGGTCGTGAGTATCTGGAGGCTTCATCTCCTCCGCACACAACTGCAAACAATTCTTCTCTCTTTTGGACGGAGCCTCTAATACTGTCTGTCAAAACCGACTTGAGGTGGTGAACGTTTGAATGCTTCGTTTAGCCAAAGTTGACCAGGAAGCTGTCACCGAGTTTGACAATGGGGTTGGTAGAAAAGTGACGTCTTTCCCCAGCCGAACTGATCTGGTGTGTTCACATGTTGCGAGCGCTGTTCTCGTGGAAGCTGCTTGGACTCTTTTCGAGACTGTCCAATAGTTTGGTGCGCAATCGTTATCTGTTGGACGCGTCAAAATATACAGTCTACGACTCGTAACCTTTCGCATTTCTAGCGTTTCGGCGTTACTGTACGGCGAGAAATTGTACGGAAAACAGCTCCCTTTCAGAAAAAGTGCTCAAACTTCGGAACGTATCGACAGTCTCTCTGCTTCGGCTGTGAAGAGCTTTGAGCTGACACTTCATTCTAACGCCGCTTTCGCGACCCGATCAATGAAAATCTGAACGTTCCAGTTCCAGATACATCCGTAAAAGCACTTATGCGTCTCATCTCCTGACAACACCGTAGAGATGAAGCAAAATTTCCTTGCTTCCGGTAAATTGATCTTCCGGCTTTAAATTTCACTTTATAGTTGGAGAGTGTTCACCTGTCTTAGTTTTGAACGCTGCCGTGGTGAATGCGCAGTAGCGAGAATAAAGCGAGGTGCCCTCTCGTGGCGTCCGTGCCTTGTGCAGACCGACAGCAGTAGTACATTTTAAGCTAACGACGCTGAGAAACGGCGCAGCATACCTGTGTGCCGTGCGGTGAGGAGATGACAGGAGAGCCGGTGGCCGGCAGAGCGCGATACTGAACTTCGCAGCGGGAGGGAGGCGTGTGCGATGCACTGCTCTGGGAGGCCGGCGACGACTGTCTGCGCCTGGTTCCAGAGGTGCGCTCGCCCGGAGTCCGGCAGCGAGCGCCCATTGATCGTACGCTCGGACGACTGCAGCGCCACGGCGCAGCCGCGGCACGCACGCGTACTGCCAAGTCGAGCGCGCAGCGGCGCTGACCCGCCGAACATCACGACTCCCTCCCTATACCGGTACTGTTGCACTCTGTGCACGAATCCTTTCCGCACTCCGTACAAACGAAGAAATCAGTAAGCTCGCGCGCGAGGTGCTGAGGATTGCGTGACCAACACCAACATTTTGTAACTAGTAGAAATCAGAATAGCGAAAAATTTAATATCGAAATAGACGAAGTTAAGACGTGCTATCTACGAAACAAAAAACAACATCAGGGGAGAAGCAAGCACGACAAAATAAACGAAATGTGAGAGAAAACTAGTGCCACTTATTTTTTATCCACCAAAGTTCTTATTTTTTCAAACAATAATATTATCCTCTTCAAATTATTTCCCTTCGGCAGCTATACACCGGCGGAGTAGTAGTTTCCAGTCTTGGCAGCAGCTCTGAAACATGGCAGTCACATTCTTTTGAATGTTCTCCAGAGTCCGAAAATGACGTACTGTCAAGAATTTTTCAATTTCTGGAAAAGAAAAACGTCGCAATGACTCAAATCACGTGAGCAGGTGGACTCTGGAACAACAGGAATGCTTTTTGGGACAAAAAATTCCGTGATGGAACTGGCCGTGTGACATGGGGCACTGTCATAATGCCACATCCACTTGCCTGCGATGTCCTACTCTACTCACCCTTTCCTTGATCCTTTACAGGACATATTTGTAGTACACTATTTGTCAATCAAGTGTACTACAAATATGTCCTGTACCGTATGAAGAAATGCTTTACACACACACACACACACACACACACACACACACACACAAGAATCGAAAAACTGTTAGAAGTCAACCTCGTGTAAGATCACTTTTGGGTTGCAGAGAAATCTTAGGAGGACGCGAGACAATACTCACCTTACGACCTATCCCAGAAGATAAAATAAAAAAAGAGAAACTACATTCTTAGCATTTTTAGGCTTAGAGAGAACTTTTGTGAACGCTAACTGGAGAAGACTTTTGATATTCTGGAGGTAGGGATAAAGTACAGAGCTCAGAAAATTATCTGAAACTTTTAAAGAAGCCAGACTGCAGCGATAACGGTCGAAGAGCACGAGACGGAAGAGGTGGGTCGGGATTGCAGTGTCTGAGCAATACAGTAAAATTTTACATTTAACAATCATAAAGAAAATCAAGTGGACAGGAGGGAATTAGAATTTAAGAAAAAGAAAAGCTTTGAAGTTTGCCGTAACATTTTAATTTCTACATCTACCTATACACAGTCAGCCACGCCGCGGTGCAGGGCGGAAGGTACCACGTATTGCTACTAATCATTCTCTTTCCTCACAAAGCGAGGGAAAAACGACTGTGAAAGCCTCCACACGAGCTCTAAGTTCTCGCATCTTATCTTCAAGGTAGACAGGCGAGATGTACGTTGGCGGCAGTAGAATCGTTCTGTTGTCGGCCTCAAATGCCGCTTCTCTGAATTTCCGCACTCGTGCCTCGCGAAAAGATCGTCGTCTTTTCTCCAAGGATTCCCATTTGAGTTCACGAAGCACCTCCATGATAACTTCCTTGCTGATCGAACCTACTGGTAACAACTAAAGCAGCATGCTTCTGAATGGCTTCGACGTCTTCCTTTAATCCGACATGGTGAGGATCCCAAACACTGTCAGAGATGGCAAAGGGCCTAGAAGAGCAGCTGAACAGCATGAACAGTGTCTCGAAGAGAGACTATTAGACGTACGTCAAAAAAGTAGAACAGGGATGATGTATTGTAGTCGAAATGAGTCCAGTGATACTGAGAGAATCAGACTAGGACACACTGGAAGTAGCTGATGAGTTCTGAAATTTGGGGAGGAAAATCACTGATGGTAGCCAAAGTAGAGAAGTTGTTGAATGGACACTGGCCACAGCTCTAAAAGCATTTGTAAAAGTGAGATATTTGTTAACAAGAAATAGAAATCTAAGTGTTTGGTACTCTCTTCTGAAGGTTTGTGTCTGGGCTGTAGTCTTGTTCGGAACGGAAGGAAGCGAGTGACCGGTGAAAATTTTGGAGGACGACCGAGTTCTCTACACAGTAAGTAGGTTGCAGCATGTATGCAGAAATTAAGAGACTTGCAGAGGGCAGGAGCGTGGAGAGCTGCATCAAACTAGTCTTCGGACTGAAGACCACTGCAGCGGCAGGAGCAGCAAAGGCAGCACAGTCACTTCACCGAAAGACTGACTCCTGCAATGTGAAAAAACTGACATTTGTTCTTATACTTCAAATGATTTAACATACGACTGTACAGGGTGACTCAGATTAAGGGAAAAACGAAATTCCGCTATCAGGACGTCAATACGACACGATGTCAGCCAGCCACCGGGTAATCCACCATGAGGCGTCATGCAGATGCGGTATGGAGGGGCTTGGGGTATGCACACCGCACTCCAGGTCGTTGTCGACGTTTGTAACTTGCAGCCGCTACCTCTCAAATGTAATAGCTCTTCAATTGGCAACACGACACGGAGTACATCCGGGACAGTCCTACCACCATGAAAAAATCCTCGACAATACCGGTAATCCAACCCGGGTGCTGCGCATGACAGCCATCTACACTCACCACTTAGCAACTGAGGGCGGACAGATGACTCAAATGACAATTCATTTCATACTCAATGTTTCAGTTACCCATTTTCAATGGAAATAGCACGTTGTGGCAAGTAATTTGATTCCGTACCCTTACAAACAAGCCACCTCTCGGGTCATGGATACAAGAATGTAAAAAAATTACCCTTCACTGAATAATTTTATTTTGTCTCATCTATTTATGCACACGAAACTCATTCGCTTCATTAACGCGTCTCTGAATAACAAATGAAAGGTCACTTGAGTCATAGAGCTCCATCAAAAATACGAGAGCTACTGGAAGTATAAACGATGGGTTGCGAAATTGAACCCACAGTGGAAACCCGATGAAACTTTGCACATATGTTTTGGGCAGTGTGCCTGTATGCCAGTGTAGGTAGTGTCAAGTCGCTCTTCTTGGTTCTGAGTGCACGGTGAGCGCGTAAAGATGCACTGAAAATAGTGTCTCCCGTGAGATTTCGCTCGATTTCATGGAACCCCACATAACTTAACAATCGTGCATTTCCTTCTTCAAGAAAGTTTTCGGTCGCACATTGCAGGGCACTGAGGACGCTTCTGCAGTGTTTTCGATGGGAAGTGTTTGATCACCCATCATACAGCCCTGACTTGGCGCTCTGTGAGATATCTGCTGAAATGGACCGCTGGCTACGAAGACGACATCCTGACATAGACAACAACCTGCAAGCCAGCGTAGAAAATAGTCTGACAGCACAGGAAGCTGCCTTCTACGACGAGGGTATTGAAAAATTGGTACAACACCATATCTATTTGTGAGCGGCGACTATGTAGAGAAGTAGCTGGAATAGGTAGCTAACTGTTGCAAATAAAACAGTTTTGATTTTCACTGGGGGTTTCCATTTTGTGATCTATCTTTTCTTACTTATCCAGAAACCCTCGTACGTTACTCAATATGCAGTGTAAGTGCGCATATGGAAGATTTCCCCCTATGTAGACAACGCTTTAAGGTAACCACTAGCTCGTTGTATTCGTTTGTTCAATTCGACCGATACGCGCTTCTCGTGAAATCGTGTCGTTAAGTCACTGCTGAGTGACAAACTGAAGCAGCTGCAATGCCCTGAAGCGTTGATGCTGTCATCGAAAATGTAGTTGCAGCTCCGAAACGGATAGAGTTGGACAGAAAAATAAAATGAAGACCGCTTATCCCAAAAAAACAGGTCGAACTTGTAATGCACAGCTCATGACGAAATGTCTGCAAATGTAATTTCATTAACCCTCTCAAATGACTGAAGTACTACTAATTTTCCGCTTGAGTTACCGTCATTATAAAAAGTCGTTTCGGCGTTTCGTCAGCACAATGATTCTTTACGTGCCCATCTACATCCATACTCTGCAAATCCCCTCACGGTGTCCCAGGCGAAAAATGCTTCCGGTATTGGTATTACTATTACAGCCCCGCCGCAATTCTCCACTGTTCCGTTCGTCGATAGTGCGCTGAAAGAAGTACTTTACATAAATCTCCGTAGTTGAATGGCTGTGAGCACTATTGACTCAACTTCTGAGGTCATCAGTCCCCTAGAACTTAGAACTACTTAAACCTAACTAACCTAAGGACATCACACACACATCCATGCCCGAGGCAGGATTCGAACCTGCGACCGTAGCGGTCTCGCGGCTTCAGACTGTAGCGCCTAGAACCGCCCGGCCACTCCGGCCGGCAAATCTCCGTAGTTATTGCGGTCCATAACATTCAGTCCAAAGACAGATTGATGCAGCTCTCCATTGCTACTGCATCCTTTAGCTTCTATCTCCATCCTTCTGTATCTGGTTACTATATCTTTTAAGTCTGTCTCGACGATTTTTACACCCCTATCCCTACGTCACACTTCCTTCAAACACTAAATTGGCGATCTCTTGATGACTCAGAATATGTCCTATCAACCGAACCGATCCCTTCTTCTAGGCAGATTGTTCCACAAATTTGTCTTTTTTCCAGTTCTATTCAGTATTTCCTCATTAGTTACGCGATCTACACATCTAATCTTAGACTCCACAATTTATCTGATTTTATCGCCACCACCATTTCGGGAAATGCATGTGGAACAAGTTTATACACTGTTCCTTTTGACAGACACTTACAAAACGAGTAAGTCTTTTGCTGGGAGTGCAATATATGTGGCGAAATACAGACACCTCAGCCTTGAAAAGTCGTATTTCATGAGAAACAAAATGTGAGGCGACAAATGTTGAAAAACTGCATAGAGGAAACGTCGATATTGTTTCCTCAATGTTTCTTGGTGCACGACGTGGGGAAAAAAACGGTACTGCACGAACTGGACCGAGACCTGCCCAGTCTCACATCCACAAAATGCAGACACTACAAAAAAGTAAATATCTGAAGGTCAGTTTTGCTTGTTACGCCTCCAAAACAAAGTCGGTTGAGTGAGTTCCAAGTGGTCCATCGTTTTGAGTCACCTGATCAGACATCTCTGTTGGGCATCACCCACCTAATAATGCTGGTTGCCACACATGACGCTAGTACCTCGTTGGCTAATGGTGTGTGTGTGTGTGTGTGTGTGTGTGTGTGTGGACTTCAATTGTGAGCACGGTCATTGGTATCTTAACAGCTACGGATTGAAATGAATGGTAAAATACAACGGACAGCATATGAATGGGCTTTACACCCACAAAAGGAGCCGATATCTGCTTGTTGGGAAGCTGTGGAAATCATTCCTCGGAAAGCGAGCGATGGACAATGTGGACCAGGGGAGCCCACAGGTTTCCACGTCAGTAGTGGCGAATATGTCCCCCACACAAGTAATTCAGAAAATGTTGCGCATATTGCTATCTATCATTTCCTCCTATTGGTTCTGCAGTGCACTTCCAGTGCCTGGTCAATATTAAGCTAACAATACAGGGTGTTACAAAAAGATACGGCCAAACTTTCAGGAAACATTCCTCACACACAAAGAAGAGATGTTATGTGGACATGTGCCCGGAAACGCTTAATTTCCATGTTAAAGATCATTTTAGTTTCGTCAGTATGTACTATACTTCCTCGATTCACCGCCAGTTGGCCCAACTGAAGGAAGGTAATGTTGACTTCGGTGCTTGTGTTTAAATGCGACTCATTGCTTTACAGTACTAGCATCAAGCACATCAGTATGTAGCATCAACAGATTAGTGTTCATCACGAACGTGGTTTTGCGGTCAGTGCAATGTTTACAAATGCAGAGTTGGCAGATGCCCATTTGATGTATGGATTAGCACGAGGCAATAGCCGTGGCGCGGTACGTTTGTATCGAGACAAATTTCCAGAACGAAGGTGTCCCGACAGGAAGACGTTCGAAGCAATTGATCGGCGTCTTAGGGAGCACGGAACATTCCAGCCTATGATTCGCGACTGGGGAAGACCTAGAACGACGAGGACACCTGCAATGGACGAGGCAATTCTTCGTGCAGTTGACGATAACCCTAGTGTCAGCGTCAGAGAAGTTGCTGCTGTACAAGGTAACGTTGACCACGTCACTGTATGGAGAGTGCTACGGGAGGACCAGTTGTTTCCGTACCATATACAGCGTGTGCAGGCACTATCAGCAGCTGATGGGCCACCACGGGTACACTTCTGCGAATGGTTCATCCAACAATGTGTCAATCCTCATTTCAGTGCAAATGTTCTCTTTACGGATGAGGCTTCGTTCCAACGTGATCAAATTGTAAATTTCCACAATCAACATGTGTGGGATGACGAGAATCCGCACGCAATTGTGCAATCACGTTATCAACACAGATTTTCTGTGAACGTTTGGGGAGGCATTGTTGGTGATGATTGGGCCCCACGTCCTTCCACCTACGCTCAATGGAGCACCTTATGATTTCATACGGGATACTCCACCTGTGCTGCTAGAACATGTGCCTTTACAAGTTGGTTTGGTTGTTTGGGGAAGGAGACCAGACAGCGTGGTCATCGGTCTCATCGGATTAGGGAAGGATGGGGAAGGAAGTCGGCCGTGCCCTTTGAAAGGTACCATCCCGGCATTTGCCTGGAGCGATTTAAGGAAATCACGGAAAACCTAAATCAAGATGGCCAGACGCGGGATTGAACCGTCGTCCTCCCGAATGCGATTCCAGTGTCTAACCACTGCGCCACAACAAGTACGACACAACATGTGGTTCATGCACGATGGAGCTCCTGCACATTTCAGTCGAAGTGTTCGTACGCTTCTCAACAACAGATTCGGTGACAGATGGATTGGCAGAGGCGGACCAATTCCATTGCCTCCACGCTTTCCTGACCTCAACCCTCTTGACTTTCATTTATGGGGGCATTTGAAAGCTCTTGTCTACGCAACCCCGGTACCAAATGTAGAGACTCTTCGTGCTCGTATTGTGGGCAGCTGTGATACGCCATTCTTCAGGGCTGCATCAGCGCATCAGGGATTCCATGCGACGGAGGGTGGATGCATATATCCTCGCTAACGGAGGACATTTTGAACATTTCCTGTAACAAAGTGTTTGAAGTCACGCTGGTACGTTCTGTTTCTGTGTGTTTCCATTCCATGATTAATGTGATTTGAAGAGAAGTAATAAAATGAGCTCTAACATGGAAAGTAAGCGTTTCCGGACACACATCCACATAACATATTTTCTTTCTTTGTGTGTGAGGAATGTTTCCTGAAAGTTTGGCCGTACCTTTTTGTAACACCCTGTATAACATAATAAAACCTGTTTTTACATTTCCAATCTTTTCTTTTCCGTTATTTACGTTATTTTTGTTATCCGCGTCTTAAGTCCTGTTCTCTCAATTTAATGGTTTCCTGCCATCAAAAACTTCCTGTGGATAATTTCCACATTTAGCGCTTTTGATCTCTAAATCACACGTTGCAACATCAATTTTCAAATCGATTTATGTGGAAACTACTACTTATTCCTGTTCGCATACAACCTATAGCATGTAACATAAAACTATACACTGTTTCAGAATCTTACTCATTTTGGGTTCTGTGTAATGTACGTAGGTGGGACTTTTAGGGGGCACTTTCAAACTGTTGTCGCAACGTTTCGTCACCTGACGGTACTCTAAACTGCAACAAAGCAAAAACAGCATTTGAATTTCTTTTCTGTCTTTGCATCTTTATGCCGTTCGGAAGTCGTTTGCAGTTTTGCAGATTTGTGGAACTTTGTGAAACTGGTGAAGGGACAGCTTATGGAAGCGCCCCGATGATTACCATGCGTTATAGTCTCAGAAAACCACATCCAACTTAGAAAGCACACCTTTAGCTGCTTTGGAATAAACCAACCACGGATAAAATGACGAAGCCCAATCGAAATGTTCTCCTTACACTACCTATGTCATTCTTTAAATTATAATTTTTGGTATGTTGCCTTGGTTTCAACGAAGTGTTACTGTTATACTTCATCTCAGTGTGCTTTTGGATTCCCCTCACTTTCCTTTTCGGTTTTCGTGCGATTATGAGGTGCAAAACGCTTACCAATATTAGTCATTTAGTTATTCTGTTCACTTCGCTTTTACACCTCACGAAATTCTACAGAAACCACATTCGTGCACCGCTCACTGCTGACTAGAAAAATTGAGAGAGAACTTACTTCACTGTCGACCATATTTTCGCGCCGTGTCAACCAGCTGAGTTTCGTGGCGACGCATTATAGAGATCTTCATGCTCAAACGTGATACTTATTCACAATAGCGATTATAAAATTAACTGAATGAAGAGTATTTTACTACATTTACTCAATGAGCGCCAACCATTAACACACACGTTGCAACAGTTTGAACGACGACTTCATACCTCTACCAACAAGCAATGATCAGCGGCCAGATAGTTTAAATGAACATCTCTTTAGCAAATTAAAAGAAATATAAAACAATTGGCTGCTTTCAATTAGCACCTGACAGTTGGTAACAACTATCTGAAGTTTTATGGCGTGCATTTTTTTTGTTACATCAGTAACCATATCTGATTTATGAAGTAGTGACCACCTGGAGACATGGGAACGGGGACGAACGAACAACACAAACAACACAACACAAAGAACTGTACATGTTACGGAATATTCATGCACACGCCACTGTGCTTGTCGCCTTAGTGTGATGCTCTACATTTCTAAGACTAAATTATCATGGGACCAAGTCCCTGTGTAATCGTGTCGTGACTCAGTCGATCGGCAGCTTCATTTCATTATAACTTTTTAGTAATGCCTTGAGTTTGTTGACCTGTACCGTTTCTTTTGTTACGAGCTACATATTGCTCACAAGCACTAAGATGCCGAATATTCTGGCTGCTGAAATTTAAATTTAATTTTGCGTAGATACTCAATTTTTCAAAGATGTCATTATTAATATTTTACTTCATTGTTTACAGTTGTGTAATTTGCATTTAGGATACGATAATTCATTGTTTAGCGTTGCCAAGAACGAACAATGCACGTACATCTAGAAAAATCGCAGTGATGTTGCACAAGAACAGATTCGTACATATTGAAAAAAAAATTGATGGTTCATCCCCTTATCTCCTTTGTCGCGTCACTTTCACCCAGTAAGGAGATTAAAAAAATATATATTTTGTATTGGTATTGCACCACACGTAATGTTCATTTGTGAACATCGATATTCGTGTGTCCAATTTTTAGATCCGTTCTTGAAGGTAAAGGATTAGACCAAACTTCGCGTGTTTTAACTATCGAGAAACTCTGCCGTAACTCTAGGATGGCTATACAACAAAGAAAAACAAAGATATTTAAAAGTAATTGGCATTCTTGTACTTTCACTTCCACACCCTGTAAAATTTTACATGAAGAATAAAGGTGTATAATGTTAAAAAGTTATAAAAATTCGGAGCTATTAATTTTCAACACGCGTCGTACATCTTTTCACGTCATAGACGCCCTATGTTTGAACAACATCTCGAAATCCACGTTCGCAGTGCACACAGCTACAATCAATTACGGAATAAAAAGCATTGAAGATCCACATCCAGGTACTGAATCATGCTGAAAAAGGTAGCTTTATGAATTTACTTGAATGGATTGAAATATATGTACATGAAAGCAAACCACCACATAATCTCCTCAATGAACAGACCGAGTTAGCCAACGTAGCCTTTTCAAAACTTGATTCCTTTGCTTTCCAGTTTAAAATAAACTACTTCGTTTGACAATAACAACATGTAGACACTAACCCATTATGAACTAGTGCATAAAATATAACAGCTTGCTTAGTCATTCATCATTTTCTTTGCTTTCAGTGTATACATAATGTCACTGTATTAGCACTTCATTACAAAGTGGCTGCTTTATTTGTTTACCTTAATCGTAATCCGTTATCATGTAATTCAAATTGTAAGTAATGAGACGTTTGTAGTTTGTAAATTTCTTCTGTCACATCAATGTAAACATCGAAATATCTCAGAGATTCTTTGGCATTGTTACGGTTGCAATATCGCCATCTTTGCATATATTCTTCCATGTGGCAAAACATTTTGGTAAATGTGAGTGATGCTTTACGTGTGCACACACGCATGTAAAAGAATTGCTTCATATAATCTTCGGTACAGCATGAAACAACCAGTCAGCACTGCAACGTAACGGCCCGGAATTTTCGGCACAATTATCTAAAACATTTGCACTCTAATATTTTTTTTTACTTTGTTTGAAATCGTTATGAGGCGCAATTACAATTAGACAGTTCGTCACATGTTTTGGTTGTAGGACACCACCACCCCAATGAATTTTCACAATATGGGGCAGTAAAAAATGAAAACCAATGTGAACTACAACAGAAATGTATCTTAATGTGAACAAGCCGTCTGACGATGTGCCTGTGTTTTAAACCCGCAACGGCCCTATTTATATAAATAAATAACATTATAAAAATTAGCTGGTTGCTGTTATCTCCTGTGGAAGAATCAACTGGTTCTTTGTGTGCAGCCACGGTCTGAAAATGTCCGTTTTCGAGAAAACACCATTTTCAGGTGAACTCTGTGATAATTTTCTATGTATTCTAGGTCTTAAAAATCCAGGCTCTGGTTACAGGTTCTTTTTCGTATTCGTAAACTGAATGACCGTTCACTATAGAAGACTCCTCGAGAAGCTAAACTTGCCTGTAACGCGCCGAACAAACTGGCGGATAATCAACTATTTTTAGGACTTTGTGTTGAGCAGAAAGTTAACACTATGGAACAAGGAATCGAGAGGAACGGACCTGCCCAAGAACAGTCGTCTATTAATTGGCATCGATATATCGTCAGCTAATGAAATGAGGCATCAGCCTGAGAAAGGCGAGCTTTTTCTTTTTAGGTAGGGTAATGAGATTCGGTGATCACTTTTGGTGAAGACAGCGATCGGACTTCGTCTCAAGACTTGTTCTGCGCTTGCCCTTGGTTCTGTTCTGACGCTGTAATGACTGCAGTCTACTCCATGTTGTGAGAATAAGCACCAGACTCGAATGACATCCAGCAAAGACTGGAATGGTAATCAGAACGAACATTCGACATGGTTTCGTTTTTTGAAGCCAGTCTTCCGTCTCCCACCTGATGATGCTTTCGTAGTCTTACTCCAACACTGATCCGAGTCTTTACCCTGCTGTCATGGGGTGCCTCTTATCACCGGAGTCACCTGGTTCAAATCTGATTCGTCGGGTGCCGCGTCTGGAAATCGGCCACACGTAAAACTTGATCCTGTTCTGAGAGCTAGCTTACTCCTCGTAACGCCGCTACCTGCATGACGAACACGCCGGGCATGTAGCTGCAGCGGACCTCGGGCGTTATTATTCCTTTCGGCCTGCACAAAGGGCGAGACCATTCAGCAGCCGCCATGCACTGCCCACTAGCAGAAGTGGACAGGAAAACAGCCCGAGAAAGAAGCTGCCGCAGATCGACGCTCGTCGCAGCAAAGCTGCACTGTTGACGCCTTACTCAAGACTTGGGTGAGTTGCGACTCAAAGCCCGCTCCTCGGAGAACCCGTATGCGCCATGTCTGCTTAGTCTAACCACCCTGAAGCCCTGTATAATTTTTTTTGCTGTTTTAATAAATTGTTTTGATGTAACTATCTGTGTTCACGTCTGAGTCACTGCAATGTTTTGCACATATCCAGTGAAGAGGTGAATTTTGATTTGATTAATGTTTATGAGGCCTGATGCCCAACAAAAGAGAAAATCAATTTCTTCCCGTATCCCTGGTAAAAATTTCCATTCACCGCGTTTTATTAGTCTTTTTCTTGCAACTATTCCTCGTATAGGGGTAAGAGAGACCTTACAAAGGCAATACAACATTCCCAAAGTGGTGGGCAACTAACAGCCTACTGGGCTCTCACAGAATTACATCCGCTACTCCGTTAAGGTGGGACCGGTGCCGTACAGCGCACATATTACCAACTGCAGCGTGGCACGAACCAAGGGCCTGGTGCTTAAAAGACAAGATAAAGTCTATGAAAATCACCGGGTATTTTAGAGCAGCATAGTGTTCCATCGCTATTTTCTCCAATAAGAGGTTTAAGCTGCTCTTCGCATTCGTTCGTCGTAAGGGATTGTAGAAACGACAATGTTCTCTTTATTATGTATGTGTCACGAAGAATCTCTGATTACAGAAAACAAAATCACCACCTCGCACTTCTTCCTACTGGAGTCCTCTCTGGAAATGAAAGAGGCAGAAGTTGTCGTAATCACTACAGTGGGAACTTCAATGCTTATCACGCAAACAGTTACTCAAAATCAATAATACACGTATACTGATCACTCAATGTGTAATACAGGGTCTTTCAGAATTAATATACCGGCTTTATTTTATTCGACTTGTAAATAATACTTCAAATGCAATAGCAGCTCCAAAAGTTTTTCTTCCAAGTATTCAGTGTTAGCACCATTCGTCACACATCAAGTCGATTGGCGAGTTCCTTCCAAACCTTGGTTAGTGTGTCTGGAGTAGAAGTACCAACAATATTGTTTCTAAGGTCGGGTAGATCGCCTGGTAGCGGAGGCACACACATGATTCTTTATAAATCCCTAAGGTAAAAACCGTATTGCTTCAGATCGTGTGTGAACGAGGTCATGCAGAAAGGCTTTGTCGTCTGGCCCCTTGCGGCTAACACAAGGTCGTGTACAACGTTGCTTAATCAGTCGCGTACTGAGTTATGCCATTGAGGCGGAGCACCATTTTACTGTCAAAGTTCTGTGGTTCAGCTTCTTCCAATTGAGGGAAGATTTATAGTTCTAGCGGACGAGATAAGAAACATCAGTTACAGTTGCTTCACCGAAAATGAAAGGCTCAAACTTCCCGCCAGTGTATTGCACAAAAAAAATTCAATTTAGGAGAATCTCGTTGCAACTGTATCATCTGGTGGAGAACAGCTGACCCTACAGGCGCACATTATGTGTGTTCGCAGTTGCACTTCGAGTCGTCACTGAAGACGATACGATCCAGAAAATCTTCATCGTCATGCACCAAAATTTCGTTTGCAAAGTCGGCAAGTAATCTATAGTTAAGTTTTAGAGATTGCACCAACTCCAAACGGTAAGGACGCAGTAACAAGTGTCTCCTTAAAAATCTCCACACGGACGTCCCTTTGCGCACAGGTACACAAACAATGCTTAGTTGCTCTTTCATTTGATGTATTATTTAAAATTGTAACTTTAATTTAATTGATGCTACAAGGCCTTAAAACTGTACATCCGTTTTGAAACAATCTGTACAATACATCATGTGTACACGAAAGTAACGCGGTTGAAAAATTATTGCGAAATGCTGAAAGATACGAAAACGATCAGCATTTGGTCCCAAGACCCCCCTGCTGACCCATCAATATAAATACTCTGCCGGAAAAAAAAGTACACCTGTGAACACAACGTCGATTTTGATCCGATGACAGCATATGCGACCTGGGGGATAGTAGATGTACTGACAATGCTTCAGCGTCGCCTGTCAACAGAGAGCGTAGGGGCATAGCCACTAGCAATGGCCCGTTTACCATTTGTTCACACAGACGACGCAACAACACTTCGTCGGGACTCTGGGGTCGCTGACGGTGGCAGCAGTCAAACCGGAGAACGCTTTAAACGATCGGCACTTGGGGGCCGAGAGCAAAAAGCAGTGAAGAGCAGCAGTCAGAAGTAGTCAATATCATGAGAGAGGTGTCGCAGTTGGCAGTCGTCGGAGGCAGGTGCCACTACACAGTGACACTGCAATGGTGCTGCAGTAAGAATCCGAGAAGACTGCACACATTCGAAGGAGGAGAACAGTTTCTGATAAGTATCCAGCAACAGTTATTCTCGGCATGGATAAAAGTCAGTCGTCAACTGCATAAGGAAACCTTTCTTTGGTTCCTTTTACCGGTTTCAACTGTTTAAACTGTCAGCTTCAAAAGTGAAATAGGCTCATATCATTAGGAAGCCAACGTCAAAATAAGAATCGGACGTTAGTGTCCTACAAATGATTAACAAACACTAATTTAAAGTAAATATGGCTCTGAGCACTATGGGACTTAACTTCTGAGGTCATCAGTCCCCTAGAACTAACCTAAGGACATCACACACAGCCATGCCCGAGGCAGCAGGATTCGAACATGCGACCGTAGCGGTCGCGCGGTTCCAGACTTTAGCGCCTAGAACCGCTCAGCCACCCCGCCCGGCAAATTTAAAGTAATTATGTTAAAAATAAACGTAGAAAGACTGAACAGCAGAAGTAAATCGGATTTGTTAAAACAATTGTAAAATAGCTAAGCTTGAGAGCAGCAACATATGTTTGCTACAAAACCAATAAATTAGATGACATCACTGAAACAATATATGTGCGATGAGTAGCAAACAATGAACTGTCAAGTCGTACATAGTATGTGGAACGAAAGTCAACCAAACATACTGGTGACATGAACAGCATTGAACACACCCATTACCAAGTGGGAGCGCTAGTGCAGATATACACTGTAATAAAGTCTGCAACAGTTGAAGTGAAAGTATTCATTAGACCTTATAAAATATTAACAAAAGTACTTACACAGACAAAAATCAGGTACCAAGTGTTAAACAAAAAAATAATAAGTAACATCGTTACTAAGTCAAAGGAGCTAAACAAAGAAAATGAATTGTTCAAATTTATCACCAGTTATTGGTGGCACCATGAGCCACCGGAAGTGGCTATACGTTGAACTTTTCAGTATCCTGTAGACTACTGAAGAATATATTGAATAGTTCAACGCATCGCCGCTGTTCCATTGCTCCATTATTCACCTCTCCTTAAAATAAGATATGTTATTTGTCTGTAAAAAAGTTGGCAGTTCCATACATGGTGCGAAACAAGTGAAAAATCATGTAAATCAGATTACATAAATCTGAAGATTAAATGAAAACACTCATTTAACTGTCTTTATCGTCAGAGACTTGAGTCAGTCGGTTGTCTCACATTAAGTGAAACCACTTACACATAAAGAGTGAAAAACGTTCACAGAGCTGACGTGGCCGCAGACCGTTTCATTTGACTGTCCATTCTAAAAAATCGACTGAGGAAAAGCAAAAACCGATCTATTGGCTGTTAAAACCAGTCGGCTGTCTCACCAATAATTAGTTACGAGATACGTTGTTACTAGCAGTGTGATAGTTTAAGAACAAATCCAGATTCTTTTGCCTAGTCGAACTTCAATTACACCTGTTACAGGTTTCATTTTGGTTCTTTACATTCGTGGTTATCTTCTCGCCAGCCTGGACGAAAAGGAATTTTTTTTCCTCGCCAGCAAACAAGGCCAGCTAGTGGTGTTGAAGCTACACACACACACACACACACACACACACACACACACACACACACACAGTCGATCGTTGTACGCGACACACACTACTTCTACGAGAAATCGAGTTGGCTGAACTTTTACGAAGGCAATAATTCTCCGGCGTCTTTATAGCGCTTTGCGATTGGGAAATCTCGTGGGAGCTGCAAGACGAGTTGAGGGCTGGGTTTTGTAGCGGCCGCAGGCAGGCGGTCGATGTGGCCGGCTGCTGGTCGGCCTCACCAGTCTACTCCACGATCGAGAACCGCCGCAGAAGCACAGCTCAGGCATCCTGCGGAGACGTCCGCGTTTTTCCTAGCCGCGCATCGCCTCGTAAAAAAGGGCACATCCGCGACTTGCTCGCCCGACGTAGGGCGACGGTCTGCTTTCCTTACATGCCGTTTTTCGCTTATGAGAGAAAGGAATTTATTCATAATGCACTGCAACGGAGATGTTGCACATTTAGTACCGTTGCGTCGCTATCTTAATAGACACATGGGCAAACTGGTTGGTTAAAACCCATACCAGCTTTAGTTTTGAATAACCGGTATTTTTAGGCATTGTTTGGTGCCATTTATAACCACTTTCTTTAACTTTTTACCGATAGTCGGATAAAAAACTGTTACATCAATTTACCAAAGAAGCGGTACTGAGTTTTTTAAATGTAACTTTTTTAATAACTAGTTATCTATCTGTAAAATTTCCAGGAAGTGGGAACAGCGAAGACTGCCATTTCAATAACAAGGCCGACAGTTCGAAATTAACAACAGACGCGAGACCTAAGAATCATTACAGTACTGCTGAGACGATAGTATCTGTTGCCTTATCACTTAGCCCATAAGAGGATGCACGTGCACGAGCTGCCCACGCCTGATCTATCATTGTCGAAACAACAACATGTTTCCGTGTGGCGCGGCCTGTTGGGCAAAACGCGTGTGCGTACAGCTTGCGAGACTGTTTCCCATATGATCTATATGGTAGTTTCTCGTTGTCGTCGATGAATAGTGTTGTATTACAAAATGGCATTATCCGTTGTCGAAGTATTTTACGAAGTGCGGTAGCAATGAAGTACAATGTTTTATCTGCTTTAAAACATTAAAAGCGGAAGGAAGCATAACAAACTTGCGACATAAGGAGGTAACACCCCTAATGTTCCTTGAAAATGAAGGTAAATTTGACATACCTATAATTTTATTGATGTACCATAAACTTTGTACAGTAAGTGAACTTTTGTTTTTTGTTGTTGCTTCAAAATGAAAAATTTATTCCATCCGAAAGTGACGATGCAGAAAATTTATCAACTTGTGATCTTTCCCTCTCGCCGTCGCTGCGCCTGTCTCCATCTCCGCCATCTTTGCTGGAGACACCAATATCGACTTCTACAACAGACTCAACCCAAAATTTATTGAGATCTCCTCCTCCAGCTCCATTAAGGGAGACCACTCTCAATAAAAGCCAGGAAACAATTTACAGCCATCAGAGTAAGTTACATTATTTTTGCAATCTACTCATAATAATTGAAATTAAAGACAGATAAACAATTAAACCATAAAAAGCCAGTGTAGGTGAAATTATCGAACTTTTAGAATTCCTGGACCTGACTCTTCCCTTTAAGTTGAATGAGTCTGGTTTCTGCTTTTCCCACTGTGTTTTACGCGGACATTCCACTTAAGGTCGCTCTGGATAGCTGCGCCTAAATACTTTACGGCAGACTCTGTCTCCAGCTGTTCGTCATCAATAGTGTAGCTGTACAGTAGTGAATTTATTTTCCTATGCATGCGATAGCACACGACGAATTGAAAAGGAAACACATTTTGAAACAGGCTACGGGACAAATGCGTGCGACATCTGTCAGACGCATATATGACAGATTATCGTAGACAACAATCTTAAGTAAGGACGATGTGCAATTCTTTTTGCATGACGTACCGTGGCAAGACGCCTGACAAAACAAAGGTTTCTACGTAATTGTAACCTGCAAGTTGTCTTTAGAACCGAAAACATTTTGGGATAAAGGGTTCATCCTAACATCTCACAGGGGAAGAATAAATATTTACGCTGCGGTGTTCATTATGCTAAAATGTGATGACTGTCAAAAGAACTGTATTGGACCTACGGGTCGAACATTTACAGCTCACTTCGAGGAACATACGCTCAGAGAAGGTGAAACTGCACTAGGTACACATTTATCAACACGGACCCATAAAATCATTAGTACTGAGAACAGCGTGCAGATTTCAGGAACAAGGGGCTTTATCTTGACGTGCTTGAAATTTATATTGTCAAAAGAAAAGAACCTGACAAGAATATTACCGAACAGGACGATATTTTCCAGGAAAGACGAAGAACATCAAGCATTACTGACTTAACTCTAGCGGCCACACTTTTCTCAAACTTATCCCTTAACACCTTCATTGATTCGTATTAATTGTTTTCTACAAAATAGCTATGGCCAATTTCTTCCCCCTTTTTAACGTACAGTAAGAGTCCTCACTGTATTTCCACTTTTACTCATTAAAAGCACAGCAAATCTCAAATTCTGAAATACGTTCGGTAATTCAGCAGTGGTTTTAAATAAAATTTAAGATTTGTAAACAATGAAATGTACTATGCACAGTGTCCTGTCAGTATGTTTATAGCACTTTTTTTAATCTACCATAGTGTAACGCATCATTCATTCTAGAATACACTACTATAACATGTCCTCCAAGTCTGAATTTTTGTTTTATTTAATTACACATGAAAAAATTGTTATCTATGACATGTCACGTGACCACAAAAAAGTTTTCCCAAGCACATCGTTTTTTCTGTTAGTTAAACAAACGTTGATGAACTACACTTTGCGGTGCCAGGAATGGTAGAGTTCATAATATTATGTTGTTTTTCCTACTATCCATGAGACAAAGGGTTGTAATATAGCAGTTATATAAAATCCTTATTGTTATTGTCTTCGTTCAACCTACACCGGGAGATGATATGCAGGGCAGACTGAAACCAGTTGTCGGTAAAAAAGGTTCTGACAGACTGCGTTTATTATCCTTGAGATATAAATTCAAGCTCAATCATACTATACCGTCACACAGAATGCCGTTATAGAATGATGTTATACTTCTGAAGGGGAGAGGAGGATATTAGTGTCCCGTGGACAACGAGGTCAGCACAGACGGAACACAAAGTTCGTATTAGCAAAGGATGAGATGCGCCACCCCGCGCGGTAAACACATGAAATTACCGTAGGTTTTTTTTAAATTTCATATATCAATATTTAAATAATGTCCTTTGATACACATGACATACATACTGGTTAAATGGCAGAGTTTATGGGTCTATACTGTGGGAGATATAGGATGTGAAGTTTGTTTCGCTGTCTGCTCACAAATTATATACTTTACATAATATTGTCTTTCACAAACAAAACTGGTCGTCTTACAGGTCATTCAGATGGTTAGCAATAAGTACACTGCAGACAACACTGGCAATCCAAATAGTTAAATCGGCACTGGCAAATGTAACGCACTTTCCGCTATCTGCGGATTGTTGTACGCTCACTAATTTGTAAAAGACATTTTTGGTGGTTATAGCACACTTTAAAGGTAAGTAATTCGTATTATTTTTCTAAAATGTGCATCGTATGCAAATTCTGTTATAATTAAGCATACTATGGTGTTCCTCTGAACACAACAGCAAACCAAACTCTATGATAGTAATTTGTCGCCTCAGAGATTAACGATAGATGGCCTAGAGGGCGTTGATAATGAAATTTTAAAAACCCAAATAAGCGAAATAAAATCAATTGTCTAATTTGGAAGGCAGAGTAATGTTTTTATGGAGAAGCTGAGGGTAGAGCAAAAAGAGGGAGGGCACAGTAGAGGGAAACATTACTTTTGGCTCAGTCAGTACAAACAAGGTGGACTAACATCTATCTTCTGTTGGAAAGATCTGTAGAACTGTCGCCATTAACTGCTCAAGTGCCAGCCAATCCTGCCATAAAAATACGCAAAGGATCATTTCTAGTGCAGACACTGAATTCTCTGAAATATTGGATATTTTACTGCCATTCGACAAGCCCACGAAGATTTCATGAAGCGAGTACGTTACAGGAAGTCTTGTTATTCCCCTACAGACCATTCTCGATAAATGCATAAAGAAATCTCAGTCCTAAACAGTGCAGCCATAGCTCTATTTAGAAACCTTTTGAGCACCCTTGAAGAGAAGTGCTAAAATATTACGGAATTCTCTGCTGTGCAATTCTACCCCATCAGAACAAAGGTTTAAAAAATGTACATGACCCCTCATTGCCAACAAAGCCGTTACCAATTTGACTCAAGAGGTAGACAATTACTTGAACGAAATCGGCAAACTTTCAACTTCACTTCAAAGGGAGAAGGTCAGAACAAATGGAAACCCTCTTTGGTCATCACATAAGGAAGTTACCACAAGAAGTCTAGTGGACGCTGAAAGTTTGTTTCCGAGCGAAAAAAAGGCTTTACTTTCAGTATCCTCTATTCCCGCCCTGTTGGCCGTGCGGTCTAACGCACGGCTTTCTGGGCGGGAAGAAGCGCCTGGTCCCCAGCACAAATCCGCCCGGCGGATGTGTGTCGAGGTCCGGTGAGCCGGCCAGTCTGTGGATGGTTTTTAGGCGGTTTTCCATCTGCCACGGCGAATGCGGGCTGGTTCCCCTTATTCCGCCTCAGCTACACTATGTTGGCGATTGCTGCGCAAACAAGTTCTCCAAGTACGCGTACACCACCATTACTCTACCAAGCAAACGTAGCAGTTACAGTCGTCTGGTATGAGACGTTCCCTGGGGGGGAGTGTCCACCGGGGCCCGAACCGCACAATAACTCTGGGTTCGGTGCGGGGAGGCGGAGGGGTGAAGTGGACTGCGGTAGTCGTACTGGGGCTGTGGGCCACTGGGGCTGCGGCAGGGACGGAGTCTCTCTGTCGTTTCTAGGCCCAGGGTTAACATACAGTACAATACAATCCTCTATTACCCATAGGCAATGACCCTTTCGTTTTTAGGAGTAGAGAAAAATGCGTGTGTCAGGATTGTCATATGAAGCCCAAAAATATTTATCTTTGGTACGAAGTTTTATTGTTTCTGAAAGATTTGTATCCTCTTTGAATGATACTGTTTTTGACGAAAGGAGTCGAATAACAGGTCAACACATTATAGAAAAGGATTTTATGAACAGAATAGAAAATAAATATTGATCAGTGGTTTAATTAATTATTGAAATTATAACTGCCGCCAAGTAACTGTTTTTCGTAAATATAATATTTTGTCTACTATCTAAGTTGTTCATTTCATTTTTTTGAAAGAGCATTTTCAGTTTTATCAGCATGAAATCAGTTATATTTAATTTCCTGTTAGCAAGTAAATCACTACATTTGTCTACAAAATGGGTTTTTCGTTCGATATAATTACAGAAAAAGAATGATACAAATTTCCCACAAAAATCTGTTTTATACCATTTCTATAAAACAAAAGAGAAAGGGAGTTTTGACAACAGCAGCAAATTAGAAATTTAATAATTCACTCATAGTTTATAACAAAAATAGAAAGTAGATGATTTGCTACCTGCGGTTTCATAATGTGCCGTTATCTATTTGTAGCCCTTGGAAACTGACAATTTAATGCGAAAAATTTTGTCCAACCTCAGGTTTCACTCTTCAGCAGTGACCATTTGTAATGCCCTGTCCTCGGTTACAATATAATTTCTGAGCATAGTATAAAAAAATAGAGTCAGCAGGAAAATACTGGTGATTTTTGTATTTGACACGTCATTACTTTACGTGGAACGTAGTGTTCAACCCTCATTACTTTACGATAAAAACAGCGAATGGTGAACAGATTAAGTTCTCTTTCATTTACCTATTTTATTTGATATTTTGGTTTTACATAATTTTACAGTGCTTAGCCAAGCACTGCCGTGTCTAAAACCTCGCAATACCAAGAATTTTGATGGGATGACAATTTGCTTTCTGTCCTGAGAAATTTCGGTGAGGTCATGTAATAAAAGCTAGCCGTGATGCTGTCTCACTATGTGCGAAATTTCAAAAGGGAGTTCAGTCGGTTAACACCGTGTGCGTTGCCATTTACTGAACGAACCTGTGCAGAACACAATATCAGGAATGTGCAGGGTCATGTCGCCAAGTTATGAACAGACCCTGCGTGTAACGGGCAGCAGAGTTGCGGCGCGCCGTGGGTTGACACACACACATCAATACCGCGCGACACACCCCACCATTACTATCCGTCACTTCCACCCATCTCCACCGCGACTACTCGAACGGAAAAACGAAAAAAAGAAACGTGGCGCCAACGATTTCCATTTATTTTAGACACAATCTCATTATACCTAACGAATGGGCGACGAGAGCGCGAAGTTTTTTGCTCTCTGTAGCACAATTTCGAAGCGAAATTTCCGTCGCATTTTTTCCAAGACTAACTTCAGTCCTTTTCTTTTTTGTTGCATAAACGTATTGCACTTCCCTCCATAAGGACAGACATGCACGAAAAACTCGGCTGTGTGTCCACATCTCTCATTCCTATGCACCCAAATTTCAGTTTGGATATATGTATTTCCTAATACTGAACTACAAACACGAGAATTTATGTAGCAAGCACGGAAATGACATGACTCATAATCGTACCGGTTTTTTATTACTTAATAAGGTGACAGATCTATCACTTTACTTAACGAAGAACTAATAAAATACAGATACAAATGGATTAACGCAAAGTAAGAGTGAACAGGAGCTATAATTTCAACGGTAATACTAAATTACACGTCGAAACATGGAAGAATTAATGGCATATATATCGGAGAAGATATGGATGGAAAAGACTTTTGAGGGCTTAGTACGAATGTTTTAATCCTTTATTATAATTCTCTAAGTGTCTTGCATTACCTCAATCTCTTTTTTTCCAGGAACGGTGAGAGGTATCACGTTGCTATTTGTGTCAAATACTAAGTTCTGCGGTCCCTTGGCGGCGAAAATAATTTAAGCATTTTAAGTCAGTGCAAACAAAAGATGCAGCCATTTATGTCATATTTTGATACTCGCAAAACCTATAAACGAACTATCTACACAGGCGGAAAAATCTAAATACCAAGGTAGGAGTCGTGCGTCATAAACGAAAGCTAGTAGGTGTGTTTCTTCATCTTAAAGATTATGTTTATTCAAATTTCGTGCCAGTCGCATAATTGTGGTGTTGATAGCGCCACTATGAGGGTGCAAATCAGGTTTGCTTTAAATACACACTAACGGTCGTGAGCGTTAGTTGCCTTTGAGACTGGACGTGGTGAGTTGATTTAGTCAAGAATTTCTGTAACGCACGAAATGGAACAAGTTTACTTTTACCAGTCACTATTCTTTATCTCAACTACGCGTTTCAAAGGTGTAAACCTCTATCATCAAGTGGATTGATATTTGTTAGTATGACGTGGGAACATGGTTCTCAAAGACAGAAGAAAAAAAAAAAAAAAAAAAGAAAAATTAAACGTATATCTAACGGTAAAAACAGCTCAAATAGAGTACCTCCAGTCGACAAAGGTTCCTTTCACTGTTTTAACACATATATACTGCCCAATTTAGTAAACAAATCTAGCGTCTGGAAACCATTAGGTCCAAGGATAATACAGCAAAAGAGAAACATTATCACAAAGTATGAAGAATATACATAGCAACAACAACATTACATAATAAGTTTTAAAAGATTTTGGAGATCTTTGTTTTGAGGTGTTCAACACATGCATTGGAATAAATATTTCAGGTGGTGTATAAATTCGATTTTGTCAAGTCAATATAGCTTAAACTTCATATCCGTTTATATGATCAGGTGACATGTTGAAAATTTTAAGCACAATTAACTATATTGGATACAGTGGTAGAATTATACATAAAGAACAATTTTGGTTGGGATTCACAGATAGGAATGAAAGGCTGCAGGCAGAGGCAGAGGAGGAAAAAGAAGTGACAGGGGGAGAGGTGGTGGAAGGAGTGACTGGATGAGAGCAAACTTTTCAACGCGTTGGGTTCTTAAGATTTTGTGTGTTACATGTACAGGGTGTTTCAAAAATGACCAGTATATTTGAAACGGCAATAAAAACTAAACGAGCAGCGATAGAAATACACCGTTTGTTGCAATATGCTTGAGACAACAGTACATTTTCAGGCAGACAAACTTTCGAAATTACAGTAGTTACAATTGTCAACAACAGATGGCGCTGCGGTCTGGGAAACACTATAGTACGATATTTTCCACATATCCACCATGCCTAGCAATAATATGGCGTAGTCTCTGAATGAAATTACCCGAAACCTTTGACAACGTGTCTGGCGGAATGGCTTCACATGCAGATGAGATGTACTGCTTCAGCTGTTCAATTGTTTCTGGATTCTGGCGGTACACCTGGTCTTTCACGTGTCCCCACAGAAAGAAGTCACAGGGCTTCATGTCTGGCGAATAGGGAGGCCAATCCACGCCGCCTCCTGTATGTTTCGGATAGCCCAAAGCAATCACACGATCATCGAAATATTCATTCAGGAAATTAAAGACGTCGGCCGTGCGATGTGGCCGGGCACCATCTTGCATAAACCACGAGGCGTTCGCAGTGTCGTCTAAGGCAGTTTGTACCGCCACAAATTCACAAAGAATGTCCAGATAGCGAGATGCAGTAATCGTTTCGGATCTGAAAAATGGGCCAATGATTCCTTTGGAAGAAATGGCGGCCCAGACCAGTACTTTTTGAGGATGCAGGGACGATGGGACTGCAACATGGGGCTTTTAGGTTCCCCATATGCGCCAGTTCTGTTTATTGACGAAGCCGTCCAGGTAAAAATAAGCTTCATCAGTAAACCAAATGCTGTCCACATGCACATCGCCGTCATCAATCCTGTGCACTATATCGTTAGCGAATGTCTCTCGTGCAGCAATGGTAGCGGCGCTGAGGGGTTGCCGCGTTTGAATTTTGTATGGATAGAGGTGTAAACTCTGGCGCATGAGACGATACGTGGACGTTGGCGTCATTTGGACCACAGCTGCAACACGGCGAACGGAAACCCGAGGCCGCTGTTGGATCACCTGCTGCACTAGCTGCGCGTTGCCCTCTGTGGTTGCCGTACGCGGTCGCCCTACCTTTCCAGCACGTTCATCCGTCACATTCCCAGTCCGTTGAAATTTTTCAAACCGATCCTTTATTGTATCGCTTTTCGGTCCTTTGGCTACATTAAACCTCCGTTGAAAACTTCGTCTTGTTGCAACAACACTGTGTTCTAGGCGGTGGAATTACAACACCAGAAAAATCCTCTGTTCTAAGGAATAAACCATGTTGTCCACAGCACACTTGCACATTGTGAACAGCACACGCTTACAGCAGAAAGAAGACGTACAGAATGGCGCACCCACAGACTGCGTTGTCTTCTATATCTTTCACATCGCTTGCAGCGCCATCTGTTGTTGAAAATTGTAACTACTGTAATTTCGAAAGTTTGTCCGCCTGAAAATGTACTGTTGTCCCAAGCATATTGCAACAAACAGTGTATTTCTATCGCTGCTCGTTTAGTTTTTATTGCCGTTTCAAATATACCGGTCATTTTTGAAACACCCTGTAGCAACTGCCTTAAGGTGGGGGGGGGGGGGGTGTAATACATTGGTTAATGCTTTAAAATATGAAGATATACCGTTTATGCCATTAGTTGATGTACATGGAGTTCCAAGCTGAGAGGGGGTAATAGCTGTTGGTGTGACGGTGTATTTGCAAAAGAGGTCAATCTCTTGTACTTTTGGGGATGTCATGGTAACATAATTAAATATTTATGGTAAATATTAAGGGAGGGGTAGGTAGGGTGTGTGTGTGTGTGTGTGTGTGTCCACATTGGCTCATTTAATAACGTGTGCAGTTGCTGAGAAGAGAGGATACTATTGTAAAAATGTATGTTCGTATATTTGGAGTGTTTCAAGAATGTCTAATTTTTTGTCTTTAGGCTGGATGTGTAGGATGCTGACACTTGTGTTGTTAACGTGGTGTTTTGTTTCATGCAAGTAAGTTGCTATTGCTGATGGGCGGTACCAATCTAATCTGAAATGGTCTGTCTGGCCTACGTAGAAGCAATCACAGTGCAAACATTGAATTTTGTGCACACATCTATGATGAACTGGGTTTCGTGTGTCTGTTGTGAGGTAATTTCTGTCCATTCTTGTTGTCTGTGATAACATATGTTTATGCCTATTCGTTTGAAGATGGTTGGTTCAAATGGCTCTGAGCACTATGCGACTTAACTTCTGAGGTCATCAGTCACCTAGAACTTAGAACTAATTAAACCCAACAGACCTAAGGACATCACACCCATCCATGCCCGGGGCAGGATTCGAACCTGCGACCGTAGCGTCGTTTGAAGACATTGGCAATCTGATATTACATGTTCCCTAGAAAGGGGATTATGTGGAAGATGTTTTATTTCTGTTTTTTCGTGAAGTGATTGCTTTGCCACTATTGAATGTTTTGGGTGTCTACTATGGAGCAGATATGCATTTTGATACCGAGCATCAATTTAAGTAAGGTATGTACATATACGTAAATAAAAAACAAGTGATCAATCGTCTAGAGTGTGTGTAGAAATATATAGACATGCACAGAAGTTTACAGTGCGCCATTAATTTCTAAATATTTAGCGTATAATTTTTCAGCGCTTTTACAGAAATACACAACATGTCTCAAAATGAAAACAGTTATTGGTATGTACGCTCCTAAGTACTTTACGTGAATCGTTCGACAACATTACATGAAAAATCTAGTAGTACGTGCAAATTTTGCAAGCAAAAGCTGTAGCAGAAAATTGAGCAACAATTCTTAACTGGAAGGGGAAGAATGGGGAACTTAACGTAAGTACGGTATTTGTCTGGAGGTTACCTTAAAAAGATTTTCACGTTACAACGTACATTAAGGAGCAGAGATTTATTTTTCCTATATTTGAGAATTGGAAATCGTTTGAGTAATAGCGTTCAACTGCATTTGGTAATGCGGACAATGAAAGTGAACCAATAACGACAGTGCAAGTTGCGTGCTTAAATTATGAACTTTTTGAATTATCTTACATGTAGCTGCGTTAAGGGCAGAAGAATGCAGCTTTTACGCTAGGGAATTTTTAAGTTAAAAATGCTGTTACGAATTTGTTTCATATCCTTAAATATACGACTGCAAAGTCTTTTCAGGTAAGAGTTCTCCGAAATCTCATTGTAGTCTCTTAAAATTGACATATGTTCTAAAGGTAACACACAGTGACATTCATTACATGCCTGATGAGCCCTGCTGCTCAACTGCGTAGAAAATACTTCCGAAGACAGATCCCGGGTTGTATAATCCAGTAGGGCACTCGCTGGAATCCATACTTTAAGACATAGTAACGGGCGTTTAGACAAATCAAAATTAGGTCTTTACACTTGCTATGAAAGTGACGCACAAGGGCAATGTGGCGCAGGGCAGTGGTGTGTAAACTCACTGACCTCGTTCACTCGCGATTTCGTAAAGTCTGCAATCACGATGGATGATTACGATGAGAAAAAAGATTGGAACAGAAAAGGTTTTATTTGAGATCGATTGGTACAAAACGCATTGTGATCCGAGCTATGGATTACGACATATTTGAATTTTGGTTAGGTGCTGGATTCAGTATTCACTGTAGCAAGCGACGGTCGTAGGCATTCACTGCCGCACAGTGGAGCGGTTGACTGCCGGGGAACATTTCCTAATGGCGGAGCAGTTTTCCGAAAGGTTGGCCTAAGAATAAGACGGGCAGAACTAAAAGTTGGACGCAGTTTGCTGGGGCAGACACCCCTTGGTAACAAACAGGTGGACCGCTTCCAGTCCTTAAGCCCGGGAGGAAAGCCAGGATTTGTTTTCTAAGAACCAGCCAGTAGTATTCTGAAAGGGTCTTCGCCGCAGGCACCAATGTAGTACATATTCTAGAAAGGAAAAATAGTAGTAAAGTGTTTTTAAAGGTGATCCGTCTTGAGAAAAATACAACTTTGTCTTATACATTTTTCGCTGAAGTTACAGCAGAATCAGGGGGCTTTTATTTTCTAACAATTAGAAAGGAAAACTTCTCTTTACTACTTGAACTCAAATTTGAGTTTCTAAGATAGTATTTACAAATTTGAAAAACAAAGTTTCGTATACTTTGTTACCACATGCCGTAGTTTTCCTGGGTTTTTATTATCAAAAATGGCTCTGAGCACTATGGGACTTAACATCTGAGGCCATCCGTCACCTTCCTATTTCTATTGTGTGTGTGTGTGTGTGTGTGTGTGTGTGTGTGTGTGTGTGTGTGTGTGTGTGTGTTTTTGCTTGGGATTTAGGGTAGGGGAGGGGGGTATTTATGGGTTGGTGGTATCATAGTTCTTTGAGAGCAGAGACTGAGTTCCGTTAAAGGGAACTGTGTATTCATTTATTATTTCTTTTCCTTCAACTATGGCTTTGTGTGTGCGATAGTTTTCTCCAATATTTTGTTTTTGTGGGGCAACTGTTGCTGCATTCTGTGTCTCTGATATGTAAGTTTCTGCTTGTCTGTCCTATATAAACCGATTTGCAGCCTTAGCATGTCAGTTGGTAAATACCAATGTGTTGGGTTTTTCCGTGCTTATATTGGTTGCCCTTATTTTTCTCTGTATTGAATTGTCTGTCCTGTAGGCTGTTTCAGCCATTTTTTTTTTTTCGCGACTATATTGCCTGTTCTATGGGCCACTTTGTTGTAGTCGCATGTGTACGATTTGCTTGTTATTATGGGTGTTGTTAAGCGTGCTTGTGTGTGTATTTATGTTCTGTGTATATGTTTTTAAGTTGGTAGCAGGCTGTTTGTTTTTGGTTGCTAGGTGTCTCCTTTAGTTCTCTTTTTAATTTTGTGATTCAGTTTCTCTACAATGCATTATATCCATGATTAGAGTATTTATGTATGGCTGTGCTGGTGGTGGTGCTGACTTTCCTGATTATGGAAAATTGGTGCTGGTTGTTACCTCTGTGTATTGTGAGGTCAAGGAAATTTGACATTTTATTTTCTGTTTCGATGATGAAGCAAACACAGACAGAAGAGCTTCAATCTCCAGTAGTATAAAGTGGATTGCCTGGTGTCACAGTAGTTCAAAAACTAATAAATACGAGCGAGAAACCATTGTGTGGCGGAGAACGACCAATGTTGGTCGAGGCAGGGCCCATGTCAAATGGCAGTCCAAATTCAGTCATGTCAAATGGCAGTCCAAATTCAGTCATGTCAAATGGCAGTCCAAATTCAGTCATGTCAAATGGCAGTCCAAATTCAGTCATGTCAAATGGCAGTCCAAATTCAGTCATGTCAAATGGCAGTCCAAATTCAGTCATGTCAAATGGCAGTCCAAATTCAGTAGCGTAAGAAGCTTTGTATTTAATCATTTTATGTCCAATCTGTATACGCACAATCACGTGGACCCTCATTTAACGATTATTGTGGAAGTATATTTTGATAGCGACAATATTTGTAGCTTTAGACGAAGGAAGTGTAATGAACAAGTTATGTGTAGTATCAAACGCCATCATTCAAACTACTGTCGGCAACTTGGACGATGTTGACTGCCGTGCTGTATACTGCTTAAGTGTTGTTAATTAGAATGTGGCTGATGGCCCCCTGGTCGCAACTGTGGGGTTAGGTTTGTTCCTTGGAGAACATCGTCTGACTTATTGCCACCAGATCCAAAACTACCCTGGCGTTTCGTTTCCAAGTCTGTCATGACAAAGAAGCAGACTTGTGATAATTTATAAGCGAGTTGCTCTCTCGGTTAAGGCGGAAGTATGTTGTCAATTTGAATTAATTTTCGGTCGTGTAAGCTCCGTTAATTCTGATGAGTGAACTTATAGCTTTCCCGGACTAAGGGCCTCAACAATATATTACGATTTTCCAAATTAGTTGGTTCTTCATTTGATGACGCACCAACTTCTATCGGAGTGGTTGTGTTTTGACACAAAGGTTAGCCCATTTTAACATCAAGGAGTGTAGCTTATGAGCAGCTGCATAACAGTAATCATTAGACTAAGTACATAGCGTAAGATGGGTAGATCTGTATTGTAACTGTCACGCAACCCTGTTGTCCTCCGCTTACTGTGCCAGTTGGTCAGTTCTATATTACGTTGCAAGAGAGATTTTGGCTTTTACTTTCTCTCCGTGCCAACCAGTGTACAAATAAATTAGGTATAAACCTGCGAAATGTAAACTGTGGCAGTTCTTATGCCGATGAGCAGCAAACATGCTGCATAAATTATATTAATAACAAGGAGAAATTGAAGTGTTCGAAGTCCATGATAAAAGTTCTCAAAGCGCGCGGTCCTATTAAGCTGCGTTTTTCTATGAACACCTACTTCATGATAGTGGTATTCGGCGGACATTTGGATTTTGCATTAAACCCAACCCAGAAGACGTGCTGTAATAAACGAAAAACAGGTTGATAAATGCGGCGCTAACAAAGAAATACATATTAAATTGAGTAGTGTGCGCACGATATCTGTGCTTACTTGTATTACGCTTATCATAAATTCGTAAAAGGGGCTATCATCTAACTGTTCAAGATGGTGGTGTTGAAGGCTTGAGAAACAAACAGAACTCAAAGACGGGTCTCTCGACCCCTGAAGGTCGAGCCGCGCTAGCCGATCAAGTCCTGGTGGCTCCTATGGACGGTATCTTATCACTTCTTGGGAGAAGTGAATAACCTGGGCAGAAAATGTTACGTAGCGACCTGGAGGAGCCAGTTACCGCTGGAGAATTGCTAGAGCGCTGTCGCCACAGCGCTTCCTCATACCTCCGAAACCGCGGCCGATATCGTATCTATAAACGTTGCGTCAGAGCACGGTATCAGATCTCAGCTGAACCAGCCCTTTGCGATACCGTTACGTCTAGATCGTCGGTACGATAATCGTATCCGGAAGACTACGTCACTTATGACGAATTTCTACGTCAGCACGTGCGTTTACGAAGGTTGGTATTTCATCTCTGTACACTAACGAAACTTTAAGGTGTCGCCTTTACTAACGAATATATTCTACGGCTGTGTACAAAAATTGTCCAAACCTAAGCCACGATATCCGCACAGAAGTTCAACGAGGGCTTGCTGGAACGTAATGCCTCCGGATTGTATGTCTGAAAGCTCTTAAGGGGACCACACCGTGGTTCATGTCGAAAAAATCTCTTTTCGGTTTTCATCATATTTCGATTAAGGTTTTATTTAAGTACTCTGGAAAGGATTTTGCTAAAAAAAATTTTCAAGCATTTTCCTACCATGTGTTATGTGCCTCGCCCACTTTTCTACATATATTTTAGATTTTTATATCCCCTACACTGCACGTCAAGGATTATTTTTTTTTTTGCTCTCAGAGTGTGTTGGCTATCCTTGGAATGCCACGGTCGGTATTCTTTTGTTTCTGCTGTTTGTAAACAACACGCTTTCAAACACGCGATTAGTTTTGTTCAAGTGAATTGTGAAATAGAAAACTTGCCGGTATACTATGGGCAGGCAATTAGGAGAAATAAAGAAAGTCTGGAGGCAACGAAGAGAGATGTTTGGGCCACATTCTTCCGTAAGTCCTCTACTGATAAGTCATGTCATGGCTTGTGTCCGTCAGGAGAAAATTCGTGGTGCAAATACAATAGGGCTCAGGCAACTTGAGAATCTTATTCTTACCTGCATTCTCTTCCTGCTGCTGTTATTACAGCAATTAAACCTATTTTCAGAGACTTGGCTTATCTTGACGTCCTACGGAAAAGTCTGCATGGGCAGACACAGAACGCAAATGAATGTTTCAACAGCATAATTTAGAACCGCCTTCCTAAAACTGTATTTGTAGGCATGCATATAATTGACTAGGAGTTCATGATGTATTTCATTCCATTGTGGTAATATTGGAAAGTGTTGGGTAGTGAAAAAGCCGCGAATTAATCCTGGTGAAAATATGATCACTGGGCTGCAGCATTGCGATAAAATGAGGATAGCCAACGCAGACAGGTCTGCATCTAATATGGCCAAGAAAGCAAGACAAACATCCAGGAAGGTGAAAAAGATGGTGGAAGACCTGCTAGAGGCCAAAGTAGGGCCATCATATAGAGCAAGACAGTTTTAATTAACTGCAAGTAACAAATTTCAAAAGTTTTTTCTTTAAGTCACTTCCCGCAAACTAAAATCTTCAGTACATATGCCCTACTATATCAGAAACTATCGTTGATAAATGAATGAAATTTTCAGAGACTCTGCATAACATAAAAATCCACCTCTGGCATTACATTCATTAATATTCCCTATTAGGAAGTTCACAAAAACATTTCCTACAGAAAAAATATTTTTGTTACTAAATTTAAAAAAGTGTTTCTTAAAAACTATAAAATGGATAAAGTAGATTTTAGTACAGTTGACTATTAGCATCATGTAACATACAGTAAAAATATTAAGGTCCTGAATCAGTTTTTTTCAGAAATGGGTCAAATACTTGCGTAAATTAACATGGGTTAGGTAGGCAGGGTGCGGTCCCCTTAAAACTTTTCAAATAAAACAAACGTTACTAAGAGTCTACATCTATTCTTTATGTCAACATACTTGCAGCCTTCTGCTAAAGAGGTCCGAGCGTGGAAAATGGCGTTGCGTAACGTAACTATGTCGGTGCTTGAGAAACAGTGTCCTATAATCCAGTCTCGAATTCGAAGAGCTCATCCTCACGTGGAGCACCCCCCTCCTTCACCGTGACAGTGCCCGACCACACGCGCTGCGACATTTGTAACAATCCAGCGCCTTAGGTTCACTGTCATCGATTATCCGTCATACTATCGCGACTTGGCGGCATTCGATTTTCATCTGTTTCCTAAACTTAAAGAATGCTTTCGAGGACTTCACTCATAGTGCTGAAGGTGTGCACGCAGGGGTGAGGAGGTGGCTCCGTCAACGAAGTCAAACATTCTACAGTGATGGTATAAACAGTTGGGAGAAATGTGTTGGTCGCCAGGACGACTGTCGGGAGCAGTGCTGCCAACTCAGTGGATTTTCCACTAAAACTGATAGTTTCTATTATTAGTGGCGAAATATTGCTTCTAGTGGGTGGTGGTATTTAGAGTGGAGCAGCAAAATTCAGTTTCAGATACCGAAAATGCGATGTCTCAACCACTAAGCTACTTATGTGTTTCTAAATCTGTTATTTCTACTTCATTTGATTTCAGGAGTATTCAACTTTCATTGTAAAGGCAACACTGATGCATTACAATGTGACATCAAACGAACCATCGAACTCGATAGGCTACATGCGGGGATTCCCTGTAGAATAAACAGTATTTAGTAGCACCTGGCTATAGTTCATTTCACGAGCGAAGGCAGCTTGTGCAGATGCAGGGAGTGCAGCAACCTGCTTCAAACAATGGGCGCTTACTTATCATTGTCGCTTCGAATAACCACTGAGGGCTTGTTTGCTCCCTCAGGGTGCGTCACATCAGATGCGGATAAAAACTAATTCGACTGTCGTCGTTCCTGGTTTGCACTATACAATTGTGATTCTCTGTGTATGGTATTATTTCACTTCATACGTGTATAACTATGCCGAAACCACAATATAACGCAAAAGTTTCGGGATTCTTGGCTTCGAGACCCATATTTAAAAGATTGGCTTCTAGTTACTGAAAGTACTGCGGGTCAGGTAGCGAAATGCAGATTTTGTGGTACAGTGTTTATGGTGTCACTATGGAGATTTGGAGTTTCATGGGCCGTGAAAGAAGCAACAACAAGATAAAAGGGTAAGCAACTTTTTTTTAAAATGATTATTCATTCATTGATCGGTTTTGTATCTTTGACCGTTGAGGAAGCAGGTTCAAAGATTGTGGCATAAGGAGTGTTGAAATTTTACTAAATGAATGGAAGAACATTTTTATCGCGGATTAATCGCACGTCAATATCTAGAATAATTATATATCCATGAGGAAGGAAAGGTGTAGCCAGTACAATAACCGGAATATTATGGAAAAATAGTAATTCTGTTTAGGGGTGGAAGAAGAGTGTAAGAAAGCAACATGTTGCAGGCTGCAACTATGCAGCTTAAAACTGCTTTTATGTCAGAGCTGACTGGGAATTAAAAAAGGGAAGAAGCAAGATTTGCATTATTCACAGCCATGCATACTAGTGTACGTGTAATCGACCATTTGGGAGAGGTAATTAATCACAGTCATCAAAAAGATATCGAAAAAGTTCAGCTGCACCGAATTAAGCGCTCGTCAGTTACAAAAAACGTGTTAGCACCGCATTTCACTGACATTCTAAAACAAGATTGTAAAGATCAACCATTTAGGGTATTGATGAATCTACTGATACTGCTGCACATAAATACTAGGGATTGATTGTAGTTAATTACAGTAAATTACACCAAAAAGTAGTATCTACATACCTTGACCTTGCTGAACTGCACGAGTGTAATGCTGAAGCTTTTGTCCCTGCTATAGAGGAAACACTTCAGCAATTCTATTTGCGACTTAAAAATTTCATGGACATTGGTACAGATAATGCCCCTGTCATGGTCGGAGTAAATAACGGAGTATTTACGAAATTGAATGGAGAGGTACCGTACCTGATTTTAGTACGTTGCTTGCGCCATTCCTTGCAATTGGCTGTTTCAGCTGCTGTAAAAGAATTTTTATCGAGAAATTTGTTTTTAATTAAAGATACATATGATTGGTTTAGTCGCTCCTCTTCCAGACAATCTCTTATGAGGAGCTGTACAAAACCAACGATGGGCAGAAACCGTTAAAAATAGTTCAAGCGTACCAGACAAGGTGGTCATCAATAGAATCCGCTGTATTAAGAATATACACGAAGGTCAGAGCTAAAAACGCATGTTTCCGTAGCTTAAGTACGCGAAAGGTGTTACATGGCAGAGTTATTGCATGCTATGTGTGCGAACGAGATTAATTACGCATATATTTTTTTTTTATATGCAATATTAATTGAAGTAAAAGAGTCAATAAAACGCTCGAATCGAAAGATACAGATCACACCAAACTGTTGAGTTGACCAATCTGATAGAGGTGCTTGTCAGCGAAGTTACGTTACCTGCAAATAAAGTTAATATTTTTTTACTCAAAATATTCGTGATTTCTTGGATCGGAGATTTTATCCGGGATTCCGCTTTGAAAAGCGGTTACTTGAAATGAGAGAAAAAGGACTACCACGGGTAAACGACGATATGTTGTATAATCGGTGCGACATTTATAGAAAGTCTGACTGAAAAAAATTAGAATAACAGGTTACCAGAAATTTTGAAGTTCAGATGGCTTTGAGCACTATGGGACTTAACATCTGAGGTCATCAGTCCCCCTAGAACTTAGAACTACTTAAACCTAACTAACCTAAGGACGTCACCCACATCCATGCCCGAGGTAGGATTCGAACCTGCGACCGCAGCGATCGCGCGATTCCAGACTGAAGCGCCTAGAACCGCCCGGCCAAAAATTTGAAGTTGATGAAAAAAATTTCTAGAATAAGTGTTGAGCAACCACTTAATCACAACAAAGAAAATCTAGTTGACATAATGGCTCAGTTCAATAAAAGTGTAGAATTTATACCAAGAGTGAATGAACTGACAAATTCATTTGTTGAACTGGAACGAAACCAAAGATAAAATGGAATAAAGTATTGCATTTCAAATACGCTCTGGGGGAATCCAGATTTGAGGAATTAGCGACTTTTGCGATTACTCTTCTAATACTGCCTCATTCCAATGCCGATGTTGAGAGACTATTTAGCAGTACGAACGTAACAAATACAAGCAGAGGAATAGATTGAGGTTGAATAGATTGCAGTTGAATAGATTGAAGTTGAATAGATTGAAGTTGAATAGATTGAAGTTGAATAGATTGAAGTTGAATAGATTGAAGTTGAATAGATTGAAGTTGAATAGATTGAAGTTGAATAGATTGAAGTTGAATAGATTGAAGTTGAATAGATTGAAGTTGAATAGATTGAAGTTGAAATATTTTAACTGCTGTATTAAGAATACACTGTGGTTTGAGGTTGGAAGGAAAATGCTGCAACGAATATTAAATTTAAATAAACGTTGTAGAACAAATCGGTAGCAAAGAATCGTATAAATCTGAAACTGACGATGACGTAGACAAAAATGCTTACTCTGAAGAAGACGAATTCATTTAAATAATTAGCTGTTTACAACTTTCTGAATGTTCATGACCTTGGCTTGCTGGTTTATTTATTGTATGCTCATTTAATGAATGTGAATATTTTATTACTGAATAATAAAGGAAACAAATTACTAATATATTTATTTTCTTTCATAATAATTTAAAAAAATTTAGTGGAAATTTTAGCGAGTAGGGGCATTTTTGTTGGTGGTTTTTGCACTTGAAACTGGTGGGGAGCTCATTTTAACTGTTGGCAGCACTGGTTGGGAGAGACGTAGGCATGAAGAATAAAGTTAAGGAATGTTAATAACTTCAGTTACTTAAAAGGCTTTAAGAGTTTACACTAAAATTCGGAGGCGCTACTTATCAGATTGTCCTCTCACACTGCGCCTGAGGACTGTCAATTATAAACTGGGTACAGAAGTAAATGACCACGCGCTAGCGTTTACGTGGAACAGTGCCGCACATTAAAGAGGCTGTGTGCCGTCACAGCACTAAACAAAGACGACTATGTTTACCAAATTATGGCTGGTATTTAACATCTATTTACCCTTTGACTTACACTTAACCACCTGATAACATTAACGGTAATCATTGTCGTATTGGTACTGTGTTGCAAATATATTTAATTTAGTACTAAGTAAGAATAAGAGTTATCCTGCAAGAGCACTCTGTAACTGCATATGTAAAAATACATACGAAAGCCAAAGTTTGGCATTAGGCACATAATCCAAGAAGTAAGGAAGCCTGAGACCTCTGGGCCCTTTAAGTAAGCAACATCTAATACCTTTATGTAATGTCACCAAGGGCAAAGATCGCTGCTGGATTTCTGCCTAAACAGTATTCAAACGCAGAACTGCTTACAGGAACTGTTTTTCACGTTCCACCTATCAGCAGGGCAACAAAGATCGCTGACTCGCTTGAACCATTTAATTACTTTTCTCTTAAAGGTTTCTTTTAAAGACACCCACTTCTACAAGTCAATACAGATGTCTTAATATTCATGGAAACGTTCTGTCCTCAATGGAACCGATACCCAGGAAACCTACTTAAAATTTCACATCTAGTAACTCCTTTGCTGTGCAAATACGTTAGGTTGAATAAAGTCTTTAGTTTATATAACTTCCTGCTTTTTTACATGTCTATGTTCACACTTTCATGATATGAAAGTTCACAATTTTGCTGATTTCATTACATAAGGTATTGTTCAGATTTTATTGTACGATAAACTATTCCTATAAGAATAGTGCCTTCTCTTGACACCTATAAAAATAAAACCTTATACAACTCTTCGTTCAATCTTTGCAATTATATATTTTCAACGATCGATGCCACAATTCACGTAATTATTTGTCGCTAGTGGACCTGATAGGGACACGAACGGTGGAAACCATTCAAACCCAAATACTGAACTCTGAAAAAAAACCTAAGACCTTAAAGTGTAGTATGTAATGAATTGGTGCAGATGTATTTTAGTTTTGTTAGACTCTCTGCTACTGTTATTGACGTTTTTCTACTGGACACCGTAGTGGAACTGAGCAGTAAATTTGATGACTGTAGGCAAGCAGTATATCATTTAGGCTATGTGTACTGTTCCGCTCTTGACACTTACGATTCGTAATGACTTACTCAGTAGGATGAATCGTGATGACTTATTCTACTAAAGGCTAGTGGCCGATAAAATTTGCTGCGCCGATTCCTTCTAGTGATAAGATCAGTACCGTATGATCTAATAACCCGTTTCACAATGAACTTACCCACTGACGAGATTGCAATGAATGTTTTTATTGCTGTCACGGGAGTTTATATTGCGAATAATTAGAAGGAAACAAGGAGTTTTATCTTTTTTTTTCCTTCTTCTCTGAAGAATGCTGCCAAGAGTTGATACTATAGTCCGTAAACACCGTTACACCATTTTTCCCAAAAAGAGAATGTTAATTACTTCTGATTTGGTCACAAAGTTTCTGAAACTTGAGTAGTTGTTCTATACATTCTAGACAACTAATTATATGTGCAAATATTTCTGCACAGCTGTCTAACATTTTTTTTACTGCTACTGAAAGATGAATAATTTTAAATAATAGCTCTCCTTCCCATCCACAAGAAATTACCCAGTTCATGCCCGCGCAGAGAAAGTCGCGCAACAGATACCAGAGATTTAAGGTCCAGTCATTTCCTTGGAACACGCAGTGCACTGATTAAATGCATCCAGTGATCTGCGGTGAATTTATTACACCAAAAGTAATAATTACGAGGGAATTTACGAGAGTACAGTTATTAATTTCAAGTTTTTCACGTCACATTTCTTGAAATCCTAGACAATGCTGGGTAAAAACTTGGTATAATGTCATGATAAACATCTTTTAACTTTTGTAGGCCTGACCGTTGATTGTATTTCATATCCATTTGCGAGACGGCAGGAACCTATAAAATATCTTTTACTTCGCGTTTGTAACGTTACTAAAGCTCACGCACGACGTACATCACGCGCCGACCCATCGGAAACATCCTCGAATGCTGAAGTAGCGGTTGATGGGCTTCACGACACGCGCCTAGGGACTGCGCCCCAGATAGTGAGATACCCGTCGATATCTGCCTCCCGTATAACGTCGGCGAGCCAAGCACCAACACTCCTAATTGTGCGCCTGCTTGGTCTAGCTTATGCTGTTGCCTAGGAAGGCTGTTTCCGAAGGGTTATAAAACCGTAACAGCGCTGTAAGTCGTGGCTGGTGACTCGCTGCCCTCACCTACAGGTCGCAACGCCCACATCACACGCTGAAAGGGCGTGGGTGGGCGATGTGCAACAGCTGCTGCCGCGCAGTCTCTCATGCAAGGCTTTATTTGCTTAGGTCCGTGATCGATGGGTATGTAAAGATGTATTAGGAATCAATTTACAGCCTGCATAACGTAACTTTCCTTTACGTAGGGTTGCTTGCCAACCATTTGTCATCGTAACTAAAACAAGCATGTATTTCTTGTGTCAAATACACGCTGCACGTTTCTAAATAAAAATAATATGTAATACACGCAAATACAAACATTTTCATATTGATTCCAAAATCAAATGTCATTTCTCAAGAATTTTATGTTACTAGATAAAATTCAAAAATTTTAACAATAGGATCGTGCACCTCTCTCTGAATTTAAGCCAGTTTTAATGAAGGTTAGTTTTATCTTTTTTAATAACTGACATTTGTCAGTTCCTTCAGCAGAGAATTAGATTATTTATAGCTTATTTCATATGAAAATAAGTGCTATGATGCTGTAGTTAAAATATGCAATTGGTTTAACAGTTTCTAAGAGAATCTTCGTGAATGAGCACCGCACTTTTTTCGCCCTGCACGATCATGAGCAATCAAACATTATTTACCCCATCATAATTCCAGAAGACATTACTACATCAAGATAGCGAATTATGTTACTTTAGCTATTTGTTTCTCACCAAGACTTGCCGTGACAATACGCAAAAGCGGCTCAACCGACGAATTTTAGAAGGCCCACCGCCGATTTCCTTTCTTTTTGTGTAGTCTCATTAATAGATATATTCTAAAATTTTGAATGATCTGCGTTATTAATATTTGTCGAGGTATTTGCTCTCGACTTGCAAAAAAATCGATCATTATTTTAAACGAATTGTTTATAAGTCCACTGGGAGCTGATTTTAATGCGCATGCCATTAACAAAACAGTTCTACTTCTCGCAGATTGAATGTCGTTTATGTATATAATAAAAAAGGGCCTAGGATAAAACTTTATGAAAACTCTTTCTTGTATATATTACACATTTTGTTACCTTACGCAGCACAACCCATTTCATTGTCTGCATTATGAACGGCGCGTAATAATGATAAAATCTAATCCATAATATAACGATTTCCATTTGTGTGTATTTTAATTTGACGTATATCCTTAACTGGTGAAAAAATATTTATGGATTTTTCGTCTAATTGCACTGCAAGCTTTTTTATTTTTAACAACGGTTTCAATCGCAGTGTATTATCTTCAGGTGACTGTATTCGTAAATAACACTGAGTACCACAATAGTAAGTTCATATAGGGTAGTTCTCAAATTTTTTGTATATGAATAATGTGTGAAGCTCCAAGATTGCACGAACAGTGGAATACATTGCATCTCACATTTAAAGGCGTGAATTTAAAGCATTGGATAAACCTTCGCTCATATTACATTGAAAAGTTTTAAGCCGTTGTCGTTCAGACCACATTGATAATACTTCATAGGAATGTAAGACTCTGGTGGTCGATGTGTGTACAGTCAGGTGTAACGCAAGGAAAAAAAAATGTCGTGAAGACGCTCATCAGACAAAATATTTCTAAGCTAGACTACTCTTACAGAGTAAAGCACAGAAATGCAAGTTCAAGTTAACAGCGTCTGTAAAGATCTAAATCGCGCGCCGGCACGAAAAGTGACAACTCAAAAATGCAACAATTGAGAAAACTCGAGTACAAGAACATAATAACTACATGCCCATATTACTATTGTATTCTATATACTAGAATTTACTGTCAAAAAATAATTGCTTGAAATTAAAAGGAAGCTTATACTATTTCAATATATGAATTCTTTAGGTCGATTTATCTCAGGTATTCCAGTCTTTAGTTATGCCGGGGTGCGATATGAAAACCTATATTGCAAAAACTTGTGTGGCCTTTTTAGCTTCAATTTTCTTTTTTATATTTTTAGATCACAATACCTAAAAATGAGGGCAACGAATAATGAGATAATGTAATGAAGATAGTTACTCTGCGTCAATACATTGTATATATTTTTTCACATATCTGCGTAGCGTTTTCTTCTTGTTTTTATTATACACTTCATACATATCGCCATTAGTGACTCAGTCATATCTGATATCACTATGAAATACTAATACAACTTTGTGTGTGTGCATATTTTAAGAGGAACTACCAAATCTTTTGAACATTTCCGCGGGCAACGTTCAATCCACTACAAATTTATAACATGTATGAATTGCCATCCATTCCACCGCTGTTCTGATCCTCGTTATATATACTGGCGCATCACGTACATACAACAAAATTTAGGAACCATGTCAAATGAACTTCCTAATGTGTAAACAAGTGTAAACGAACAGCATCTAGAATGTGTCATTCTTTTATTCTACAGTATTTAAGAGTGTAATAATTCTCGTTAGAGCAGTCATACGAGTATAAAAAGCTGTCTACTTCAGACTCACCGTCCAAATTGCCAAGAAAATTTTGCTAACGGGATCTGCGACGACCAATTAGGCGATATGCTGTTCGCCTGCTGGAGCACAACGAATTTTCATAAGCTGCAATACAAGCGGAGTCTGGCAATATCGCACCTATGGATATAATTATGAAAACAATCGCGTCTATCACACAAAGGAGCAAACATTTTTCATAGTTAAGAATTCTGTTCATTGCAGCTGAGGTTACTTATACGTTCGTGTAGCTTAATACGGCGCTTAAACTGTCTGCTGGACTACAACTGTGCTTTTCGTGGGCAATTATCTTTGCATCTGTCGGAAAAAAATGTTAATACACTTTACTTGGATTTAAAATGAAGAGCGCAGTAAAGTGACGAAACTGAATGAAAGGCCACAATGCCTCAAACGTATGAACAATTTATCAGTTTAAAGGACAGCTCGGTGCTTCCGCAATCACAGGAAGTTCCGACAGTTAAATGAATTGTTACACGGACAACACAGCGTATCGTCTATGAGGTGCAATCTTAAACTGTTTATCAGAAAAAGTAATTAAAAACGTAAGTGTATGTGTCCATGTATTAAATATTAGACCCTCGCCTGGAAAGAGTTTTGCGAAATGGGGACTGATCTGCAACTTTAATTTTGACCTCGATAAGCCTGGCTGTCTACCTCATACAACTATATATTGTATATCCACTTTTTCTTCTTTCGGTGCCTACAATGCTCCAAAGTTACATCTAGTTTGCCAGTTAAAGCACCGTAGGCAACATCTCAAACTTAAAATATGACGCACGTACTCAAAAGCCTAACCCATTTCAACTGGAGGCAAATGTCTAAGCATCAGTATGTGGGGGTTCAAAGATATGACACCAATAAAATAGTATTCACGACGCAACATCTGACTTTTTCTTAGCAAAACAAAAACGAAGCGGTAGTCAATTTCGCGCGAATGGTTAAGGAATTTACAGCAACAGGTCATTCCAAAAATTCGTGTGATTCCGAATGGCATATCACATTTTCACCAATTAAATTCGTCTTATAGTTACTTGCCACGCAGCGTATTCTTAAACCACTTGGTGCAGTCAACTTGTGGAGGACGTTCAGTAACGCACCTAAAGCAGAGCCGCGGTTAGGTTGGAGCGAAAGTCTGGTTTCTAGAGTTTGGAGACCGATTGTGGAGCATCCGGACCCGGGGCTGTTCAGTAAGTGATAAATTCTGGTCACTGTTAACTGATATATTGTCTCGCGGAACGAAATTGCGTTCAGGTACGCCAGTGGTCACCGATCTTTAATTCTCCAGAAAATAAAATAAAATCTGCTCGTACTTTACGCCGATGTGTTCACTTGCTGTCTTCATTGCAACACTAATGTGCAAGATTCCCATTCAGGATTGCTCATGGATGGAATTGTACGAGGCGTGTTTTTTAAGTAAGTACCGTTTTGAAATTAAAAAAAGACGTGCTAAGATATCTCAATAATTTTATTTTTAAATTAAAGCCTGTACCTTAATCTACTTTTCTACATAATTTCCGTCAATATTGAGGCACTTGCCTTAACGTTGTACTTGTTTTTGAATACCCTCCTCATATAAGTCTGCCGCCTGACTTGTTAACCACTGCATCACCACTGTTTTGACTTCGTTATCGTCGAAGACGCTGACCGCCCAGGTGTTTCTTCAAGTGCAGGAACAGATTGTATTCACTGGGCGCAAGATCGGGGCTGTACGGAGGATGATCTAGAGTTTCCCATCGAAAAGATGTGATGAGATCTGTGGTCTGATTCGCCACATGCGGCCGGCCATTGTCTTGCAGCAAAACGATGCCCTTGCTCAACTTCCATGGGCTGTTGCTTTGATTCTGGTGTGACGGAGGCCACTCATGTTTCATCGCCCGTAACAATTTGGCTTAAGAAATCATCATCATCATCATCATCATCGTTGTGGTACTGCTCAAGGAAAGTCAATGCACTGTCTAAACGTTTGGTTTTGTGCACATGCACATCCTTCAACATTTTCGGTGCCCAACGTGCGCACAATTTTCGGTAATTCAAGTACTCTATCACAAAGCCATACAAAACACTACGAGAAACATTAGTAAAGTCATCCCGCAAGGATGAAATCGTAAAGCGTCTGTTTTCTCTCACCTTCTTGTCCACTTCCTGCACCAAACTCATTAACGACCGAAGGACGTCCACTCGCTTGTTCATCATGCACATTTGTGCGGCCATCTTTAAATGCACTCACCCACTTTCTTACCATTCCATCACTCAATGTTTTCTCTGTAAACTGCACAGATCTCACGATGAATATCGATCGCTTTTAGGCCTTTAGCACTAAGAAATCTTATAACAGCCCGTACTTCACAGCCTGCGGGACTCACGATTATCGGAGGCATCTTAAACACTCAGTACACAACGAAAACAAGGAAGGATCAGACTGTAATGGCGTCAGTACGTAGATTAAGCTACAGGATTTCATGTAAAAATAAAACATATCTTAGCACGTCTTTTTTAAATTTCAAAACGGTACTTACTTAAAAAACACGCCTCGTAATTTTGTGTTTACATGGAGTCTGTGGAAAAATACGTTACTGGTATTTCTAACGTAGGTTGATCTGCTGTTTCCGAGTCCCCTCCTGACATTGCTGCGTTCTCACGCGTGTCTGAAAATCTCTCAGGCGCTGAGTAAGGCGGCTTGCTCTTCTCCTGGCATCCGGAAATGACGTAAGTTTGCTTGTGAAAGCTCGATGAGTGTGTCTAGGGCTGTTCTGGATACTAATGTGATAAAGCGGCAGACGTGTACTCTCATTTATACTGCCTGTAACCGAGCACATCGAGCATATTACGCTGCAACAAGAACCTGGGAGATCTACGGTGAGCCGGATTAACTCTTTGAATGCTGACATCATTTCATGAAGCAATGAACTTAAGAAATGTAACTTGTTACTGTCGTGTTCGTCGTATCTATGATATTAAACGAAGTTTGCTTATTATGCTGTCAGTCGAAAAAGTTTCCAGACTGGATTAACAGAATATAGAAAAAGTTAAGACGGCGCCTTTAATGTTTCAGGTGTTCGACAGTCTCTCTCCCTACTTCCCACCACCACTTGAGTACAACGCACAGAACGTTCTACAACCGTGTGAAACTGTCAGGATAGTCTTACATTGAAATGTTATTAAACTTTGCCTCACATTATATTGAACTTCGGCTATTCTCGTCACGCGTGATTTTTTCCAGAAAGAATTGTCCGCGTTTTTACGCTAAAATCAAGTCGTGGCAGGCGTCCAAGCGTTCGGGAATCAACGTATGCGGGTCAAACTTTGCTTCTTCAAACCATTCTGGAAAATGTCTAACACTTTCTTTAGAGAGCTTGCTTCACTACGGTTTGACGTACGACACACTCCTGTTGCACGTGCACTACTTAACACTGCCTGGTCGAATGCACACCTGTTGTTTAAACTTATTAGTTCAAATCGCCACCGTACTTACTGCGCTGACGTCGCATATGTGCCAGGAATTAAGTCAATCCCGGAACTTTTTGCACGGACGACGCACAAGTCACATGTCTGACTTTTTGAGAATATGTAATCGGATTTTCACTCAGGTCAATGTGAACTAAATACTTCGGCTTCTTAATATGTATCTTTCCATGTGTATTATGTCTGAAAAGGATGGAAAAAATCACGTTTACCATTGTCGTATGACAGAGCAAAAGCCTAGAGGTTACACTTGTTCAAGAGATTTGGTCTGCTCTTAGAACTTTCTTCCACTTTAATTATGTCACTGAACTTTGTCACTGTTCGCTGAATGAATAGAGAAATATTATTTACCTCTTCAGAGTCACCGCGTGTAGCGTTACAATTCTGAAGATAGCTACTAAGAAATCGACGGAGATTCAGACGCTGAAAAAGGAGAAACCTTGCCTTGCGAGATTAGTGTAGTGTAATTATGTTCTCAATGGGGAAGTTAAGAAGTAAAGGAAAAATTTAGACCAGGACTCTTTATTTTGTTACTATAATCCTTATTAAAATGCGAATAAAATAAGGAAACAACCATCACCTCTTACGTCTACAGCAATTCTACACAAAGAGAAAATAGGATTATGAATTTCAAGACAGCTTCTAGATAATAGCTCAAGATGCAGACTTCACTACCCCATAATTAAACACTACACGCGCAAATAAAAATATGCGTGTAAATTCTTCATGCGAAGATTTTGACAAGCTTCATATTTCATCACAAACCCACAGCCAAAGCAACTTGAGTTTGGCAATATCGTTGTTCCCTCGCTTTCAAATCTTAGTTATAAGCACACTACGAATCATAATACTAGGCGCTTTTGAAACCTACGTTTCAGTTCGTCCTCCATTCGATATGCCAATGATCACACACTTCTATACTAAATATATATCCTTGCCGTAGTACAGACACTGATCGTCGCACCTGCTTGCTTGGGTGTGTTGACGCATCACGAGATTAGGTACGTCGCTCTATTTCATGTAATCTTCTGCCAGACTTACGTCAGCATTTTATAATTAGTACTCTCTGGCTTGAATCACCTCCTCGTTAACGTCATCCATTATGTAGGAGAGCCACAAGGGATATTATCGAGATGTCACATAGATGGACCTGATACTAATGAAATTTTGTTTCTTTTATACTGGCACATGATTCTCAGTAAATTTAAAGCAAGCTTTCATATCACATTGGTTAGATTTATTTATACCGCTTTCTGAACTAGTAGCGTTGTGAGAGACGTTCAGGAGAGTGACGAATTCGTGGGTTGCATAAAATTTGAAACGCGTCCGCCCTATCCTCAACAGCTAGGAAATGGGCGGCTGTATTCGACGTGTCCGTCCTATTAGAAATGATCCACGGAAAGAATGTCTCAAACCAGCAATCACAGTAATTCCAACGTCGGCGATAAACTGGCTGTTTCAGCTAATTTCTTAGCACGTTACAAGACTATGTATAGTATACTTTATTTGAAGAAATAATGATATATCTTTGTGCAAACTGGGTGCCGTCATTGTTGCATGGTGACGAAAATTTAATGCAAAAATTAATTACCAATGCTTGGGCTATTTTCGAAATAGTCGAGTCAATAGTGGAGACGTGTGACCACTACTTCACGTGACAAATAATACAGCAACAACAGTGGTTGAAGGAAGTCAGCTGTCCTGCACCGAAGAGGGAGAAGTTCATTTCATCTGACGTAATCCTCCTGGCCAGTGTTGGTCTGATAGCAAGAAATGATTGTTACTGACTGCCTTCCGAAAGCTAATTCTACAAATCTTCTGGTACGATATACGAGAAAAGATGCAGATAAATCTCCTAAGAAAATCATCTTTCATCACGACAATATACAAGCCGACAGAGGCGCTTTGGCACTAAAAAAAAAAAAGAAACTTTACTTTGGCAAGGCTGAACTATCCATCCTATTCGTCCTCCTATTCCATATAATTAAGCATCTTAAATTACAGATTGCAAAACTTTGTGGACCCACTATTCCTCTGCGCCAATGTATGCAACATATCTTATCTGAGAGGAAGAATGCCAACTTACTGATAGTTTATGCAGGTAACGTACTGTATCCCGCAAAGCACACATCATGATCTTATAACAGACTAATGTTTGCGATATTCGGCTAGAACCGCGTCTAGCTGATGTTTCTCCCTTCGTACAAATGGGGATATCGTGCGTGGTGTCAGTGAAAATTTGACCGTGTATGTAAAATACCATGCTACTTACATTTTTGTTACCGCACCAGACTGACCAACGAGTGTAAAGGTGAAAGCTTTGTAGTATCGACTATCAAACTGATATTCCAGCCATAGCGCCGGCAACTAAACTTGTGTGTTCTCGTAATAAATCGGATGTAAATGTTCAGCAATCTTCGGAGCTGATCCGGAAAGTCTTTACGGCTCCATCCGAAGATGACAACCGGTTGACGGCCGAAATACTAGCAAAGATAAAGTCGGGTTACGAAAACTTTTTCGCAATGCTGTGGATCAAGTAAGATAAACTACTTGAATGTGAAAACAAGAACAGGAAAAAAAGCTTCGTACCTTTAGGACCAGCATTTCACATTTTATAAACGCACATTGGCGATGTGCCCTTTCGAACAGACAACCTTTATTTTGGTTATTGTTTGTCTTACTTTGACTTTTTCGCCCTTGACGCATATTCGTTCACTACCTGCTCCACTTGCATCTGAGCTCACGCGCTTTCGAAGATATGTGGAGGCGCAAAACCTTTCGAGCAGCGTAAGAGAGAGAAATTAGGATCGCAGCTCATGGTCCCGCGATCGCGTTCTCGCTTCCCGAGCACGAGGTCTCGGGTTCGATTCCCGGCGGGTTCAGGGATTTTTTACCTGCCTCGAGATGATTGGGTGTGTGTTATCATTTAATCATCATCATCATCATCATCATCATCCATACAAGTGGCAAGACGGGACTGAGAAAAGGTTGGGAATTTGTACAGCCGCTGATAACCGCGCAAGTTGAGCGCCCCACAATCCATCATCATCAGAGATAAAGGGCTCGTGCAGATCTCGTTCTATACACGTACCATCTATTAATAGAAAAAGGTGATAGACGTGATGATACTGGCGCTACCCCCGCTTTTTAATCTAAAGAATAATTAGAGTTTGCAAACGACTTATATGGATAACGAAAAATAAACTGCATAGTTTCAAAAACGCTAATTTTACGGTTTTTGTTCTTACCAATAAACCCCCAATTCCTACGTACGAAACAGCTTCAAATGTCAGAATAAGTTACAAATGACTTAATGTATGAAATATATGACGCTATGCATGTTAGCGAGAAAAACCTTAGAAAAAGTTTGAAATTGTGCTTCAAGTTTCTTGTAAGTCGTTAAGTGCTCTCATTATGAAACACAGGATGAATACAAACTGGGTAATTAGCGCTCCATTTTAAGCGAAAGCTAGTTTTTCACATATGCACTGTGCTTCCTGACTGCAAATTCTGTTTCAGAGTTCGTTGTAAACGAGCAATAAATTAAAATGCCATGCCTGATGTAGTTCAAGTGCACGAACAGAAAAAAAAATGTAAGCGATAAACTTTTTTCTCTCATCGTTTTCTGGAGGTAATCAGCGAGAAAAAGTTTCGTAAAGTTTAGGAATTATGTGTAAACTTTGTTGGAAGTGTCTAAGAGCGCTCACTCTTAAATACTGAATGAAGTCCATGTATTTGCGCGGTGTTAGCTACGCTGCCTCAAGACAAACACAGTTTCTAACAGTTGTACTTGTTTTACTGTGTTAAACTTCTAACACAGGATTATACCTCTTAAGCAGTATATTACTACAGCATTTTAAAGTTTTAAATTCGGCCTATAATAACGTGAAATATTGAAAACTGATGCCCCTGCGCTGCATCTGGTACCAGGTTCCGGAACAGCTTTTCACTAATATACAAATGAAGCATTCTTTGCCCGACGGGTATTCCACTTACATAGTTTCATTCCGGGCCGCGTCTCCGGTGCAACATTAGTTTTAACTGAAATACCGACTGCCCCAAGTTTTAATAAATCTTATTTTCACGCTCCGAAGATGATGAACATGTTTTGCATTACTTCTTATTGACAGCAACGCGTATATTTTTCGAATTACCGTGCCATTGTCTGCACTTCCTGATATTTTCCCGCTGCTACCTTCGTCGGTTGGAGTAGAAACAGTAGCCCGCGTCCAAGTTTCAACAAATGTGTTACGATCTTTAAGGTTGTTTTCCAATATCTACGTATCTTCCATGTCAGAACAGCGATGCATTTGAAGATGCGGGAACCTTTATAAGTCTGACACTCTGGGTTTTATCTTTGTTTCCTTATTTCGCAAGTGTAAATGACATGGTTCGTGAAGCAAGCGGTTAGGTGTTACCAGTGGTTCCCAACTTTGGGGTGGGCGTGGTGTAGGGCGAGGGAGGGGGGGGGGGGTGCCCTCCCCTCAGAGAGGGGGAGGGGTAAAAGGGATTTATGAGGGGGAAGCGGCGGGCGCAGACTGTTCAGAAGAAAGCAGATACATGCTGCCAAATCCTTTAAACGCTATCTATATCTACGTTATTCAGTTCATAATTGAATGCCTGGCAGATGGTTCATCGAATCACCTTCATGCTATTTCTCTACCGTTCCGCCTTCACACTTAAATCTTTCTGTGTGGGCTCTGATTCCTCTTTTCAGGATGATCATTACTCCCTATGCAGATGGGCAGCAACAGAATATTTTCGCAATCTGAGGGAAAAGTTAGTGATTGAAATTTCGCGAGAATAATCCGCCGCGACGAAAATTCCTTTGTTTCAATGCCTGCCACCCCAATTCACTTATACGTGTAGCACTCTCTCATTCCGCGTTAACACAAAAAGAACTTTGAACTTTTCCATGTCCTCCGTCAGCCCCATGTAATGTGGATCCCACGCCGCACATCAGTACCCCAGAAGAAGGCGGACAAGCTTGGTGTGAGCAGTCTCTCTAGTAGAGCTGTCGTACTTTCTAAGTGTTCTACCAATAAATAGCAGTCTTGTTTGCCCCCTTCTGCAAAAGCGTTCCAACTCTTTTGTATACCATGAGGGATCAGTACGATCTCTTATTAATTTATTTAGTATAGATTTCTGAACCACATCTAGTGAAATGTGTTTAGCTAATTTTTATAGGCTTTTTTAAACAGAGGTACTTTGTGTTTATTTTTCGTGGCTTTGGTTGTTACAGGTTTGTCTCGCTACAACTATGATTTTGTATTACTCTACATTTCTTAATCCAAGAAAGTGGATTGCAGACTGTCAAATGAAAGTTTTTGAAAGGAGCAAAAAAATTGTAATTAAATAAAACAGAATCGCCCACTATAATCTGTTGGGAACCACTTTGTTATAGCTATGTCTGTTTAAACGGAGCAGTTACATTGTTATTGCAATATAATGTTATCAATACCTTGGGCATCGTTCTGCGAAGGTGCAAATTGTAACCGGGAGGAAGGGATCACATTGAAGAGTAAAAGTTAAGAGAGGAAGAGCGACCTAGGTTCTAATATAATATGGAAAGCGGAGGGTGGGGGGGGGGGGGGGGGAGGCGAAGATCCATGAAAGGAAAACATTAACAGATTCGAAATGGACGGCGTTGAGCGACAGTTTCACGAGGCTTGCCTTTCACTGGAGCGGACGCACTTCTTGCTATCGGCAGCTCCTCGAAATATCACGATGTACCGAAAGTGCAAAGGGTAAATTTTTCGTTTGGTTTTGCTTCGATAGTCAATGAAACAATAAAAAATGAGACTTTGGACTGTGTGTTTTCTACATTTTGAACAGTATCAGCAAAACAAATTGATGGTAAGTAGGCTTCACTACGATGTGAAGTTGCTGGCTTATTTCTCATGCCCTTATTCCCTATGTTCACGGGGTCAGCATTTTAATCACTGGATTCGACATTGTTAGTGGTAGAGGGTTTCCGTATACCATTCATTTAGAAACAGACGAATGGGCAGTTACAGCACGGCTTAGATTGAAAACCAGTAGATCTGACCAATGTTCGAATCGGCTTCGGTGTTCGATGTACGGTTCATCGATGGCTTTTTCCAGCTGCTTAATTTGTCTCTGGCAATGTGTTGACGTGCTTAAACAAAAAATCTCCGACGCTCTCTCTGCTTTGGGCTCAACATTAAACTGTAGACTTCCTTTTAAACTGATTGGGTGTACTAATATTCACGTCAGGAAACTAACCACTCCGATCTGGATATTCTACAGTTGTTACTTAACGACTGCAGCCAACGACTGATTGTTCCCACAACACAGATCATGGCCATCACCTTTTCAACCAGTGGTTGAATGATAAAGCAGAAGCAACAAGACCATTCTACAAGGAGAATATGAATGAAGTGAGAAAAATAAGGATAGCAAAGAATGACGCAGGGGAATAGGCAAGTGCTAATATCAATAACAAACTAGGATTTGGGAGAGCGAAAGGAGCGAGGTCTGTATTAAAGGAGCTTTGACATGAGACGACAGCCAAAATCAATCTTCAACTGACAACATCAAAGGAATGGGAAGAACATTTCCGGAAATTATTAAATGGGGATAGAGAAGAATATCGGCAGGAAGGCACAGTGGAAGGAGAGGAACAGGAAGGGAAGTAGATGCAAATTTTAGAAAGAGAAATTAGTACGGAATTAAGAACAGGGAAGAAAGGTAAATCAAATGGTTCAAATGGCTCTGAGCACTATGGGACTTAACTGCTGTGGTCATCAGTCCCCTAGACTTAGAACTACTTAAACCTAACTAACCTAACAACATTACACACATCCATGCCCGAGGCAGGATTCGAACCTGCGACCGTAGCGATCGCGCGGTTCCAGACTGTAGCGCCTAGAACCGCTCGGCCACTCCGGCCGGCTAAATCACCTGGATCAGCCAGTATAAATCTGGAGTTCTTAAAATATGGCGGTGACAAAACTGTGAAACTAACAACACGGCTATTCAATAAAACGTTACATGGTAATTCAGTACCCTAGAAAATGAAGTTAGGATATATTAATACCTTATTGAAGAAAGGAGTCATTTGCTGCCGGAACTATCGAGGAATGTGTGTTATAAACACCTGACAACTTCTGGGAAAATAATTAAAAAGAAGCTGCGAATAAATTTTAAAACCCAGAACAATGTGGCTTCAGTTGGTAGATCATGCGTAGACCATATACTTTCACATTACGACAGTTCTTAGAGAAACGTGGGGAAAACAAAATATACAGGATTGACTTTCATAGATTTAGAAAAAGCGTATGATACTGTCTCGAGAAAACTACTTTGGAGAGCATTACATACGGCGAACATACAGGGGCGTTTAATTAAAATAATACAAGAAATATATGAAGATAACGCATATCAAGTGAAAATTGGCAATAAACTTTCACAGAAATTTAGAACAAGCAAGAGTCTCATACAAAGCTGCCCCGTGTCCCAAAAATTATTTAAAATCTATATAAACATGGTCTTGTAAATGCAATCGGATGGGGCTACCAATTAAAGATAGAGTTTATTTACACCACCCACTATTTGGTAATTATCAAGTAGTTATGACAAGGCGAGAAGAATGTAAACAATATACGCAATCAGCAATGGACTACATACACTGGGGATTGAAGGTTAATTATCAGAAAATAGACTGCTTCACTAATGATCCACATGATTTATACATAGAGGGGAAGAGAATTAAGACGATCAATACTTTGTTATTTGGGGTCAATTTTAGAGATGGAAGGAAAATCGAATGTAGAAATTAATAAAAGAATTAGCAGTGGAAGGAAGGTCATTGGAATGCTCAACTCAATCTTATGAGGAGAAATGTAATAAGCCGAACCAAAAGAATGATAAAACGATACTAGAGAGCATAGTTATGTATCGAGTGGAGACATGGACTACTAATCTGAAACACGTAAAATAACTGCAAGCAACAAAAATGCTTTTCTGGAGATCAGCAAGAATTTCTTGAAAAGAGAAAATAAGAAAAGGCGAAGTAATAACGAGAATGGAAGTAAATGGAAGAATACATGACGTGATGGATATAAGGAACTTACAATGATACAGGCATGTAAAAAGGAAGGGCGACGCCAGAATACCGAAAATGATCCTCGAATGGGAACCGGAGGGAAAGACGAAATGGCGTCGTAACCCAGCTCCAAAATGTACAACTAACAATGAGAAGAACTGGCAGAGAGGAAGACGTTATATAAGATCGAAACATGTTGAGAGACGTCCTGTCCCGTACATTCGTTTAGTTAATCAGAACTTGTTGCGATTAGTTAACCTAAAAGCTGTAAATTACAAATACCAGTAATTGCAAACCTTGTTATATCACTGTTGTTGTTGTTGTTGATGATGATGATGGGTTTGTGGGGCGCTCAACTGCGCGGTTATCAGCGGCCGTACCAATTCCCCAACCTTTGCTCAGCCCAATCTCGCCACTTTCATGAATGATGAGGACAACACAAACACCCAGTCATCTCGGGGCAGGTGAAAATCCCTGACCCCACCGGGAATCGAACCCGAGACACCATGCTTGGGAAGCGAGAACGCGACCGCGAGACCACAAGCTGTTGGTATGTAAGCATATATACCACTATTAACTTTCAGGAAGTATCCATACAGCCAATGTTGGAAATTTGTTAGTAATTTTTATACTCCTTTAGTTTCAGAGTAACTAGCATTCCTACCTACAACACTGTAGCTGAAGTATAGTCCCATATTTTGGCGAACTAGACAAAATAATTCAATAGCAGTTATTCACATCCAGAAGAATCTTACTCCACTATACAGTTAATGAGAAATGTAAATGTTTAACTGGGGCTTGCAGAAAAAGGCAGTCGACAACAATATCTGAATGTAGTTTTACTTCTTGGAAACTTATGAAAAGAGTAAGACGTTATCTAAAGATGCACCGCACACAAATTAGCACTGATTACAACTCGTACCATGTGCCGAGTTTGTTCTAACTTTCACATTTGGGAGATTTTTCTGTAATTCAATGACCGTTATTCAACTATTGAACTTTTAATTATTTTCTTGAACTGTGTTTACCCTAAATAATGCTTACTGTGACAATAGTCTTGCCTCCTATGCTGTGGCGATCGCGTCCTGTCTACTTACAAGGAGACGGCACGACCGTGGAGTCGGGGATTTATCCGAAATTTTGTGTGGTGAAAGAGGACCCCTAACACCTCACGTGGTTAAAATATTAGGACACACTAGTCGGAAAATCCCGGGGAAAAACCGATCCGGAGTTTCTTAGGTGCCGTATGAGTATAAAATGTTAGCCCAGTGCCCAGCCAGAGGTCTCGGGTTCGATTCCTCCTCCGGTACTTTTTTTTTTCTTCTGTTGCTTGCAAAATTGCAGCGCATTGTTACAGGAGAATCGTGAAATTAATTCCCGGGAAGATTGTATAAAAATTCAGTCTACAATTCACCATCAATTATCGTCACCAATATTCCGAGACATGATTCAATATTCCCGGTTTGCGTCAAAATTATCAGAAACTCAAAACATTTTCGTAAATGTTAATGGGGCATGTTTTTGTACAGATGTATTGCAAACGCCCTGTGATTGTAAAAAATCCGCTTTTATATGTTGCACAAGATGTCGCAAAAATTATTGCTTTGTTTGTTTTGACGATAATTACCAGTGCGGTTCTTGTTGATAATTAGTATATGTCTAAAAATTGAATGTTTCCCAATAGATTTTGTTATTCTGATTAAAAACCCAATGTTTCTCCTCATATACTTTACAATGAAAAATGGAAAACCCACCGCCATGAATTGTGTTGTTGGACAAAAAGAAAATTTTTAGTCAATAATGTAACTAATTTGTTAAAGATAATGTAGGTTTGGGAAACTCTGAATAATTGGTGGAATAACAAAAGAAAATGAAACAGAAGGAAAAAAAAGTGGCGGAGGAGGAATCTAACCCGAGACCTCCGGCGTAGGAGTCCGAGCCCTAAACCTCTAGGACAGACCGCGGCGCGGCAACGAATTAACATTTTATACTCGTACGACACCTGAGTAACTTTGGATCGATTTTTCCCGGGATTTTTGGGGTAGTGCGTCCTAATATTTTAACTACGTGAGGTGTTAGGGGTAGTCTTTCACCACACAAAATTTCGGACAAATCCCCGGCCCCACGGTCGTGCCGTCTCCTTGTCAGTGGCTAATCGATAGCCACAAGAGAAACGACCATCTCGCTGAGTGCTACCCGCCCACTCGAGAGAGATCCAACAAAGATACGCTCAGTCTGGCTGTGCCGAGTACCCGCTGGAGGCTTCCGCGCCTTGGCACTTCTCCAGTAACGGATTTTCCGCTGATCAATTCTCCGCCGCCGCAGACGCAGCCACCTCGGGCGCTGTCCGGCGGGTCTGGGGAGATCCCGACTCGCCATTAGCTGTATTAGCTAGGGTGTCAGGACACGACCGCCTACGCTAAGTAGCTAAGCCGCACTGAGGAAGACAGCGGGGACCGCGGCGATACCGAGTGTGGCAACGGCGCCGCGATCGATAGGGCCGAGGCGAGGGCAGCGCTGTCGCACGACACACCGACAGGCGGTGCGGCGCACCCTGACCCAAAGACGTGCGCACAGCGCAAATGCCAACTGAAAACACGGCTGGCGAATTCCTGACCGGGGGCGGAAAGGGAAAACAGTGGTAACAAGTGACGTACAGCGCACACGCTCCCCCAACACCCACTCCCGACACGACCCTCACAACTGCATCGATACTCCGCAAGCCACCTTACTGTGAACGGCGCAGTCTACTGATTTCACTGTTCCATTCACGAATAACGCGTCTGATGAATGACTGTCGATTAAGCTCCAATTTTCCCTTGTTGCCGTGGTGGTAACTTCGCTAAAAGTTAGAAACAACTGACAAAAGAAGTGAAGCACTCAGAAGAGGAGGAGAAAAAAATTTAGCTTCACAAAGAGGATGGGTGTTATTTCAGGGGTTATAAACTAAATTTACTACGCTACTGGTCATTAAAATTGCTACACCAAGAAGAAATGCAGATGATAAACGGGTATTCATTGGACAAATATATTATACTATAACTGACATGTGATTTCATTTTCACGCAATTTGGGTGCATAGATCCTGAGAAATCAGTACCCAGAACAACCACCTCTGCCCGTAATAACGACCTTGATACGCCTGGGCATTGAGTCAAACAGATCTTGGATGGCGTGTACAGGTACAGCTGCTCACGCAGCTTCAACACGATACCACAGTTCATCAAGAGTAGCGACTGGCGTATTTTGACGAGCCAGTTGCTCGGCCACCTTTGACCAGACGTTTTCAATTGGTGAGAGATCTGGAGAATGTGCTGGCCAGGGCAGCAGTCGAACATTTTCTGTATCCAGGAAGGCCCGTACAGGACCTGCAACATGCGATCGTGCATTATCCTCCTGAAATGTAGAGTTTCGCAGGGATCGAATGAAGGGTAGAGCCACGAGTCGTATGGTTGTTGTTGTTGTTGTCTTCAGTCCTGAGACTGGTTAGATGCAGCTCTCCACGCTACTCTATCCCGTGGAAGCTTCTTATCTCCCAGTATCTACTGCTTAGTGTATTCATCTCTGTCTCCCTCTACGATTTTTACCCTCCACGCTGCTCAACAGTACCAAATTGGTGATCCCTTGATGCCTCAGAACATGTCCTACCAACCGATCCCTTCTTCTAGTCAAGTTGTGCCACAAACTCTTCTTCTCCCCAATTCTGTTCAATACGAAGGGTAGAGCCACGAGTCTTAACACATCTGAAATGTCGAATACACGCTTCCAATGTGCGTTCACCGCGATGTCGCCAAACAGGGATGCGACCATCATGATGCTGTAAACAGAACCTGGATTCATCCGAAACAATAACGTTTTGCCATTCGTGCACCCAGGTTCGTCTTTGAGTACACCATCGCAGGCGCTCCTGTCTGTGATGCAGCGTCAAGGGTAACCGCACCCATAGTGTCCTAGCTGATAGTCCACGCTGCGGGAAACGTCGTCGAACTGTTCGTGCAGATGGTTGTTGTCTTGCAAACGTCCCCATCTGTTGACTCAGGGATCGAGACGTGGCTGCATGATCCGTGACAGCCATGCGGATAAGATGCCTGTCATCTAAACTGCTAGTGATACGAGGCTGTTGGGATCCAGCACGGCGTTCCGTATTACCCTCCTGAACCGACATATTCCATATTCTGCGAACAGTCGTTAGATCTCGACCAACGCGAGCAGCAGTGTCGCGATACGATAAACCGCAATCGCGATAAGCTACAATCCGACCTTCATCAAAGTCGGAAACGAGATGGTACGCATTTCTCCTCCTTACACGAGGCATCACAACACCGTTTCACCAGGCAACGCCGATCAACTGCTCTGTGTATGAGAAATCGGTTGGAAACTTTCCTCATGTCAGCACGTTGTAGGTGTCGCCATTGGCGCCAACCTTGTGTGAATTCTCTGAAAAGCTAATCATTTGCACATCACAGCTTCTTCTTCCTGTCAAATTTCGCGTCTGTAGCATGTCATCTTCGTGATGTAGCAATTTTAATGGCCAGTAGTGTAATAACTTGGCAGTGTGATCCCAGGCACCAGAATGACGTCCCACCCCCTCTAGCCTGGTTGCATGCACTGATTCAGTTGGGAAGGATGTTGTAAGTCTGTTGCATCCTCTCCAGAGGCAACCTAGCTGACAACTGTTTTAACAGGTCCTAGATATCCTTGATAATACATTGGGATAGAATTGACGTCCATGTTCTACCTGGGACAGATACGGGGATCTTGCTGGGCACAGAAGTACAACAAAATCATGCAAATAGTTCAAAGTCACGTGCCATGTGTGGATGAGCAGTGTCCTGTTCAAAAATGGCACCACCATAGTGTCTCGTGGGAGGTAGCACACGAGGACGAAGAATGTCTAATCGGCGCCCTCCATCCGCAAAAACATTGCACTCTGGATATGCGCTTGAGGGAGCGTGGGGCGCGTGGGGCATGTTTGGCGCGTCCAGGATGTAGTGAGCGGGGCCGACCTTTGGCGTATAGTGTTGATGACAGAGAAATTTTTGAGAAGGACCGAAGAATAAGCACCAGGCTTCTCGCCACTGCGATAGGAATATCGCAATCTACTGTTATGGGATTACTACACGGAAACCATCATAATCACTTTCGCGTTACAAGCATTGTCGCCGGTGGACTACCAGAGGCTGGACTTCTGCAAATTCATCCTACGGCGTCAGAGGCACGACCAGAATTTTTCACGAGTAATACTGCTCACGGACGAAGCCCATTTCACGAAGGAGGGTTTGGTAAATTCACGTAACTTGCACGAGTGGGCAGAAGAAAAGCCCCATAGCACAGTGGTACGAGGATATCAACGACGGGAACTCAATATTTGGTGTGATATTATCGATCGACATCTCCTAGGGCTACATGTGCCACGACCAAGGCCGACAGGAGAGCGTTATCTGCGATTCCTGAATGCTACGGTTACCGGACATGTTAGAAGGCGTCAGTTTGGCCTCTCGTATGAACCTGTGGTACACGCATGATGGAGCCCCACTCACTCCAGTGGCACAGTGCGACGCCATCTGGACAATTCCTTCCCTTCCAAATGGATTAGTCGTGGAGGCCCCGAAGGGTGCCCACCTAGATCGCCGGACGTTAATCCACTGGATTTGTTTTTGTGGGGCAATTTTAAATATGTGATTTATGTCTGAGGTATTGTTGAGGACAACCTTCGACGCAGAATACCACACGCCTGTAATAATACGCGGAGAGAGAGACAGACATGACGAATCGTGTTCAGCAACCCTTTCTGCGAGGAGTCAACCTATTCTGTTGTAAGATGTACATCTCATAGTGCGACAGACCATGTGGTTGCAACTTTTATGGTTATACGGCACATCACTCAACAAGAGGCAAAGAAATATTGAATCGGAATTTAAATCTTCGCTGGATCGGTAGAGGTGGTTCAGTAACGTGGCCTGCCAGATCACCCGAGCTTATGTCGCCAGGTTTTTTTTCTTGTGTGGTTGTCTGAAGGACAAAGTGTGTGCAGAAGTACCAACTACTAGACAGATGATAGAGCGCATCTGCAAAGCTTGTGCACACATCCCACCAGATTCTTTACAGGCACGAATTAATAAATATATCGAAATGGAAGGTCGTCAGTTTGAGCAAAAATTGTGAATTACAGTTATGATGAGAGGCAAGAGTATAAAAATGCTAAATCAAACATCCCGATGGGAACAGGAATCTGATACATCCATGTGTTTCCTCCTGGATCACGCTAAACGTAGTTTCTGACCACACACTGAAACGGCTAACCATATTGTACTGCACGATCAAATTTTCTACACTAAAGTAAATTTCAAACAAATATTAACCATTGAACACAAGGGTTAACATTTACATCATAAATGAAATGTAGAAACAAATGCGTCGTTTCTTAATTGCGAAAACAGGCACACCTGATATTTGTCGATTACAGTGCCATCCACCAAGAATGAAAAACAATGATCTGAGTAAATAATACGTATTTTTTTGTGTAGAATCCGAATAGGCAATAAACGTGGGGTGTTCTCATTTGAAAATACAAAGTTGACCCCGTCCACGCAGGAGGGGTTGTTAGGAAGTAGCCATCCGTAGCCTAGATGAGGGCAGATGTTTTTTGATGACTGAGCGGTGTACTGAACAACATTGCATCAATATTCTAATGAACTGTCAGACGGCGCAACGTAATTTTAAACTATTAGTTCTCAGAACAATCTACACTGCAACGCTCTTAAAAGCTTTGACATTACTCAGCACCATACGTAATTATTTGCGTCGAGAATTTGTACAATCACGCGAAGCATTCTTTCTGATCTTCCACGCTTCTCTTTTTTCCTCCATGGAGTCACTACCCTCAGTCCACCTTGTCCCTGGTTTCTTTGTGACTTCATTCTGATTTAACATTCCACATGAACTTCTATGGAAACGATTTGTGCTTTTTTTTTAGGTCAAGTCTGACTTGGGTGATGCATGGTATTGTTGACTTGACCCTTGTATGTATGCCAGAATTCTACTGGTGAGTGGATTAGTGGTGGCCTGCTAATGTGCCCACAGAACTTTAACCTTATTCTGACATATGCTGCCAGCCGGAGTGGCCGAGCGGTTCTAGGCGCTAGTCTGAACCACGAGACCGCTACGGTCGCAGGTTCGAATCCTGTCTCGGGCATGGATGTGTGTGATGTCCTTAGGCTAGTTAGGTTTAAGTAGTTCTAAGTTCTAGGGGGACTTATGACCTCAGAAGTTAAGTCCCATAGTGCTCAGAGCCATTTGAACCATTTGACATATGCTGCAAGACCGGACGCCTTCTCTATGGTTTTCCGAGAGTAATCTGTATCCCTCTTCTGTCAGATTGGGGCCGAGAATTTTTCCCATGGTTTTGCGTTCTTCCGTCAGTATGCTTTCCATATGGAGTGTTAGTGTCTTATCTGCATACATTATCTCAGGCTTGATTACCGTGTTTTAGAGTTATCTTTCTTTGAATGGACACGCATTTCTTATGTGTCTTGTGTTCTGCCATTAAGTTTTGTTTTTCTGCGATCGAGTCTTCTGTGAGATGTTTTCTTTTTCTCCGATCGAGTCTTCTGTGAGATCTTTTCTTCCCCTGCAGGTTCGAGGATTTCTCCTACCTATTTGGAGTATATATCTTGCCGCATTTTGAGTCTAATTTCTCTGATTTTGAGCAGCAGAACTCAGACTTGTGTACAGAGATTGCAGACCAACTTTTGCCACACATTCTTTTAGTATTTGTTTGGTCGTTGTTGCTTCCTTACCCGAGAAAAGGAATGCTAGGTTTGAGATTCCTATCTTGTTCCGGGACCGTCCTAGTCGTGTTGTTTCCAGTGCCCTTGGACTTTGTTCTTTTCCCCAGTCCCTTATTACTTTGTCCAGGACTAGGCTGAACAATAGTGGGGATAATCCGTCACCTTCGCGTACTCCATTTTTAATCATTAAGGGGTCGGAGATTTCACCTGAACTTAACTTTCGATGTTAAGCCATCTAATGTCTGTGTGATTAGTATTTGTGTTTCTGAGTATTGTCCTTTGTCCTAAGATGTTTAAGTATTATCGGACAACATAATCGTACGAGTTCTTGAATTCTGTGAAAGTGCAAATGATTGCAGTATTCCTGATAGCCTTGGATTTTAGAGTTGTTTCCAGCTTAAAGATTTGTTTTGTGTATGAACGGCAGGGGATAATCCTGCCTCGTATTCACCAATTTTTGTGTTTTAACTGCTCTTATGTTCTCTGGAGTAAGCACGCTGAGAAAATTTTGAAGGTAACTTGTAGCAGGGAGATTCTTCTGTAGTTGTTCACGTGCGGCCAATCTCCTTTATTGTGCAGCGGTTGGGTAATTATTTCTCTTAAGAGTCGTCAGGTGAATGTTCTCTGGTGTTTCGGCATATGTTTGCAATCTTGTATTTGCAACGTGTAGCTGGAGTCATCGCAGCAGATGCTACTGATCAGGTCTTTCACGTTACGCTCAGTGTCGATGGAAAGAGTGTTTCTTTCCCTTAGAAACAATGACTTAAAGTGGAATTTTACATGCCCATTTAACAGGCCGTTTCCAAATTAGTATAGCGCAATATTCGTTTTACCTATATGTATTAACAGGGACAATGAAACCCAAGGAATAACGAGTACTCCACCAGCGACAGCGCCGCCCTGGCCCTATAGTTACACTGGCAACTAACATTTCTCCCTACGAGAACAGTCACTATAGAAGACATGTAATGAATTCGAAATTGATAATAATGACAAGCATCAGTTGTAGAACTGATTGACAATGAAAATTTGTGCCGCAAATGGGACTCGAACCCGGATTTCCTGCTTATCGTGCGTGGTCGCCTTACCATTTTGGTATCCGTGAACGATTCATTGCCAGACCCAAACTTCAATATGTCGCCAACCATGTGTCCACGACCGGTACTCGTAGTTCCGTTGTGTATACTCCCGTACAGGTCAGACGTTGTGCTTGAAAGTCGCTTGCCCGGTATCGGCAGATAAATACGATATTGCAATGCCTGTGTCATTCTACCACATGCAAGCATGTCCAAAGGAAGTACGACATACGGAAGTTTGGCTCTGGGCGTGAGGAAAGCCAAATGGTAAGGCGACCACACGCGGTAAGCGGGAAATCCGGGTTCGAGTCCCGGTCCGGCAAGACTTTTCATTGTCAATCCATTCCACAGCCGATAATAGTCCTCATTCGCAACTGCGAATTCATTTCATGCAGCATATACTTCATAACCGCTGTATTCGCCGCAGTGCCTGTTCCTTCGGACATCCATGCATATCCAAAGGAACTTTGCATCGCAATAAGAACAACACAGCCACTGCAATATCGTAGTCACTGTAGAATGTTTCATTTTGCTGAATGAGTCAGTTCACCTCTGATTGCACCGCTTCGTCACTATCAAAGTTAAGTCCTTTACAGTGTTCTTTAAGTTTCAGAAACAGATTAAAATCGCATGGAACCAAATCGAGACTATGTAATGATCGATGACAGAGACCGCAAACAGACTGTTGCAGATGTCGCAGCATTCGAGTGTGATCTATTGTCAAGGTGGAGGAAAGGGTGCTCCATGTGTGGACGAATGTTTTCTGCAGTTAGAAACTATTACAACACACTGTTTCACGCACCTACACAGCATAAGAGCAGAATGAAAGCCTGTATCCTGCCTGCCGATTCGCCGCGGCTGTCCAGCGCATCTATACGATCCTACAGATGCTTAGAGAGCTAGCTTCGTCCTCGCTGCTTTCCCAACCACATTTAAATTCATTAATCCAAAAGTAAGTGGTCATCAATGATGGTGCAGAGTCCGTGTGAACTTCATCCCATTCTGTGCAGCAGTCCAACCCTTCAAATGAAAATGCTTAACACCACGAAACTTATCTCCGGTATCAATCACCGACACACTGATCAAACCACTGTCAACAATGAACTGTAAGCTGTACACTTTAATTTTTTTGTACGATCCTTGGTATAATGAAGTTTACCACCTACGAAGGCGCAACAAAAATGTTCCGTTCTTTCACAGAAATTTACCAGACATACGAGACCATCCTTGTATTCCGTCCGTATGGTCGCATGAGGTATGTCTACAGTCCAAAACTCCCATACATCACGAAAATGTAACCTGTTGCTTCTTGTCTCAGGAAGACATCCATCTCCAGGAATTTCCATACCTTTACTTACTAATTATTTCCTCATGGAACTTTGAATATGTGAGTCCTTCCCATAAATTCTAATACCAACATGTGTTTATGTATATATATATATGTAGTCTTCAGTCCGAAGAAAGTTTTGATGCAGCTCTCCACGAAGCTCTATCCTATGCGAGCCTCGTCATCTCCAGAAAGGTACTGCAACCTAAACCTTTCTGAATCTGCTTACTATGTTCACCTCTGTCTTCCTCTACGATTTTTACTCCCACGCTTCCCTCCAATACTAAAGTGGTGCTACCTTTATGACTCAATGTGTCGTATGAACTGATCCCTTCTTTTGGTCAAGCTGTGCCGCAAATTTCTTCTCTCTCCAATTCTGTTAAGTATCTCCTCATTAGTATGCGATCTACCCATCTGATCTTCAGCATTCTTCTGCAGCACCACATTTCACAAGTTTCTATCTCATTCTTCTCTAAACTGTGTATCGACCATCGTTCACTTCCGTACATGACTACTCTCCATAGAATTAGTTTCACAAAAGACTTCCTGACACAATGATCTATCTTCAATGTAAAATGTCTTTTCAGAAACGGTTTTCTTGTCATTGCCAGTCTACATTTTATATATCCTCTCTACTTCGACCGTCGTCAGTTATTTTGCTCTCCAAATAGCAAAACTACTCTACTACATTGTCTCATTTCCTAATCTAATTCCTCGGAATCACCAGATTTAATTCGACTACGTTCGATTATTCTTGTTTTGGTTTTGTTGATGTTCATCTTATATGCTCCTTTTATGACACTGTCCATTCCGTTCAACTACTCTTCCAGGTCCTTTGTTGTCTGACAGAATTACAATGTCGTCGGCAAACCTCCGAGTTTTTATTTCTTTTCCCTGAACTTTAATTCTCACGCCAAAATTTTTCTTTGGTTTGCTTTACTGCTTGTTAAATATACATCGGGATAGGCAACAACCTCGTCTCACTCCTTTCCAACCACTGCCTCGAATCTGCTAGCGAAATCGACACTATGGGCGAATATCCATTGTAGTTTAAATTTGATGGGTTCACTATTCGTATGTCTACCATCAATAGCTCCAATACAGTGTGGAAAATCTGCCTTCAGTGAGAAATTGTGAGCAATTGTTTCCCATTGCGCGCTTTCATAGACTGGGAAAGAATCGGAGGGCGCTGTCGTGTCGTGAACACAGCGTTGCTCTGACGGCTGCCGGACAAGAGTGGAATAGCCTCCGCAAGGCAGTCAAGTGCGTCTACATCTGTCCGTTAGGTCTACTGTCATTTGCCTTCCTTTTTGATTTCATAACTTCTCGTACGCTTAAATATGACTTGAGATGCATCATAAACGATTTATTTCTTTACTGGAAAACTAATAGTTTTGTGGGACAAAAATCTATGAATTGACGACAGAACTGAGATTAAAAGTGCGTGAGTCGATGACCTCAACGAATGGGGTGGAAGATTTCAAAACGTGAACGACAAGGAAAAAATGAAAACCGTAAATAAGTTGGTCATTTAAAGAACCTTCATTGCATTATTTTCAAAAATGTGATTACAATGAATGGAGTAACAACCTTTCCAAAGCCGGCCGCGGTGGTCTCGCGGTTCTAGGCGCGCAGTCCGGAACCGTGCGACTGCTACGGTCGCAGGTTCGAATCCTGCCTCGGGCATGGATGTGTGTGATGTCCTTAGGTTAGTTAGGTTTAAGTAGTTCTAAGTTCTAGGGGACTGATGACCACAGCTGTTAAGTCCCATAGTGCTCAGAGCCATTTTTTGAACCTTTCCAAAAACATTTTTTTAGAAAACTTTACAGAACCAATTTAAGTAAAAAAGGAGGAGAATTTGCTCTTATTTTCTGCAGACCTTCAGATATAATCAAAACTCGTTACCACCTTACCAATACACGGATCGCGCCCATATCTTATTTAAATAATGGCTAAATTACTTTACTCGCCATTCATCCGGTTACTCTCATAATCCAAATGCCGCCACAGCAAATCCGCGCCGCTGAAACTTTGCATACAGTGTGCGTACTCGGTCTAAAACTCAATCCCAATGAGCACAATCAGTGCACAGGGAATAATCTCAAGGACTGATCACAACAGCGTGCGAAATACAGCAGCTTCGAAATTATGCAGGATAAGGTGTCTACTCTAGCGTTACTTTTCATTGCTTACAATAGAATGTCAAATACACAAAGAACGTCTGTCCGGACATTTTAGTGCATGAAAATAGTGCTCAATGCTGCGGCCAGCAGCTCTTAAGGTAGCCCTAGGTGTTTCAAACAATTCCCAATACTCTGAACAAAATTCTTTGCACATATTACGTAAGACTTCCTGCCTTTCGACGCCGATTTCACATCTCCCTCCTCCGCAGTCTCCGAATGTTTGAATTACGACCCAGTGCAAGTACGAGATGTATCACTAACTTTTGCTAGCTGTGGTTGGCCAGTAATTTTGTGGCTTCTCTGTCGAGAAACGCAGAAAATAACCATGTTTATTGCATGCCTGACACTGTCGAATATATTTTGGGGTTAATGCTCCACGTGAAATATCACAGCAGTACTGCTTGTAATTCACCAGCTTGTCCCAAGCCACATTGTCAGACGCCTGTTCTAGCTCGATGAAGCACATATAGGTGTGTCTTCCTTTTTCAATAAACCTTTCTCCCAAGATTCGTAGGAACCCTATTGCATTTCCAGTGCCCGTATTCCATCTGAAGCCAAACTGCTCCTCACCGAGATTCTCCTCCATTAATTTTTCAGGTCTCCTATTAATTATTCTTAACATCTCTTTGGCTGCATATGAAATGAGGCTAATTGTCCTGCACTCCCTGCATTTCTAGGTTCCTTGTTTTTTGGTAATGGAATCACTATTGTCAGAAAGTCATCAGGCCATTCACCACTGCCATATTTTATTACATAACCTAAATATTTCTCCTATTCCATCTTGGTTGAAGCATTTTAATATTTCTCCAGGTATTGCATCTGTACCTACTGCTCTGCCATTTTTCATTGCAGCTATGGTAGACTTTACTTCTTCCATTATGATGGTCTTTTCTCATTATCACTTACACTCTTGAGTGATTCAAGTTCCAGAGTTTCTGGTTTGCAATCTGCGTCATATAGCTCTTTTAGATATTCTTCCCATCTCTGGAGAACATCATCACAATCTTTGTACACTACCTCTTCGTCTTTACTCAAAATTTCCATAATAGCACTTTCTGCTCTGTTTTGATCCCATGTCATAGTCTTTACTCTGTTGTATAGTAAGTCATATCTTCCCTTCCTGTCCAGCTTCAATTGCATCACATTCCTCTTATCCATTTTTTCCTAGCCTGCTCTGTTTCTCTTCGCAGTTAATTATTTAACCTTCAATACATCTTTCTTGCATGTTCGGTGTTCTTGTTTTTAAATTTTCTTCTATCCTTCGTCTTTTCCCTTCTACATATCCTATATTTTGCTGTCCTGCTTTAATGATTCTTTCTTTCAGCATATTCCAGAACTCACTGACATTATCAGGTGGCTCTGTCTCTTAATGTGCTTAGAAGCTCAAGTGACAGTATTTCTGTGATTTGTTCTTTGTTAGATCTTCTCTAGGTCTCACTTCTTCACCATGGTCGCCTTCTTCAGTTTTTTCATTCTTATTTCTATTTCTGCCTTAAGTAAGTTGTGGTCACTATTAATATCTGCACCTGGTAATGTGTGCACCTTCTTTATTCCATTCCTGTATCTTTCTTCTACCAGTATAAAATCTATTTGGTTTCTGTATTTATCCCCTGGTGATTTCCAAGTGTTATTTATCGCCTGGTGATTTCCAAGTGTAGAGCTGCCTCTTGTGGTTCTTGAACTATGTATTTGCCACTATCAGCTGCCTTTCCCTGCAGAAGTCAATTAGACATTCACCTCTATCATTTCTCTTTCGAAGACCATGAGTGCCTACTATGTTTCCCTCTTTCCCCTTTTCCACAATGGCGTTCCAGTCTCCCATTACCATAGAATTTGGTCATCATGTTCTGAAGTTGGCATATACACCTAGACAATCAGTAAATCTTTTTGTGCTCCTTTTAGCCTTACACCAATAACCCAATGATTTGCATAGTCTACATATTCCACACATTTAGCCAATTCCTTTCTTGTAATCATTCCTACTCCATTCATTCCTTTTACTTATCCTCCAGAGTAGTGCAATACATATTCATCTGCCTGTAACTCTCCACATCCATTCCATCTTGCCTCAGCAACTCTTATGAGGTCCATATGATTCTTTTCCATCTCTCTTAAGGTTTTCTAGTTTTCCTGCTTGTAGTAGCAGAGTACTAACATTCCAGGTACCAATTCTCGTTATGATTTTTTGCCTCCTTTCGAGTTCATGAATGAACACAATGCAGTTCTGCTGATCAGTAGTCCATGCTGCCTGCTCGCGGCACCACTCTAAACACAGCTGAATGTGGTGTGCTGCCAGCAGTCTGCTACACATAGTATGGTAGTTCCCTAATAATTTGGTAAACAAAGGAAAATTACGGAGGAAAAAATCACGCAGTCAAAAATTTTTGTACAGGTAGGTGGGAGTACCAGGGAGAACCTACTAAAAATCTTGACCACTGGGTTGTGTTTTGGGGGGGGGGGGGGGGGGGGGGGGAGGTGGAGAGAAGCACATCACAGTTTTTTTTTTTTTTTTAATACCTCTGAAAGTGTGGCTTCTAGTGAAAATATCTCTCAGTAGAAGGTAAACTACTTAAAACTGCCTACAGACAAGGTCCTATTTGTAGTTTCACTAGGACTAATGGTTTCCACGAGAAACAGAAAAACCACAATTACTGAAAATAGTGTTTTAATGTCTAAGCTTGATGTTTATTCTTTAATGAAATGGGTTAATAACAAATATTAAATGTATATACTTCACCTAAGTGTAGCAGAGCCATGTTAGGGAATAAGTGGTGATATGAGGGTGTGTGTGTGTGTGTGTGTGTGTGTGTGTGTTTTTAGAAGGGTGAGGGGAGGCACATTGCCTGATTGTGATAATTCACTTCCTGCTCCCCAGTTTTACACATGTGCAAGCAGGTAAGTTCCCAATCTCTCTATCGCTCTTCATCAAAAGATGCAAAGTTATACTGATCCTTCCGCATCTCGCCCTATGTGTCACTGTCAGCGCAGTGAGCAGAAACACGTGGGAGAGGGCGTATATTTTCCAGTGTTCACACTACATGGAAAAAATACAGGGTGTTTCAAAAATGACCAGTATATTTGAAACAGCAATACGAACTAAACGAGCAGCGATAGAAATACACCGTTTGTTGCAATATGCTTGGGACAACAGTACATTTTCAGGCAGACAAACTTTCGAAATTACAGTAGTTACAATTTTCAACAACAGATGGCGCGGTCTGGGAAACTCTATAGTACGATATTTTCCACATATTCACCATGCGTAGCAATAATATGGCGTCGTCTCTGAATGAAATTACCCGAAACCTTTGACAACATGTCTGGCGGAATGGCTTCACATGCAGATGAGATGTACTGCTTCAGCTGTTCAATTGTTTCTGGATTCTGGCGGTACACCTGGTCTTTCAAGTGCCCCCACAGAAAGAAGTCACAGGAGTTCATGTCTGGTGAATAGGGAGGCCAATCCACGCCGCCTCCTGTATGTTTCGGATAGCCCAAAGCAATCACACGATCATCGAAATATTCATTCAGGAAATTAAAGACGTCGGCCGTGCGATGTGGCCGGGCGCCATCTTGCATAAACCACGAGGTGTTCGCAGTGTCGTCTAAGGCAGTTTGAACCGCCACAAATTCACGAAGAATGTCCAGATAGCGTGATGCAGTAATCGTTTCGGATCTGAAAAATGGTCCAATGATTCCTTTGGAAGAAATGGCGGCCCAGACCATTACTTTTAGAGGATGCAGGGACGATGGGACTGCAACATGGGGCTTTTCGGTTCCCCATATGCGCCAGTTCTGTTTATTGACGAAGCCGTCCAGGTAAAAATAAGCTTCGTCAGTACACCAAATGCTGCCCACATGCATATCGCCGTCATCAATCCTGTGCACTATATCGTTAGCGAATGTCTCTCGTGCAGCAATGGTAGCGGCGCTGAGGGATTGCCGCGTTTGAATTTTGTATGGATAGAGGTGTAAACTCTGGCGCATGAGACGATACGTGGACGTTGGTGTCATTTGGACCGCAGCTGCAACACGGCGAACGGAAACCCGAGGCCGCTGTTGGATCACCTGCTGCACTAGCTGCGCGTTGCCCTCTGTGGTTGCCGTACGCGGTCGCCCTACCTTTCCAGCACGTTCATCCGTCACGTTCCCAATCCGTTGAAATTTTTCAAACAGATCCTTTATCGTATCGCTTTTCGGTCCTTTGGTTACATTAAACCTCCGTTGAAAACTTCGTCTTGTTGCAACAACACTGTGTTCTAGGCGGTGGAATTCCAACACCAGAAAAATCATCTGTTCTAAGGAATAAACCATGTTGTCCACAGCACACTTGCACGTTGTGAACAGCACACGCTTACAGCAGAAAGACGACGTACAGAATGGCGCACCCACAGACTGTGTTGTCTTCTATATCTTTCACATCACTTGCAGCGCCATCTGTTGTTGAAAATTGTAACTACTGTAATTTCGAAAGTTTGTCCGCCTGAAAATTTACTGTTGTCCCAAGCATATTGCAACAAACGGTGTATTTCTATCGCTGCTCGTTTAGTTTTTATTGCCGTTTCAAATATACCGGTCAGTTTTTGAAACACCCTGTATGAGTTACTAATAATACAAGAGAGACAAATTCTACAAAAATCTGACATTGTTCTATACTGCTAGAGAGGAATTGGTTCTTAGTCATTCTGTACGGGAGTAGTAGTGTTCTTCCAGGGAAGTTGACCTTGATAAATACACCCACTCTGCAAGGAAACGTTGGTACTGGAAATAAGTGATGTGCTCAATTAGGACACCCAGAATACAAAACTCTATATGTTGTAAGGATGTCACAGAATCAGCATGTCTGCTTCCATTTAAAACCTACATGCAGCCTTAGGGTGCATTGTTAATCTACTGGTGTAGCCCATGAGTACATGCACGTGCCTCAATTGTGTCCACCAGTGTTTTATTCAATAGCCATCTGCTCTGGAGAGTTGCCATTTGCATTTACCAGTTGGTTAACTTTTCATGTAAATCCACTTTCCACCCACTGCTGCCCTTCTCCACAGTGTTAATTGTATTGTTTCAGTGATAGCTGTGCAGCTCTAACACCAAAAACATTTCAGATATCAGAGCACCATTTCCCAATGAACACTGCCCCACTGCGGATTCAATTTGTCAACAAATTTAAGCTTATTACCAATTGTTATAACAGTGTACTTTTTTGGTCATATTTCCATCCCTTTGGCAGCACCTACAAAGTTCATTAGACAGATTTTTACATTTTCTGTTACATAAGTTATGGAACCATATACCTTTGTCCTTGCCACTGGTGGGATGTCTTGCATGCTACTGTGATACAGATAGCCATACCACAGATGCAACTGCAACAGACGGCTATCTGTTGAGAGACCAGACAAATGTAGGGTTCCTGAAGGGCAGTAGTTAAAGGGGAAACAGGCTGGATGACTGGCTGAAAACATGGGAAACTACAAGCCGTGACTTTTCCCAAGGGCATTCAGCTTTATTGCATGGTTAAATGATGGTATCCTCTTTGCTAAAATATTCCAGAGGTAAAATAGTTCTCTATTTGGATATACGGGCAGGGGCTACTCAGGATGACATCAAGAGAAACAAAACCAGCATTCTACACATAATAGTGTGGAATGTTAGATCCCTTAATCTCACAAGTAAGTAAAAAAACTGAAAAAGGGAAATGAATGGCTTGAAGTTAGATATAGTAGGAATTAATGAAGGCCAGTTGCAGGAGGAACAGGACTTCTGGTTAGGTGAATACAGGATTGTGGTCCAAGCTGCCAGAGATGGCTATCATGTATGTGTGATGTGTGAATGAATGATGTGTATTTGCTTTTCAGAAGAAGGGTTTGGCCAAAAGCTTAATGTGTAATTGTCTTTTCATTGCACCTGTCTGCATGTCGTCTTTATGGTGATTGGACACTATCTTTTCCTTATTTTGTTGATATTCTAACTGGAGTTTCCATTGTTTACACTTCCCATAAGATCTTGTTCCATTAAAATTATGTGCAGTGAATGATTTTCTCTTTTTTTTGTTTGTTTTGGTTTTAGGGCACAAAACTGCTATGGTCATTAGTGCCCGGTCCGTGACTTAGGAAACGGTAAAAAACGAAAATGGAAACCAGCAGCAATGGGAACGAAACTCAAAAAATTGGAGGAACTAAAAGCAGAAGGAAAGCTTAAAAATCCACTACAGAAAGGGGTTGGTTGTCCCCAAAAAAAGCTTCAACTGACTGACGTCATTTCACTCGCACTAATAAACTCGAGAACGCGATCGGCTGAGCGCGTGTCATCTGCTAAAATCGACGATATATCAGGCGATAGCTGTAGACGGGAGCATAACGGGTTAAAATAGGGGCACTCAATTAAAAGGTGACTTACCGTCCACAGCTGAAAGCAGTGGGGACAGAGTGGGGGAGGATCGCCGCTTAAAAGATGTAGATGGCTAAAAAGACAGTGCCCTATCCAGAGTCTAGTTAAAATTGCCTCCTCCCAACGACGCGTTCGGGAGGAAGAGGTCCAAGCACAGGGAAGAGCTTTCACGTCCCGCAATTTATTATGAGGAAGTGTCGACCAATGTGCGTGCCATAAAAGAACAACACGACGACATAAAATGCTCCGTAGATCGGCGAAGGGAATCGATCGAATAGCTGACCGAAGAAGAGAGACTGCAGTCTTGGCCGCTGTATCGGCCGCCTCATTTCCATAGATATCAACGTGCCCTGGGAGCCAGAGGAACGCCACCGAGACGCCCCCAGGTGGAGCAAGTGCAGACAGTCTTGAATCCGGTGGACCAGAGGGTGGACAGGGTCGAGAGCTTCGAGACTGAGGAGAGAGCTGAGAGAATCTGAACAGATAACATACTGTATCCGCTGATGGCGGCGGATGTATTGGACAGCCTGGAGAATAGCGTAAAGCTCCGCAGTATAAACCAAACACTGGTTGGGAAGCCGAAATCGATTTGGGGTGTCGCCAACAATATAGGCACTCCCTACACCTAACGATGTTTTCGAGCCATCAGTGTAAATAAATGTGGCTTCCTTCATTTGTGCACATAGAGCAGCAAATGCCCGACGATAAACAAGTGAAGGGGTACCATCCTTGGGAAATCGACAAAGGTCACGGAGCAGGCAGATCCGGGGACGGAGCCAAGGCAGTGCTGTACCCCAAGTTGTCAAGAAGGTTTTAGGAAAGCGGAAGGAAAGAGAATGGAGCAGTTGACGGAAGCGGACTCCCGGTGGTAGTAAGGAGGAGGGGCGGCCTGCATACCCTACATCAAAGGAGGCGTCGAAAAAAATGTCATGGGCTGGATTAGCAGGCATGGAAGACAAATGGCTAGCACAACGACTCAGAAGGACTGCTCGCCGATTGGACAGCGGAGGTTCAGCAGTCTCAGCATAAAGGCTTTCCACAGGGCTGGTGTAAAAAGCTCCAGACACTAAACGTAATCCACGGTGGTGGAAAGAGTCGAGACGCCGAAGAATAGACGGCCGAGCAGAGGAGTAAACTATGCTTCCATAGTCCAATTTCGAGCGCACTAAGGTGCAATAGGGGCGGAGAAGGACCGCTCGGTCCGCTCCCCAGGAGGTACCATTCAGGACACGGAGGGTGTTGAGGGATCGCAGACAGCGAGCCGAAAGATAGGAAACATGGGAGGACTAGCACAGTTTTCTGTCAAACATAAGACCCAAGAATTTAGCGACGTCCGAAAACAAAAGGTTGACAGGTCCTAGATGTAAGGAGGGTGGAAGAAACTCCTTACGTCGCCAAAAATTAACACCAACAGTCTTACTGGGAGAAAAACGGAAGCTGGTTTCGATGCTCCGAGAGTGGAGGCGATCAAGACATCCTTTAAGACGTCGTTCAAGAAGGCTGTTGAGAGCTGTAGAAGATCGCAAAATCGTCCACAAAGAGGGAGCCCGAGACATCAGGAAGGAGACAATCCGTAATTGTATTTATGGCAATGGCAAACAGTACAACACTTAGCACAGAGCCCAGGGGTACCCCGTTTTCTTGGGAGAAAGTACGGGAGAGTGTAGTGTTCACCCGCACTCTAAATGTGCGCTCTGCCATAAATTCGTGAAGAAAAAGGGGCAGCCGATCTCGAAAGCCCCAAGAGAACAGTGTGCGGAGGATGCCTGTCCTCCAACAGGTATCGTATGCTCTCTCCAGATCAAAAAATATTGCTACTGTTTGGCGTTTCCGGAGAAAATTTTTCATAATGTAAGTGGAGAGAGAAACAAGATGGTCAACTGCATAACGATGCTTCCAGAAACCGCATTGGGGAGGTGTTAAAAGACTGCGGGACTCCAGCCACCAAGCTAAACGGCAATTCACCATACACTCCAAAACCTTACATACACTACTCGTGAGAGAAATAGGGCGATAGCTAGATGGGAGATGTTTGTCCTTTCCAGGTTTCGGAACAGGAACGACGATAGCTTCCCGCCATCGTCTGGGAAACGTACTGTCGGTCCAAATTCGATTATGAAGGCGAAGGAGGTAACGCAGACTATGGGTTGATAAATGCAGCAACATTTGGATGTGGATACCATCCGGTCCTGGGGCGGAGGAGCGGGAAGAAGAGAGTGCATGTTGGAGTTCCCACATGGAGAAAACAGTATTATAGCTTTCGCGATTTTGAGAGAAGAAAGTAAGAGGTTGCACTTCCACTGCACGTTTCTTCGGGAGAAATGCTGGCGGATAATTTGAAGAGCTCGAAATCCCAGCAAAGTGTTGACCCAATGAGTTAGAAATTGCGACGGGGTCCACTAACGTTTCATACGCGACAGTGAGCCCAGAGACCGGGGAGAAACTAGGCGCGCCTGGTAACCGCCGAATCTGACTCCAAACTTCCAAGGAGGGAGTGAAGGTGTTAAATGAGCTAATAAAGAATTTCCAGCTTGCCTTCTTGCTATCGCGGATGACGCGATGGCATCGCGCACGGAACTGCTTATAGCGGATACAGTTGGCCAAAGTAGGATGGTGGCGGAAAACGCGAAGAGCACGTCGCCGCTCACGTATTACGTCACGGCATGCCTCGTTCCACCAAGGAACTGGGGAGCCCCGGGGCAATTCGGAGGTGCGTGGTATTGAACTTCCGCAGCTGTAAGAATAACGTCGGTAATGTGTTTGACCTCATCGTCGACGCTGGGAAAGTGACGGTCATCGAATGTCGCTAGGGACAAAAAAGTGTCCAATCGGCTTGGGCAAACTTCCAGCGTCGCGGGCGCATATATGGCAGTTGAGGCTGCAGTCTAAGGACACATGGGAAGTGGTCACTCGAGTGTGTATCATCAAGGGCGAACCATTCGAAGCGCCGAGCTAGCGGAACAGTACCGACCGAAAGGTCCAAATGAGAGAAATTTGTCGTGGAGGCAGACAAAAATGTAGGGACCCCCGTGTTGAGGCAAACTAGATCCGCTTGGTGGAAGACGTCTAGCAATAGTGAGCCATGTGGACAAGGATGTGGAGATCCCCAAAGCGGGTGGTGGGCACTGAAGTCCCCAACCAGCAAATAGGGGGGTGGAAGCTGACCAAGAAAATGAAGGAGATCAGCTCGTGCCATTGGTGTGGTCAATGGAATGTATACAGTACAAAGAGAAAAGGTATGTCCAGAAAGGGAACGACGGACAGCGACAGCTTGGAAGGAAGTGTTTAAGTGGATTGGGTGATAATGGAGAGTATCATGGAGAAGAATCATGAGTCCTCCATGGGCTGGAGTGCCTTCAACAGAGGGGAGATCAAATCGGACAGACTGAAAATGAGGGAGAACAAAGTGGTCATGGATCGACAATTCATCCCGATTGGCTTGAATGCCGCGGATATTCCAGTGGATAATGGACATAGGGTGAACAGAAAATGGAGGAATGTGACCAAGGTTGCCGTCAACTCAACGACTGCTCAGAGCTTGCGACCGACAGCATGGAATGGCATTCCGCCGAAGGCAGAAGAACCTGATCCATAGGTTGTTCAGGAGCAGCTCCTGCCACCTGCTATCGGCCGGTTGATCGGCCGCCAGCAGTGCGCCTCGACGACACAGACGGCCGAGGGCGATTTCCGCCAGGTGGTGCTGTAGATGAGACACGCCTTGGCGGAGATGGAGATGAACTGGGTTTCTTATTAGCCTTCTTGGAAACATGTTTAGATGAAGGAGGAACCGATGGTTGTGAAGTTGGGGTATGTAAAAAATCTTCACGAGTATGCTCTTTTTTCGAAATCTTGGCGTCTGACTTTTGGGCTTGAGATTTGGCAGAACCTGATGAAGGGTGAGCCATAGAATGGGCAGGCGAAAGTGGTGAGGTTGAACGGGCGATCCTTGCGCTGGCCGATCTGACGACCGTGGCACTAAAGGTGAGGTCGCAAGTCTGCGTGGCCGCCTCCTTTGTTGGCAGAGGAGAAGCAAGGACAGTGCTGTATTTTCCTATCTGAGGCATGGTGGGCTGTTGACTGGCGAATAATTTTCGAGCAGCAGAGGTTGACACCTTTTCCTTCACTCTGATTTCCTGAATGAGCTTTTCGTCTTTAAAAACGGGGCAATCTCGAGAGGAAGCAGCGTTGTCACCCATACAGTTGATCCAACGAGGGGATGGAGGTGGACAAGCACCCTCATGGGCATCCTTGCCACACGTAACACATTTGGCCGGATTGGAACAGGACTGGCTGGTGTGACTGAACCGCTGACACCGATAGCAACGGGTATGGTTTGGGACATAAGGGCCAACGGAAATTATCTCATAGCCTGCTTTGATTTTCGATGGGAGTTGAACTTTGTCAAATGTCAAGAAGACAGTGCGGGTTGGAAAGATGTTCGTGTCAATCCTTTTCATAACTCTATGAACAGCCGTTACGCCCTGGTCAGACAGGTAGTGCTGAATTTCTTCGTCAGACAATCTGTCGAGGGAGCGCGTATAAACGACTCCACGTGAGGAATTTACAGTGCGGTGCACTTCAACCCGGACAGGGAAGGTGTGGAGCAGTGAAGTATGCAGAAAGTTTTGTGCCTGGAGGGCACTGACTGTTTCTAACAACAAGGTGCCATTCCGTAATCTGGAACAAGACTTTACAGGACCTGCAATTGCGTCGACACCTTTCTGAATAATGAAAGGGTTGACCGTGGAGAAGTCGTGACCTTCATCAGACCGAGAAACAACGAGGAACTGTGGCAACAATGGAAGAACTGTCTGTGGCTGAGACTCAGTGAACTTACGCTTGTGAGCTGACATAGTGGAAGATGAGGAAACCATTGCGGAAGAATCCCCCATGATTACCGGCATCTCCGATGGCGCGCTCCTTCCTTGTGGGGGCCCTCTCTGAGGGCACTCCTCCTTAGGTGATTGTTCACACCTCAGGTCACACCTCCCGACAAATGGACGGAGGGACCAATCGACACTTTCAGAAGGTATCAGCTCGGGTAATCACCCCTCCCTGGGCCTGGCCGTTACCAGGGGGTACGTACGTGTCCTACCTGTCTACCCGGTGCGGGGAATTACGCGTTACCCCGGCACCGGCTACGCACGAAAATGCGTGGGTCGGCCTTCAGACACGCACAGGGAGGAAGAAAGAGAAAGGGAAAAACAAAGAAAGGGAAAGGAAAGAAGAGAGGTCTCAAACGTTGCAGCAGAGAAAAGGGTAAAGAGAAGAGGTAAGGAAAAGAGAAGGACAAAGAAAGGATGAAAACATACAAGCAGAGAAGGTGAAGAATGCGTTACATTTGCGAGCGTCTGCCTCCGGACGTAGGCACAAACCATACTCCCAGAGGGAGAGAAAGGGAAGGAAAGAGCCAAAGGTGGGGGGGGGGGGGGGGTGGGGGGGATAGGGAAGGATGCAGAAAAGGAAGGTGTGCAGCCCGGAAAGGAAGGAGGGTCACATTAGCTCGGGGTCCCGTGCTCGCTGCGCACGTATCCACAAAAGAGTTCTGGACCGCCTGGGGGGAGTGAATGATGTGTCTTACGTTGCTTTGAATGTAAAATTAAATTACAAGACAAAGAGAAGAACAGAAATTTAACTCACGTTGACAGGCTGTATGACAAGTAGTTCAGTTCTGTTGGAGTTTGTCTCTACTTAAAAATTTGGCTCTGGCTAAACTTCAATTCATCTCAGTTTGGCAAGTGATTACTTTGGATGTACAAAAAGAGATTGCTACTTGCAATAAAGATGACAAGTTGCAGACAGGCACAATTAAAGACATTTACACGAAGTATTTGACCACAACCTTTATCGGAAAAAGAAAGAGAAACACTTTATTTACTTGTGCAAGCAAGCACACCTCTGGTCCATGCTGCCAGAGTTGGGTGTCATGTTCACGAAGTGTGCTTGCTTGTATTGTGAATGAATGGTGTACAATTCTTTTTCTAATGAAGGCTGTGGCCAAAAGCTTTGGGTATGTGTCTTAATTGTACCAATGTGCAACTTAATGTGTCATCTTTACAGTAAACAGCAATCTATCTTTCCCCACATTGTTGATAATCCAACCTGGAGTTTCCACTGTGATTAGTTTGGATGTTTGTATTAAATATTCAATGGTACAGTGACAGCAAGTGCTTCTTACACTGGTTTTTAGATTATGTTGATTATTCAACTTTCAATGAAATGTTATCCAACTCTTAAGGGACAGAATAAAAACAACACTGTTGGCGAAGTGTTCATAGACTGCCTGAAAATACAGTATTCAAATTCTGCATGGTTTTCCTGTGCAGGTCATTCATACAATGTCTTTAATAGAAAATTAAGTTTCAATGGCTCAGTGCTCAAATGTGTGGAAGAAACATCTTTTCAAAGCAACCAAAGGAAATCTTACTTTCAGATTGGTCCATCATCCTGTGTTAAATGCGTTCTGTCACACCAAAAGCAGAAGCACCAAAGACTTCAAACCAAAAGTTTTTTCTAAAATTAGATGAATGGTATGGTTAGAAAACATTTTCAATATTTATCAATGTGGAACTGATTCCTTCCAATCAGAGTAATGGATAGGCACTTTTGAAACTATTTTAGATTTTTAGAATTAGGAAAAGTCAATATCTGAACAATGGATTGCCCAGATATGGAATAAAGGTGTAAATTAAAATAATAAACAAAAATTTTTTCTATTGTCTTTTAAAAGCACAATTTTTTACACTATCTGAAAGCTGTCATTTTGTTCTACCCATTACCCAACCAAATCAAAATAAGAATTACTTACACAAGAAAAGACACTGCAGATCAGGAACTGTGATTGCTGAACCTGGAACACATGATGAAAAGTTAATGTTCCAGTTACTTAAGTTCTGAAAGTACAATAGAATAAAATTGATGTATCACTATCGTGGGGGAAAAGAAAAATGACAAAGCTATTATTGGAACGTTGGTGAAAGTAACTGGCAGACAGCAGTAAAGGCTGAAATTTAAGCATCTGTATCATGAGTTAATGGAGTTAAGCTATACTCGAAGCGAAACAAATCATTTCTTGCAAACTACCTTTCTGTTCCTCTCCTGGCTACTTAATTTTCTGAATTTTTTCCCTTCATTTAGCACAGTAAATGTCCCACCAAACAGACTAGAAGGTTCAGATTATTGCAGTTCAGCAGGGTCTGGTCACTTTGTTAGCAATGCACCACTTTTTAAGCATATCCTTATTTAACGTAACTGTTTGATAGTCCATTAGGATAATGCTTCAAAGAACACACAACAAGAAACTAACATTGCTTATAAATTATCCTACACACTGCACTCAAGTATTTTTCTATGTTAAATGAAAAAAAAAAAAAAAAAAAAAAAAAACATTTCTGAATTTGAAAGACTAAATATTTGCCTATCGAGGAAAATGAACTCGCAAAATATTACTTCCGTACAGCATCAATAACATATTCATTGGCATTTCACTTCATCATTCAAAGTGTCAAAATATAACCAAGTTAGCTGTTCCATAGGTCATATAAATATTATGATGTATAGCATGTCGAATTAACAACCATAGAATAATACAAAAAGACAAAAACAAAGTGTGTGTACATGCTGGTCATTTACAGTTTTTTCTGCATATGTACTAATTCCTCTATCATATAGAAGTAGTTAAGGAGAAACATCTTTAATCTATATGTGCCAGACATCTTATTTGTCGAAGAGTTTTACAACTGCACATTACATCCCTTTCCATCCCGAAAATTCATTAAATGTTAATTTTTTTCTTGTAGTATTGTCCAGAATATCTGTTAATCACAATCTCAGGTGGACTGTTGACAAATTTCATATGTGAGGAGTAGTACAGTAAGGCTGTGGGTAATACTTCCACCAACTGCTTACAGAGATCCCTGTAAGATGTACAAATGTAAACCCCAGACATGTTTCTAACTACCTACTTTTGTGCAATGAATACTTTATGCCAACATGAGCAGTTACACCAGAATAGTATCCCATAGACCATATGAGATCAGTGAATGAGAAACTGCAAGATATGTTCACTTACTGCTTTTTATATCCACAAAGTGGTCAATTATTCTTATGGCAAAAGTAGCTGAACCTAAACTTTTAGCAGGTCTACTACATAGATTATCCAGTTCAAGTTCTAACTATTTGTATACCTAATTTCTTGGAATTATATTATTTCTTATTGCTAGTAGGTGGGATACTACTAGCATTACAAAATTGGATGAGCTGCACTTTTTCAAAATTTAAAATTAGCCCATTTATGTAAAACCAGTCTGTTACTTTTACAAAAGCATCATACACAATTTTCTTTCATTCAAGAGAATGTTTGTATAATCTGCAAACTTAACCAATTCTGCCTCCTGATTCAAATATAATGGCATAACATAATATTTTGTATAGCATTAACAAGGAACAGGAATAATAGTGAGCCTGAGGTCAAACAACAGGAGACTCCTCTTGTCATTTCTCCTCATGCAGCCTTTGATAAATTTCTGAAATTTTCCTTAAGAATATGTGCTGAACTACATATTCCATAAAAACATCTCCAACAGAATATTGACTGACACAATCAAATGCCTTTGATAAATCACAGAAGATGACAACTGGTAATTTTTATCATTTGAAGTATTGTTGGGAACTCAGTAAACAGCCATCTCAGTACAATGGTCCTCTTGAAATATGAACTGTGATTGGCTAATTATCTCTTCACTACACAGATGGGCAACAACCCTGAAGTACTTTATCTTAGTAGAAACTTCAGAAAATTATTTCAAATGGAACTGAAAATGTGTAAATTAGAAACACAGCACATTAGGTGTCTTCTCAGTTTTATTTTATTCTGCACAGCAGATATTTCACAATTGTGCCAGTTATTTACTTCATAAAGGTAACACAAAAAACCAACTAACAGTCAAATTTGTTGCTTTACAATGTCTTAACTTCTGCATCATGAATTGACACCCCACAAGGAAATACATGTTAAAGTCTCAAGTAATTATCAGCTCAAGCTCTATTTACTATCAAGCATCTAAGAACAATTTTTATCAGTTCACTATTGAGTAATTCGAAAGATTCTCCAGTTTTTCCTGAAGCCACGAACATCAGAGAGAGTCTTACAATGAACACTTTAGTCCAATGGAAAATAATAAAAATGTAACTAAGAATTTTTCTTAATGTGATGAAACAAAACTAAACACCATACAAAACACATACAGATAAGCAGTTCTGGGCAGCTATGTACACCCAACTAAAAGATAAATTTTTTTGTATTTCATGCATATAAATTCACACGTAGGACATATATAGTGTAAAATCAAAACTTTAAAATAGTGCAGTTAACATTGTTTGGTGGACACAATAGGTGGTTTTACTACTTGCACAAAGGAATAGTCTCAGTTCATACAGTTAACTGTTCTACGTCCATAGCCTTTTACTGTTTACCAAAACCAGCAGCAGATAACTGCTACAGTAAAAATTTATTTATTCAGCACATTTTTAAAGACAAATCTATGTCAAGTTCATACTTGGAAATGAGCAAACAGGGAAGTTCTAGTTATCTACCAGAAAAAGTAAATTTCCCACACCATCACTGTTTAAAAAATTTCAGTTAACTAGATCTGGTATAAATCTTTTGGAATACTCTTAAAATATATCCCCATCGCCCATGAAAGGCATACAGTGTTTAAAACAGACATTTTTAGGTTTAGCTCTTTTCCTAATAAACTAAATGAAAGTGTACACAGGAGGTGATGGGAGTTGGAGGACCACCTCTTTCCTGATACTCTTGGCCACAAGGAACTGCAATGTTTAGACTCTTGGAAAACAAAGATACAATTAAAATTGCATTATCAGGGTAGCTTGGTAGAGTGCACTTGCCTCCAACAATGAACTTGAAAATGCAGCTTTTAACACTTCCAGTCAGTGAACATGCCAAATGGTCTTTTGAGCTATTCATACTCTGACGTGACAAAAGTCATGGGATATTTCTTAATGAAGTATCAGACATCCTTTAGCCAGGCACAGTGCAGCAACTTGACGTGGTATGGACCCAACAGGTCACTGGAAGTCCCCTGCATAAATACTGAGCAATGCTGTCCCTATTGCGGTCCATAACTGCTGAAGTATTGCCAATGCAGGACTTTGTGCACAAATTGACCTCTATCACATTCCATAAATGTTCGATGGAATACTGCTGGGCGATTTGGGTGGCCAAATTATTCATGCATACTTTCCAGGATTGCGAACAGTTGCGAGTCTGTAATGTGATGTGTCACTATCCATAAAAATTCCATTTTTGGTTGGGAACATGAAGTCCATCAACAGCTGCATATTGTCTCCAAGCAAACATACAAGAGGACCCAGATCATTCCATGTAAACACAGCCGACTTCATTACAGAATCACTGCCAGCATGCACAATGTCTTTCTGACACCCTGGGTCCAGGGCTTCTTGGTATGTGTGCCACATTAACCCTATCATCAGCTCTTACAAACTGAAATCTGGACTCTTCTGACCAGGCCATGGCTTTCCAGTCAGGGGTCCAACCATTATGGTGATGAGCCCAGGAGAGGTATTGTAGGTGACGATATGCTGTTGGCAAAGACTCTTAAGTTGGTCATCTATTGCCACAGCCCATTAATGCCAATTTCACCACCCTGTTCTAATGTATATATTCATCATTCATCCCACATTGATTTCTGTGGTTATTTCACAGAGTGCCACCTGTCTTAGCACTGACAACTATGAAAACGGCACTGCTATCTGTTGTTAAATGAAGGTTGTCGGCCAATGTGTTGTCCGTGGCGAGAGGTAATGCCTGAAATTTGGTATTCTCAGCACAACTTGACACTGTGGATCTCTGAATATTTAATTCAGAAACACTTTCCAAAATTGAGTGTCCCACGCATCTAACTCCAACTACCAATTTGTATTCAAAGTCTTAATCCCGTCATGTGGCCTTAATCAAATTGGAAACCTTTTCACATGAATCACCAGAGTACAAATGGCAGCTCTGCCAACACAATGCCTTTTTATACCTTGTGTATATGGTACTACCACCATCCGCATGTATGCAGATCACTGTTCCATGACTTGTCACCTCAGTGTATATTTTATCACTTCATAGAAAGATGTGTTGTCAGCATGGAATCCTGCCCACTTAATTGGCGTACACCATACCAACACTATCCAAATATCCACAAGTATTTTTAAATACATAACAATGATGATCTGCTTTGTGGTGGTCATCTATGATCAATAACACCACTTATTTGAGGCTACTGTGACAGCTGTGTCAATCCAGACAGTACAACCAGCACTTCTCAATTTGGCTTCTAAGTGTCCATTATTATATGATGCCCTTTTCTTTACTCATGAGGTCCACAGCAGTTGCAGGTGAGGACAGGGAAACACTTGGGATGGAAGATCGATCAATATCTTTAGGTTTTATTCAGTACCAAGTTCCAAACACCTGATATCTGATGACGACTGGAAGAGAAAGCAGAGGTAGCCAGGACAGCAATACACATGTTAGGCGTGCAGTCCCACAGGTCCATCATTGGGAGATGGGTCAGTCATGTTGTCATATGCATGTCTAACGCTTCTCATCAATCAGGGGTAATTTGAGGCAAGTGTGAGCATTCCATGCTCACCGAATTGCGAACTAACATCTGAAAGATGTTCAGGCTCACATGCAGTTCCTCTTCGTCGAAATGTCTTTGCTTAAACTGGTCTAGGGCTTGAACTACACGTGTTGCATTACACGGCCTAAATTAGACATCTGTGACCCTTTGGTTAAACTGTCTGGCTGATCGCAAGTTTGCAAAATTGTATGAAACACAAAACGTTAATAGAACATAACAATAACAACAATAATAACAATAATAATAGGAGCTAAATTAACGACCCGTAAATGATGCAGGCCACACAGTTGTGACATGGTTAGAATAATGTTTATTCAGGAAGCAAACAAATAGCAAAAATGGTCGTATTTAGAATTACTATTACACTCAAGTGCATGTCTATTTGAAACAGTTCAATCATTCACAATCTCATCATGAATTACAAATCCAATACTCCACCTCATTTATGCGAAAAGTTAAGAGTTCACACCAGGCACACGGCTGCTCACTGCTCACCGCTCACAGACCAAGTCCCGGAACACCATACAACGAGAAATTTTCCAAGTCGTTTCACTTCCTAGCTGCCAAAAGACCGACCGCCCAGTTTCGCGTCTCCACCAGCATAGTCCCTCAGCTCGTCCCCGGTTGCATTTCCCATGTGTTGAACATCCTTGGTCAACTGACTAGTGCCATTCCCCATCTTGAAGCCATCTATCTGATTGGCTACAGCTTATTCTACATTATTTTACATTTTACAGCTTATTCTACATTATTTTACAGCTTATTCTACATTATTTTACATTTTAACATATTTAAATAATCAAAGCTTGACCACTTTCATGTTCTAAGTAAAGTAACAACAATATTCATTACATAATAAACATTAACGTCTTTTACATAAAACCAATATAATTTCCTTCTTAGCTTTGAATGCCATGGCCAGTAGCCTTGCACACATGTGCAATCTGATAGATAAATAAATAAATAAATAAATAAATAAATAAATAAATAAATAAATAAATGAATAAATAACAAAAGTATGCACTAAACTTCACAACACATTCTACTACCTAATGATTCAATAAAATGTCATGCTGTCATCATTCAATGTGTTCTGTGTGGAGGAAATGATCTGGTGCTTAACTGTAAATACTGATAATTTAAATTTACTGTATCTTTTGAACAAATAAAGTTAAAGAGTTGATATTTACAAAGTTTGTCATTTAATGATATGCTTCTATATGAAATGCCTATTATTAAGATCGACCAAAGCGTTCAGATTTTAGCATTCAGGTCTTTGTTACAAAACTTGTTACTTTCACTTTAACAGTAAATCCTAAACTATTACAGATACGATCAATGTTCAAGTTTTACTGGAATCACCACGAAAATTTATGAAGGATGGTAGATTAAAATTACTGCGGCTTCATTCCCTGAATTATTATGTAATTAAATAGTTTTCATAAATGTTTCCCTTTATGGCCAATCTTAGGTTCGCCATATTTAACACTGCTACATCTCCCTGGCCACTAACAGCTTCTACGGGGCTTCCCTATGGCATATATTCTCGCCTGTCTCACTTGCACACTATAGTACTAAGGCCTCATGCAGCACAACATACGCCTCAGTTTCCCCATCTCATGGCGAATCTGCGTTCCGTGGCACACAAACCTGGACGACAGGGTTCGTTTCACAATTCCTGAAGGCTGACTTTTCAGCCATATACTTAAATGAGAGTGATGCTCATTAACTCACATCATGAAATTGCTGCAGGAGACAGGCGTCAACCCAGTCGAATGACCTATGCTGTCTACTGATATGGATATGGTTGAGTATGGTTGGGACCAGTTTAATCTTGTGGTGTATCAAGCATGAATGGCATTGAAACTTTGGGTGACATCAAGAGGGTCACAACCGAGTGGGATAATTAACAAGCAGCTTGTGCACAGCATTCTAAGCATTCCACAATGTAAGGGGGTGGAGCAACACTGTACTGACTGTTGTCCAGCAGCAGATTTGAATTTCACACTAAGATATGTGCTTTTAAACAGTGATTATTTTTGGTTAATTTTGTTTCTCCCAAAGTAAAACAATTTTGTTTTTAGTTTCAAAAACCTTCTTTAATTCCCTGCTTCCTATCAATCAAGCTCAAATTCAGAGGAATGCAGGAGGTGCTAAGCTTTCAGAATGATATACTGTCACAGCCATTAGCTCTTTTTTTCAGTCCTTAAAGCATTCTGTAACCATGCCACGTTAGCACAGTTGGTTCAGATCTTATCTGGGGCACACCTAGGAGCGCCAGTCACTTGGTACTTCAAATTTAGTTGAGTTTTTCTAAATGGCCACTGGTCACTCAAGCGTATTCAAAATTTTGAAGAAAACTTACGATTAGAGTTAAACTATAACAATGTGTTGAAATAAGTAAGTTCTGTATGTTTCATTCAATCCATCCACAAGTTGAGAATTTACTGTCTTATACATGCCACAGACTAACAGTTCAGAGCATGCTTCTAGAAATAGCCTCTCACATATACGTGGCAGCCGAAAGGCAGTAATGTGTCATAGGAACATGGTTGGGGCTTACCTCAGCTGTGAAATTATGTTATTTTGCAGGCTGTTCTGCCCTGGTTTAACAAAACTGTATTAGTGGTGTAATTTGGGAGTGCATTTGTGACTAATTATATTATGGCTTGTCCAGAGGGAACACTCCTATCTTTATTTCATGAATTAGATGACAAACCATTTTCAAGTTGGACTTCTGAAACAAAGTGAGTTTAGATAGATAAGCAATTCACATTAAACCAGTTGATAGGAAATAAAACAGAAAATTTCCATTTTGTTGATATAAAAACATGTTCCTGGCTTACAGATTGCTCTATGATAAATAAATTGTATTTTTTCATTTGGTGGATTAGGGTTTGGAAAAGAATGGATGTCAGCTTTTTTCAGAGTATTTGTGACAAAAAATTGACATAAAAGCTGAGAAACGCCACAATTCAAGAAGACACTCTTCAGAATAAAGTATTTTCAGCTGTTGGATCATAGATGAACTGGACATTCAGTTTCTGAAGGGGCTTAACTTCATGCCATAAAACAAAATATGATTCTGAAAAATACTATATTTGTATTCGAGAGAAATATTGATGTTTGTGCATTCAGAAAGTTCTGACAGCAAAAGTAGTTGAATTTTATCCATAGTGGATGCTGTGTAACACTGATTGTTCCTTTATAGGGTGTAGAAAAATTTCCACTACCAGTCACAATAAAAGATTATTTGTCACATGACCTGTTTCAGGCTTCTGCCCATCCTCAGTTGTATATACATTCATGTAGATCTTTATATTGCTGGAGATCACTGAACAAATACAAAACATTATTTGCTGGTGACAATTTATACAGTGATCTCCAGCAATATAAACATGTACATGAATGTATAAACAACTAAGGATGGGCACAAGCCTGACACTGGTTGTGTGACTGATAAATCTTTTATTGTGACTGGTAGCAGAAATTTTTCTGCACCCTATAAAGGTAGTTACCTTGAATTATTGGAACATGTCTACACAGGAACGGTTCATGCATAACCACTTGCGAAGCACTTCTAGGTTGGTTGCTTGGTTAATTTGGGGGAGGGGACCAAACAGTGACATCATCGGTCCCATCGGATTAGGGAAGGACAGGGAAGAAGTCTGCCGTGTCCTTTCAAAGGAACCAACCTGGCATTTGCCTGAAGCAACTTAGAGAAATCGCGGAAAATCTAAATCAGGATGGCTGGACAGAGGTTCGAACCGTCGTCGTCCTGAATTCGAGGCCAATTTGCTAAACACTGTGCCACCTCACTTGGTACTTATGGGTGTAAATGAGCATCAAGCACACTTCAAAACAAATTAGTTGAATCTGTTGTCAGTGTCGATGATTGCATTAAGGAATTACAGTCATGCCAGTTTGTTGAAGTGTAAGAAGATGCAACTCTTAATGTTCCTTGCAAGTTGTAAATGGGTATTATTCTCAGGTTCTGTACCCAAGACGGTCCCATAGAAAGATTTATTGATTTTCACAATGTTGTGAAAAAACTGCTCGGATTTGTCAGAAATTGTACTCCATGTACTTGATTTTTGTGGCATTACTGAGAAAATAGTGAGCCAGACATGATGGAGCCTCAGTAATAGCAGGTAAACATGGAGGTGTACAAAATTTTGATTATGTCCATAAGCTATATTTTTCCATGGTTATGCACAAACTTTATCTACTGCTGCTATTCGAAAAATATAAAAGCCATTAGGCTTTTCATTTACAATCTTGTAGCATTCCATTCATGTTTCAGCAACACTTCACTTCAAGAAGTACACAACTCAGGAAAGGGATTCAGACTGCCTCAAACATGTACTACATGCTGGAGTTTCAATTTATGAACTGTTCAGACAATACATCTTACATGCCACGAGTTTAAACACATTTTCCAAAGTATCACCACAGATTGTAAAGATTGGGATGCAGAGTCATTCAACAGTGCTTCTGGCTTGCTTAGCGTTCGTAATAAAACTGAATTCCTTTTCCTGATTTGTCTTTACAAAGAAACGTTCGTGTACGTCGACCATCTCTAAGTACAACTTCAACATAAAACTGCATGTGATAGTACGGGCAATACTGAAATAAAGACCATCAGTTTGTTGTTAAATCATTGTTAGTGAACATGACACTCAGTTTCTTAAGACGTTATCTTATGAAACCTTAAACAGTGCAAATGGAAATGCATTTTGGAGATCTCACAACTTACAGATTCTTCAGCAAAGAAAGACAGCAAAATAAGTAACGAAACTTTTATACTGTCAAATATTTACCGCCTGTAGTCCATCTTAAATTAATAATGGACAGCAATCTTCAAAATTTTTATTACAAAGTCACAAAGCTTATCAAATTGAATCTTATACTACCTGTTGCTACAATCTCTGAAATGTACAAGCAGCCTTAAAAGAATTAAAAACTGGCTTTGCAATTTATTGACAAATTATTGTTTACGTTCTCTCTGCACAATTTTCATAGAAAAAACCTGGTTAAACAATTCAACAAGTTATCAGGAATTTAAAGATAATATGATTGACAGAGAGAATTTGGAAAATGTGTTATTAGATGAATAAAACACAAAAATACAAATACAACCAACTTCTGTACCAAGGAGGGCATGAATCTCCTATGTATAAAAATATATAAGGTAAACCTACCCATGATCAGCCCATTACCTTCACCACTGCCAAATACACAACTGACGTGCAGCAAACGCCCAAAAAATGTCAGAAGGCTTCACTTCTCACCCATTCTTAAGGACTTTTCCTTTGCAATCTTGTCAGTCCACTTTATTCTGACCATTTATTTATTTATTTATTTATTTACCACAGACAGATAAGATTTTGGTTTGGGATGTGGACATTTTACACTTTCTCTAATAACTTTGTGGGAACAGTTACAAACAATAAAAATAAAACATTATACAGCTTTTTACTGGTACATGTAAATAATATTTGGGCAAATGAAAATGTTCTACTCCTCTGAAAGGAATTCCTTAATACTATAAAAACATTTATTGGTAACAAACTCCTTCAATGACATTTCAAAGTAGCTCCCACTTGACCTACTTAAATTTTTTGGAAGTTTGTTATAAAATTTGATCCCCATGTTGTGGCTGGTGTCTGAACTTTGTTGAACAGTTTTATAAACATATATTGATAACAGACTTTGTTGATTCTTACTTATTAGCATCCCTTTGCAAGACTCATAAATAAGCTTACATATGAATGTTACTTTTTTTTTTACAGGATGAATATAGGGTTTACATGCTTGGCAGCAACACATCCCCATACTCCAATTTCATACGTGAGGTATGGAAACACTAAAACAGGCATGGGCTACCTTCAGTGACCGGTGGGCCCAATTCATGGCCCTACTTAAGCTTGTGGGTTACATTGTCAAGGGCTGGACAGCAGCACTCTTCAAGGAACATAGTCAAAGTTATAGTGCCTGTGACACTGTACAGGATGACATACTGATCTGAATGGCACTGACCATCGAATGTATCCCACCAGAATAAACTCCAGTGAGTTGACTGCTGCAGACTGAATGCTTCTTTTTTTTTTTTTTTCCTTCTTCACGTCTTCAAAAGTATGTTCACCAATATAAGGTTCCTTATAATGACTGTAATGCTAGTAATTATTCTGTTTTGCTGAACTCCAGATCTACATTGTACAAAAACTGGAAATTGAGCTGTGTCTGGCAAATCAGTTATCATCAAAAGTGACCACAAACGCTTAGAATGTGGCAAAATGAACTCACAAACTTTAATGTCATCAGCCAGCGTGCCAATTTAATCAACAATTGTTCACCTCAAACTTATTTGTTCAAACTATTTCTTACAGATTGGTTGGTCGGTTTAAAAGAGAAGGGAAGGGACCAAACTGCGAGGTCATCGGTCCCTTGTTCCTGGTAAAATAATTACACAAGGAAAAGAAAAAAAAGAAAGACTTACAGCACAATAACAAGAGAGAGAGCAATAAACACTACTATGGACAAAACAGGAAAAGAAAACCAGAGAGTGAAACAAGAAACAGGTAGAAGGAGTAAAAACTAGAGCAGACGACTGGCTGGCCGACCAAGAGAATAAAAAGGAAAAGCCAGCCATACCCACAGGGACATAATACACATGTGATATCCAAGACACACTCCTTTACAAATTCATCTTTGGCAAAAGGCTTTAAGAATTTATCAGTTTTTAGACTCATTATAAAACTAGCTTTAACCAGCTTTGCTGCTGCTTGTCTAAATTGGAAATTAACATTTTAATTTTGTTTTTCTGCAACTGCCCTTTAAGCTGTTGAGCAATGTGTTTCACAGGAAATTCCTTTTTCATATTATGTTCCTCCAGCATCTAGTGATTCCCTACAAAAGTCACACAGGTTTATCTTCATACGTGGCAATCCTGGAACTGGCAACATTCAGAAGCTACTTCTCTCTTCTTAACGCTGGTCATTTTGTGAATAAACTCAGTGAAAACACACAGAAATATTTGCATGAATTTAACAACTAGCACAGAACATTACATGAACACCAACTATAATCAGTTTATTAACCAAGTGATGGTTTCTGGTGTCATTGCTCAAATCTGCACATCTAACAAGTAGTTGGTAATTTTAGTCATTGTTGTCTACTACCAATGTTTGCGATCCATCAATGTGTAGCACATTCATAGGCTGTAAAGAGTACAAGTATATAACATATATTGTCAACTCATCCAGAAATGAAAATCTCTCTGTGCACTCTTTCAGGATGCTAAGCTGTTTCCCTCACTCATCACACATATTTAATGACATGGACCACAATTTCACTTTCTTTGTAGTTCAAGTTCAGCAGCAGCAAAATGACATTGCTCCTGTGCAGAGTAAGCAAAACTATCACGATTCTGCATCACGAGATGCAAATCCAATGCGAACTGAATTTTGACAGAAATATCCCAAAATGCATCCCGGACAGTACAATGCAAGCCCCTCGCTCTCTCCCACACATTTTTTCTACGGGTTGGACTGAAACCAAGTGTGGGACGGGTCCCGCCAATGTGCTGCTGGTTGCCCACCTGCACAAAGCATAGTAGTTAATACTCATTTGGTCATAATTAGGAACCCGTGACAGTTCTCATTGCATAAATTGTTTTCCTTACTTTTTGGCATAGTAAATCAATATGGTGCTTCTAACAGAGATGCTACACTAACATTAAACCAAGGGAAACCATTTTATCATGCTAATTTACTTTTGTACCTACATCAGACAATATGCCAGGGCACTTCATCCGTTTCATGGTGTATTTGAAAGTTCGTTAGACTTATTTTAATGATGTTTTGGAAGTAATTCTTCAATCTAAGTAAGACACTAGGATAACAACTGTTGTGTCATCCACATAGTTAAGTACCTCACTGTCATGTTCATGTGGGCAGATCACTAACATGCATGCACGCGCACGCACGCACGCACGCACGCACGCACGCACGCACAAGCGCGCGCACACAGTTAAAAAATGTTGCACTACGAAGAAATTATACGAATGGGATGAAATGTTTAGATGTGATGAACATGTATAGAAAAACAAATGATTACAATTTCAGAAAAATTGAATGATTTATTAAAGAGGACGAGCTTCAAAAATTGTGCCATTCAGTAACGAGTTTGTCCACCTCTAGCCCTTAAGCAACCAGTTATTCAGCTTGGCATTGATTTTGAGAGATTGTTGTTGTTGTCCTCCTGAGGGATATCATACCAGATTGTGTCAATTTGCCATGTTAGATGGTCAAAATCTGAGTTGGAGGGCCCTGCTCATAATAATCCCAATGTTCTCAACTGGGGAGTGATCCAGCAACCTTGCTGACCAAGCACGAAGACAAGATGTATGAACTCTCACCATGTGCAGGTGGGCATTATCTTGCTGAATGTAAGCCCATGAACAACGAAATGGGATGTAGAATATCATCAATGTACCGCTATGCTACAAGGGTGTCATGGAAGATACTAAAGGGTCCTGCTGTGAAATGAAATGGCACTCCAGACCATCACTCCTGGCTGTCAGGACTGTGGCACATGACAGGCTGGTATCCTACAACTGTCCAGAGTGCGTGTGCGTATGCATATGCATCCCAGCACCCAATGGCGGGTCATCAGTGCCCTCACACTTATACAAATAATTGAATGTAGAGATGAACTAAAAGTGTTGTACACGCATGCACTCTAAATGACCCCACAGACTGTATCACATGCACTCTCACATGCTCTAAAACCAATTAGGGAGAACAGAGCTAATCAAGAAATTAAAACACAGAAAACAAGACAGAAGAACTAATAGAAAATCACAGGGAAATGGGACTGGCTGGCCACTTACAAAAATCTAGGGTGAGCCAGCTACCATTTGACACGTTACAAACATCTCTCTAAAATCTTGTTAAAAACATTGCACAATTCAAAAACTTTAAAACCCTAACCACATCCATTTGATCATTACATAAAATTGATGGCAGATCCGTCACAGTATGCTGGTCAGCAAATAAAATGCAGTCCAATAAAATGTGGCGCACTGTGATCTGCGTGCCAGAAGCACCACACATTGGAGGGTCCTCTCATCAAAGTAAGAATCCATGTGTCATAGGGCTGTGGATTATGTGAAGAGGAGTAACAAGGGCCTTGTCCCGCCAATGTGACTGGAAAGAAGTACTCCACAGAACTGCAGAAACTGGGTGACTATCATCATTGAGATGCACACCTCTCTCAACTCCAGTAAGGGTGTTGTCACATGTTTTGTTGGTTAGTTGGTTTAAAGGCGGGAGAAAGGACCAACCTACAAGGTCATTGGTCCCTTGTTCCTAATAAAACAATGCCACAAGTGTGAGAATAAAATGGGCAAAATATGTAAAACAAAATGGAAAGAAAGGAAAAGCCACAAGAACAAAGGAAAGGCAAGTAAAAGGAGCAAAAGAGGACAAGAAAACAGCAAGATATGCTAGAAACATAAGAGTAAAACATGAAAGCAGATTATAGTGACTGGCCAACCATGAGAATAAAAAGGGAAAGCCAGCCACTCTGCAACACATTAAAACCTCCACCCTAAAAGCACTAGCGTGGAGGACACAGAGGGACAAATGACATGCACTAAACCATACATAGAAGTAAAAAACCCACTCTCACGGATAAAACTTAGAACTAAAGCTGCTGTGGAGGCATTGTCACCCAACACCAAAGGCAGGGTGCTGGAAGATTTAAAAGTCTGCCGCAGAGTGACTAAAATTGGGCAGTCCAGCAAGAGGTAGACAACTGTCATTTGGGAGCCACAGCGACACTGAGGCGGGTCCTTGCGACGGAGTAGGTAACCATGCGTTAGCCACATACGGCCAATGCGGAGCCGGCAGAGGACAACTGATTCCCTGCGAGAGGCCTGCATGGAAGACTTCCACACATTCATAGTCTCCTTAATGACACACAGTTTGTTGTGCATGCTGTTATGCCATTCCATCTCCCACAGCCGGAAAACACTGCAGTGTAAGACAGAACGCAGGTCAGTTTCTGAGATGCCTATCTCCAGAAGTGGTTTCTGCATCTCTGGTTTGGCCAGCCTGTCACCAAGTTCGTTGCCGGGCATTCTGACATGTCCTGGGGTCCACACAAACACCACGGAACGGTGAGACTGTTCCAGGGCATAGATGGACTCCCGAATGAATGCTGCCAGAGGATGGTGATGATAGCACTGGTCAATAGCTTGTAGGCTCCTCAATGAGTCAGTACACTGCAGCCAACTGGCAAGGAGTGCTGCTCAATATGTCCTGCATGAACATATGCAGAGCCTATGTGACCATCAGCCATTGAGCCGTCGGTGTATACCACTTTAGAGCCCCGGAACACGTCAAGAATCAAAAGGAAGTGACAAAGGAGAGCGGTGGGATTAACGGAGTCCTTAGGGCCATGCAAAAGGTCCAGATGAAGCTGCGGCCGAGGCGTACACCATGGAGGCATACGTGAACGGACCACAAGTAAAGGTGGTAAAGGGAAGAACTCCAGTTCTGAGAGAAGGGACCACATGTGAACCGCAATAGTTAGCCCCGATCTGGGCCGCTGATGGGCGAGATGGACTGCCGCAGGCGGGAAAAGGAGACTGTAATTCAAATGCTCAGGGGAACTATGAATGTGTGCTGCGTCACTGGCAAGTAGTTGCGCATGTCTGATCTGCAGTGGAGGGACACCACCCTCCACCAGTATGCTGGTCACTGGACTTGTCCTAAAATCTCCTGTCGGTAATCGAACCCCACAGTGGTGCACAGGGTTGAGTAAATGCAATGCTGAAGGTGCTGACGAATCATAAACCACACTCCCATAGTCAATTCGGGGTTGGACAAGGGCTCTGTAGAGCTGCAGCAGTGTACAGCGATGTGCACCCCAACTGGTGTTGCTCAGGCAACAGAGGGCATTGAGGTACTGCCAGCACTTCTGCTTAAGCTGACGAAGATGAAGGAGCCAAGTCAACTGAGCATCAAAAACCAGTCCTAGGAATTGATGTCTCCACTATAGTGAGTGGATCATCATTAAGGTAAAGTGCGGATTCCAGATGAATGGTACAATGCCGACAGAAGTGCATGAAACACGACTTTGCAGCTGAAAACTGGAAGCCATGGGCTAGAGCCCATGACTGTGCCTTGTGGATGGCTCCCTGTAGGCACTACTCCGCAACATCAGTACTAGAGCAACAGTACAGTACAGTACAGAAGTCGTCTGCTTACAGAGAAGGTGAGACAGAGGGCCAGACAACTGCTGCTAGACCGTTAACGACCACTAAAAATAGACACACTCAATACAGAGCCCTGCAGGACTCCATTCTCCTGGATATGTATGGAACTATGGGAGGCACAAACTTGGACACGGAAAGTACGGAGTGACAGGAAGTTTTGGATAAAAATCGGGAGTGGTCCGCAGAGACCCCAATCATACAATGTGGCAAGGATATGATGTCACGAAATCATTATGTATGCTTTACGTAAGTAAAAAAAAAAGACAGCAATCAGGTGCTGCCATTTTGAAAAGGCTGTTCGGATGGTAGACTCTATGGACACAAGATTATCAGTGGTAGAGCGAAACTGGCAGAAGCCGCCCTGACATGGAGCCAGCAAGCCACGTGACTCAGGACCCAACTCACTGCCGACGTACCATATGTTCCAGCAGCTTACAAAGAATGTTGGTGTGGCTGATGGGCCGATAGATATCTACATCAAGTGGGTTTTTGCTGGGTTTGAGCACCGGAATGATGGTGCTCTCCCGCCATTGCGATGGAAAGACGCCATCGCACCAGATCCGGTTGAAGATGTTGAGAAGATGTCGCTTGTAGTCAGATGAGAGATGTTTAATCATCTGGCTGTGGATGCGATCAGGCCCAGGAACTGTGTCAGGGCAATGTGCAAGGGCACTGAGGAGCTCCCACGCTGTAAATGGGGCGTTATAGGATTCACTGCAGCATGTAGTGATTGAGATGATGTTCCCTTCCAGCCGCCGTTTAAGTGTGCGAAGGGCTGGGGGGTAATTCTCCGATGCAGAGGGTCAAGCAAAGTACTCAGCAATCGCGTTTGCGTCAGTACATAACTCGCCATTTATGGTAACATCGGGGACAGCTGCTGGGGCCTGGTACCCGAAAAGACGTTTGATCTTTGCCCAGACTTGGGAAGGTGATGTGTGGCACCCAATGGTGGAGACTTATCTCTCCCAACACTCCTTCTGTTTGATAAAGTAGCAAACATGGGCACAGAGCTGTTTAAAGGCTATGAGGTGCTCCAGGGAAGGGTGCTGCTAATGCCAGTGTAGAGCTTGCCGACGCTCTAATTGCTTCAGCGATTTCCGGTGCCCACCAAGGGATTGCCTTACGCCTCCGGCACCATAAAGAGCAAGGGATCGCGTTTTCTGCCACAGAAACAATTATGCTGGTCACCTGCTCAAACATCACATCGATGTTACCATGTGGGGGAGATTCAACAGTGACAGCAGAGGTGAAAGTTCCCCAGTCTGCCTTGTTCAAAGCCCATCTGGGCAGGCGCCCATGTGCCTGACACTGGGGCAGTGACAGGAAGATGGGGAAGTGGTCACTACCACACAGGTAATCATGTGCTCTCGAGTGGATAGATGGGAAAAGTCCTGGGCTGCAAATTGATAAATCAGTGGCCGAGTAACTACCATGAGCCACACTGAAATGTGTGGCTGCCCCAGTATTTAAGAGGCAGAGGTCGAATTGCAACAGTAAAGTTCCGACATCTCTGCCTCGGCCAGTAAGCACGGTACCACCCCACAAGGGGTTATGGACAAAAGATTTCCCAGAAGTAGGGAAGGTTTAGGGAGTTGGCCAATCAGTGCAGCCAATGCATTCAGGGATACTGCACCATCCAGAGGAAGATATACACCGCAGACAGTCATTTCCTGTGTCGTCATTCTGACAGCCACAGCTTCAAAAGGGGTTTGAAGGGGCACATGTTCACTACAGACCCAGTTTAGGACAAACAAACTCCACCTGACACTATTATAGTTGCTACGGTTCCTGTAATATCCCTTATAGCCGCAGAGGGAAGGGGTTCGCATTGCCGGAAACGGTTTCCTGGAGGTCAATGCAGATAGCAAGTGTAAAGCTTAACACTTGTCGTAGCTCAGAGCCAGGCGGTGGAAAAAACCACCGCAATTTCGCTAGAGGATGACATCGTGAGACTGGGAAGGCATGGAACATTCAATGAGGCAGTTTATGCCTCAGTCACCTGCTGCCACCGACTTATTGCCTGAGCAATCTATATCCATTGTGTCTGAGGATCTGGCAAGATCTAGGTCCTCAGCGGACACCAAAATCTCCATCCCATCCTCAGATGCAGAGCTGTGGTAGTGGTGGTGTGGGTGGCACCGTAATTTCCTTGGTCTTAGGGGTTTTCTGTTTGGCTTTCTCACTGCTCCTTGGATTTCCCTGGTTGGGAGAACTTCACTGGTTCAGTCTCTGGGACTGAGGATGAGCGTGAAGCCCTACAACCAGCTGCTTTTAGACTCTTCGGCCACTGGCAGGTGTCTTCTTTCCCACTAGCAGAAACATGGGAAGGGAGTGACCCAAGGGACCCCTTCCTAGCGAGAGAAGCGGAAGAAGATTTATCCTTGTCTGGCTTAGAAGTGGGGATGGACATCCCCAATGGTTGGGGGTGTTGCTCCCGAAGTAGGTGGCGCAGGAGCAACAGGGAGGGAAATGTCCCCACTATCAAGGGGGCAGGTGTAGTCTTCCGGCTCTGAGAGGTCCCTGGGGTTGGCGGAGCTGATGGTGTCAGAACTGTTGTAGTGATGGCGTAAGATGTCACACACACAGGATGCAGGCGTTCAAATTTTCTCTTAGCCTCAGTGTAGGTCAGTCAGTCCATGGTCTTTTACTCCATGATTTTCCTTTCTTTCTGGAGAATCCTGCAGTCAGGTGAGGAAGGCGAATGGTGCTCTCCACTGTTGACACAGATGGGAGGTGGGGCACATGAAGTACTGGGATGTGATAGGCGTCTGAAATCTCGACATGTGATGCTGGAAGTACAGTGGGAAGGCATATGGCCGAACTTCCAGCACTTTAAGCACCGCATCGGGGGGGGGGATATCGGGCTTTACATCACACCCGTAGAGCATCACCTTGACCTTCTCGAACAATGCATCACCCTCAAAGGCCAAGATGAAGGCACCAGTGGCAACCTGATTATCCCTCAGACCCCAGTGGACATGCCAGACGAAATGTACACCTCGCCACTAAATTGCTGCGCAGCTCATTGTCAGACTGCAAATGAAGGTCCGTGTGAAGTTGATACGTTAGACTATATTTAAGTTCTTATGGGGCGTGATGGTTACAGAAACATCCCCCCACTTTGTCACAAGTGAGTAATGTCCATGACTGGATGCTGTTTAGATGAAGACTGACCCAGATCTCATTTTGCACAAGCCCTCCACCTCCCCGAACTTGTCCTCTACTAAATGCTCAACAAAAAACTGAGGCTTCATCGTCATGAAAGATTCCCCATCAGCTCTCTAACATACAAGATATCAGGGTGAATAAGATCCGGTGCCATCCTTAGCCTGATATTCCTCCCATGGTGTGGCGAGGGAGGGGAACGATTTGGGGGTCATACTTCTGTGTGCGGAATTGAGCTTGTGAACGCTTAGAGACTGCTGGTGTTTCACCATCAGCAAGAGATGATGGACTACGCTTCATAGCATGTCATCCGCCCTGATGCCACCCACTCCGACCAGGGGCCCTCCCCATGGGCACCACCCACCTGCAGCAAAGGCCACCTGCCAGGATGGCCATTGCCGGGAGTCTTTGCCCCAGGGGGATGGGCATCTTCCCCGTGGCATACATGGGGAGTTAGCGGCACAGGCATCAGCAGAGTGATCCCTGTGTGGTCAGGGGGCTACAACCAACGGGGTATATGGCACCCCCACCACATCCGACTGGCTACTGTGCTGGATATCAGGTGCACAGAAGTCCAGGGTCAGTCGATGCAGAAAGCGACACTGCATAGTGCATGGTGGAAAACACACCCAAGAAGGTGTCCTCGCCCAAGAGATGGAGAATGAGAGAGACTGAAATGTGACGACAAGAAAGCGGGCTAAAATCTCGATGCACAATGGACACAATGCACCATGTAAGGCGTCTTTCCGCAATTGCCTCTCTCTTCAAGAAATTTTTGAAGAATGGAGGTCAAACCTTACAGGGAACCATCATATGAAGGCCGAAACATGTGAAACTCCTTTTAGTCGCCTCTTATAACAGGCAGGAATACCTCGGGCCTATTCTAATGCCCGGACCTGCAGGGGGAGGGAGCAGCTCAAAATCTCCGCAAAATAGCACCCAAAGGTTGGTTGATTGGGGTTCAAGGGACCAAACAGCGAGGTCATCAGTCCCATGTTTCAAATGTGGTCCATTCAGACAGTTTGAGGTCTCAGAAAAGTCAGAACGATGAGAGGTAAAAGGCTAAAAAACTTAAAAGTGCAGTCGTGTTGTCAAAGGTAAAAACAAAATGAGGGAAGTCTGCAAGAGAGCAACCCCAAGGCTATGCTAGAGGTAGGAAATATCCCACCTCTGATGTAGTAAAGGCAAGACCACCTGCTATTCAACAGCATTCAGCTGCTAGAATGTAGAAGTGCATATTGGAAAAGGAGACTAACTAATTCTAAAAAGTGATAAAAAGAGTCAAAGGGAAAGAAAAGAGGATCTTGTCCAGGGAGGGGAGTCGGGAATCTCCAAACACAGCTTACAGTGGGGACACCCCAACCCTCACCACCCTGCCCAAACACCAGAGTGAGATTAAAAACCTTAAAATTGTGAATAAAAACCACTTTCACAGAGGAAACAGAGAACCAGTTTGACCATCCAGAAATCATCAGCCAATATTAAAGGTAAAGTGCAGGGAAGTCTGTACGCAGAGCCAAAAGATGGGGGCATTCCAGCAAAATGTGGGCTACTGACTGGAAGGCTCCACAACCACGAAGTGTGGGTAGCTCATTACACAAAAGAAAACCATGGGTCAGCCTGGTATGGCTGATGCAAAGACAACACAGGGTGGTTGAGGCCTTTTGGGAGCGGCCCAAGGAAGAACGCCATGGGACAGGTGTTACCTTAATTGCATGAAGTTTATTAGACAGGGAGGTAGCCTCCCAAGAGTTGGCCCATGATTGCGCGAAGTGGGATTTGATGTGAAGCCATAAATACGCTGCAGGAAGGGTTACAGAGAAGGTGGGGGGGGGGGGGGGGGGTAAGTGACTGTTCCCCCAGCCAAACAATCAGCAAGCTCATTACCTGGGATACCCACATGGGCAGGACCCAAAGGAAGTCAACAGAACAAGCAGCACGGTGAAGATCAGCAAGATAGTCATGGATGACCGAGACCAAGGGATGGCGGGTAAAACACCGGTCAATAGCCAGAAGGCCACTCATTGAGTCCATACATAACAAAACGTGTTTTTGTTTTGTTTTTTTGTGGGATTTTAGGGCACTCAACTACTGAGGTTATTAGCGCCCAGTCACAAATGTAAGTGCACATATAATCTGGTAAAACTCAAGGGGGGAGGGGGGGGGCACCAGAAAGTTCTTACAAAGACGCAGATAAAATAATTAAGAGTTAGATGTCTTTGGACAAGTCTGTCAAAGTAACAAAACGAAGAACACGAGCAGCTGCTCGAGCGCCATCAGCTAAAATTTCCTGTAAAGTAGATGGCAGAGACAGGACAACACGAGACTGATTAAAACAGGGACACAACAATAAAACACGGTGCACTGTGAATGCCTGACCACAAGAGCACTGTGGGGTGGGGTAACCGGATAGCAGGTAGCGGTGGCTAAACCGGCAATGCCCAATCCGCAACCTGGCCAAAAGGACCTCTTCTCGCCAAGATGGTCGGGAGGAGGTTGTCCAAGCTGTTGGGAACGGTTTTAAGGCCCGGAGCTTATTTTCTTGAAGTGACGATCAAGTCTCCCACCATAATGACAAGCATCTTACAAACAACCCCACTAATGTCAGACAATGGGACACAAAGGGAGGCTGGCCGAGGCAGGAGGACTGCAGCCTTGGCCGCAGCATCAGCCGCCTCATTCCCAGGCACTCCTACATGGCCTGGAACCCACATAAAGCTAACAGGAGAACCATCATCAGCAAAAGAACGGAGGGATTGCTGAATCTGTTGCACCAAAGGATGGACTGGATATGGAGCTCCAAGGCTCTGTAGAGCACTGAGTAAATCAGAGCAGAGTACGTACAGAGAACGGTGGTGGCAGCGGCAGACATACTGAACGGCCTGATTGAGAGCAAAAAGCTCGGCCGTAAAGCTGGAACACTGGTCGAGGAGCCGGTATTTAAAGGTGATGTCCCCGACGACAAAGGCACAGCCAACACCATCATCAGTTTTGGAGCCATCAGTGTAAATAAAGGTGTTTCTGGCAAGTCGCGCAAGAAGTTCGACAAACTGAGCAATACACTGCATCCGGAGTGCCCTCCTTCGGGAGCGAGCTGAGGTCAAGATGAATGTGAACCGGAGCCTGGAGCCAAGGTGGTGTCGGGCTCTCACCCTCTCTGAAGGTGGTAGGGAGGGCAAAATCCAATTGTCGAAGCAGGCGACGAAAGCGGACTCCAGGGGGCAGCAGGGCAGACACATACAACCCATACTGACAGTCGAGAGAATCGGCGAAGAAGAACTGATAAGAGGGGTGGTCGGACATTGACAACAGCCGGCAGGCATACCGACAAAGCAGTACGTCGCGCCGGTAGGTCAATGGTAATTCGGCACCTTCGGCATAAAGATTCAACGGGACTAGTATAGAATGCTCCGGTCGCAAGACGTAACCCTCGATGTATGGAGTTGAGACAGCGTAAGAGGGATGACTGAGCAGACGAGGCTCCCATAATCCAGCTTTGATCGGACTACGGACCAATCTAAGCGAAGCAGGACAGTGCGATCCGCTCCCCAAGATGAACCACCAAGAACACGGAGGACATTAAGGGAACGTGTACAACGGGCAGCCAAATAAGACACATGTGGAGACCAACGAAGTTTCATGTCCAGTGTGAGCCCTAAAAACGTCATTGTCTCCACAAATGGGAGAACAACGGGACCGAGATGTGAGGATGGTGGAAGGAATGCTCTATATCGCCAAAAGTTGATGCAAACCGTCTTCTCTTCAGAGAACCAGAAGCCATTAGCCACACCCCATGAGTATAGGCTGTCAAGACAACGCTGAAGGCAGTGCTCCAGGAGGCATCATGTTCTCTGGGCACTGCAGTAGATCGTGAAGTCATCGACGAAAAGAGCCGGAGACGTTAGGTGGAATGCAATCCATAATTGGATCGATCGCTATGGCAAAAAGGGCTACGCTCAAAACGGAGCCCTGAGGCACTCCGTTCTCCTGGAGGAAGACGTCTGATAATAAGGAACCCACACTTACCCTAAACATTTGATCTGTTATAAATGAATCAATAAAAAGGGGCAGGAGACCACATAGGCCCCACCTGTGCATAGTGCGGAGGATACCTCCTCTCCAACAGGTATCTTAAGCCTTCTCCAAATCGAAGAACACAGCGACTGTTTGGCGCTTTCGCGAAAAGTTGTTCATTATGAACGTCAACAAGGTCACAAGGTGGTCAACAGCGGAGCGGCGTCGACGAAAGCCGCATTGAACATTGGTAAGTAGCCGTCAAGATTCAAGAATCCAAACCAACCGAGTGTTAACCATGCACTCCAGCACCTGACAGACACAGCTTGTAAGAGAAATGGGGCGGTAACTAGAAGGAAGGTGTCTATCCTTCCCGGGTTTGGGTATGGGAACAACGACAGCCTCACGCCAACGCATGGGGACCTGACCTTCGGTCCAGACGTGATTATAGGTACGAAGAAGAAAAATGCATTTGCCTGCCAGAGAAAGGTGTGTCAGCATCTGAATGTGAATGGCATCTGGCCCCAGAGCAGAGGACCGGGACAGTGCACGTTCAAGTTACCGCATGGTAAAGGGGCATTATAATCTTCCAGATTCAGCGAGTGGAAGGAAGGTCGCCGAGCCTCTTCTGCCTCTTTTCTGGGATGGAAGGAAGGCAGGGTGGTAATGGGAGGAGCTTGAAACCTCCGCAAAAAAGCAGCTGAAGGCGTTGGAGACATCGACAGGGTCCACAAGTACCTCATTACCTGAAGCCAGGCCAGGTATCGAGGAGTGGGCCTTAATGCCCGACAGCCGGCGCAGGCCACCCTAGACTACAGAAGAGGGAGTAAAACTGTTAAAGGAGCTTGTGAAAGAGGCCCAACAAGCTTCTTTGCTGTCTTTGATGACATGACAACATTGCGCTCGGAGTAGTTTGTAATCAATACAATTCGCCAACGTAGGATGGCGGCGAAAGGTGCGTAAAGCACGTTGTCGAGCACGGATAGTGTCTCTGCAAGCCTCATTCCACCAGGGGACTGAAATGCAACGTGAAAAAGAGGTAGTACAAGGAATGGAACGTTCGGCAGCATTGATAATAGCAGCTGTGAGGTATTCAACCTGACTGTCACAGCTGAGAAAATCTTGGTCCGGAAAGGTCGCCAGGGAGCAGTAAAGTCCCCAGTCAGCTATCGGTATGTTCCAGCTCGAGGGACGTGGGGATGGGGTGTGTTGCAGGAGACGAATGACACAGGGGAAATGGTCCCTCGAATAGGTGTCAGAAAGGACATACCATTTGAACCGATGGGCAAGAGTGGTAGAGCAGATCCAGAGGTCCAAGTGGGAGTAGATATGAGTCGATTCCGAGGGAAACGTCGGGGTGCCAGTATTGAGGCAGACAAGATTGAGATGGTGGAAAACATCCACCAAGAGGGAGCCTCTCTGACAGGATGCAGGAGAACCTCAAAGGGGATGATGGATATTGAAGTCGCCAAACAATAAAAACGGCAGAGGAAGCTGAGCAATGAGGTGCATCATGACAGCCCGACTAACTGCGGATGACGGAGTGTATACAGTACAAACAGAAAAAGTACAGGCAGGAAGAGTGATACGGACAGCTATTGCTTGGAGTGGGGTGGTCAATGGGATGGGATGGTAATGGACATCGTCCCGAACAAGCAACATGACCCAACCACGAGCTGGAATACCGTCCACAGGGGTTAGGTCAGATCGCTCGGAGGTATAGTGGGTAAAAGCAATATGGTCAGTTGGGCGTAACTTCGTTTCCTGGAGACCAATGATGAGCGGACAGTGCAGGCGGAGGAGCAGTTGTAATTCCTCCCGATTAGATCGAATACCTCTTATGTTCCAATGTAACAGAGCCATCGAGAATCAGAGAAAGGGGGGAACGAAACGGGTGAAGAGCTGGTCACCTCTATGGCCACGGAGGGCCAGGTTTCGAGGGAACATCACTACAACCGTCGGGAGACAGATCCTGTTCCATAGAGTCGTCGCCAGCTGCGGCCACATTCCTGGGTTGCGCAGGAGGGGCAGCATCGTCCGCCGACAACAGGCCAGCTGAGCGCCTGGCAGCAGAGTGTCCCGGCAAAACCGAGGATGGCCGGGAGCAGCGACTGTCAGATGGAGCATCTGACAAAACGTGCCAAGGTGGAGAGGCGGATAAAGATGACTTCTTTGAGGCCTTCTTGGAAGACCGATGAGTCACAGGGATGGGGGGCTGGACCCGAAGAAAGTCCTCACGCTCGGGGTCCTTTTTGGAACGCCGGACCTCGGAAGCAGGGGTCCGTAATGACGCAGGAGAAGAGGTTCGCTTCTCAGGCGGCGGTGGTGGAGGAGGAGGAGGAGGAGGAGGAGGAGGAGGAGGAGGAGGAAGGGTGGCCCCTGGGGCAGAGGGGGCAGGGGCCATGAGGGAGGAGGATTTGGAAGGGAGGGATTTGGGAGGCGGAGGCATAGACCCCGGATGGGGTGAGGAGGTGGAGGGGGGACAGGATAGGAGTGAGGATACTGCAGAAGGAGTGGACATGACCGAAGCAAACAACATTGTCAACATCACGGGATGGAGGCGGTCATATTTCTTCCTTCTGATATGCAGGGCAGCCGAAAGATCTAGGTGAGTGGAGGCCAGGGCAATTGATGCACCAAGGTGTTGGGGTGCATGTATGTCCCTCACGAAGAGGACGTCCACAATCGCCACAAAGGGGCTCAGCTTCACACTGTGTCGACATGTGCCCGAAGCGCATACATCGAAAGCATCGCATAGGAGGTGGGACGTAAGGTCGCATGTCGCACCGGTAGCACATCACCTTTACCTTCTCCGGGAGAATATCCCCCTCGAAGGTGAGGATAAAGGCCCCAGTGCGTGCAAACATCGAAAGCATCACATAGGAGGTGGGACGTAAGGTCGCACGTCGCACCGGTAGCACATCACCTTTACCTTCTCCGGGAGAATATCCCCCTCGAAGTCGAGGATAAAGGCCCCAGTGTCGACGCGATGGTCTTTGGGGCCGCGCTGGACTCGGCGGACAAAATGCACGCCATGGCGCTCCAGGTTGGCCCTGATCTCCTCATCAGATTGCAGCAGGAGGTCCCAATGGAAAATAATCCCCTGCATCCTATTGAGCACCGGATGTGGGACAATGGACACTGGGATGTCCCCTAGTCGGTCGCATGCCTGGAGCGCTGCCAACTGTGTAGCAGAGGTGGTCTTTATGAGAATGGAGCCCGAACGCATTTTACTAAGAGCCTTTATTTCTCCGAAGATATCCTCGATATACTGTACAAAGAACATGGGCTTGGAGGTGGCGAACGTTCCCCCATCGGTCCGAGAACAGATTAAATAGTGGGGGAAGTATTTCGCCCCAAGCCGGTGGGCCTGTCCTTCCTCCCAGGGAGTGGCCAAGGGGGAAAAGGCAAAAGTACCAGAACCAGAGACAGAACCTTTCCTCTTAGAATACACAGCCACAGAGCGACCTGATGCATGTTGACGTTTCATCTGCGAAACGTCCGCCCCGATACCACCCACTCCGACCAGGGGCTCTCCCCACGGGCACCACCCAGCTTCAGCAAGGGCCACCTGGCAGGATGACCATTGCTGGGAGTCCTGATGCCCCTGGTAGACAGGCATCTACTCCTTGGCTGACGTGGTGAGGGTGCAGCTCAGGTATCAGCAGTATGATCCCTGTGTTGTCAGGGGGCTACAACCTAGAGGGTACATGACGACCCCACCACAACAGGCTGGCTACCGTGCTGGATTTTGGGTGCCATAAAAAGTCCATCATGATCGTAGGTGCAGATTGGGATGCATTATGGGCGTTACTTGTGCAACCCATAAGGTGTTTAGCCCCAAATTGATGAACAGTGGGTGCAGTTACGACGCCGTTCCGATGATGAGTGCCAAGGTCTTAGTGCACTGAGGACCGGTTATACACCACGTAAGGTGTCTTTCCCCAAAAGGCTCGTACTTCTGTAGAATTTTGAAAAATGGAGATCAAACCCCAATGGGGACCATCACATTGAAGGCCAAAATGGTTGAAACTCCTTTTAGTCACCTTACGACAGGCAGGAATACCTCGGGCCTATTCTAACCCCCGGACCCGCAGGGGGGACGAAACGCGTTTGAGTTGGGACTGTTTAATAAAGGTAAGGGCCTGGGAAACTGCCATGAATTCCGCAGTAAACACCCCACATGTAGTTGGCAATAGATGATTTTCCGTGCCAACAGAGGACGTGAAGGCATATCCCACACAATCAGTAGATTTAGAGTCATCAGTGTAAAAAACAACAGCATCCCAAAACTCCCATAAAATTTGGCGGAAAAAACAACGGAACACCATCGGGGGAATGGAATCTTTTGGACCTAGGTGGAGATCCATCCAAATTCAGGACTGAGGAATTAACCAAGGAGGGGGGGGGGGGGGAGGGAACGTGGAAGACAGGACAAAGAAGGAAGCTGAAAATCATGGCGATGATATGCAAAGCGGAGCCCAACCGGTAAACCCGCCCGAGGGTGGGAATCAGGTGGGTGATGTTCCATGGTCTGGGAAAAGGATATAACAGGAAGGACAGGAAGGAGGAGTGGGAGAGCAATGGACAGCGACTGCATAAGAAACCAGAAGCTGGGACTGCTGAACAGAAAGAGGGGGGTGGGGGAATCCCAGCTTCAGCCAGGAGACTATCAACAGGGCTAGTACGGAAGGCACCAGTAGCCAAACGGATACCACGATGGTGGACCGGATCCAGGAGGTGCAGTGTGAAAGGAGCAGCCGAACCATAAACTTGACACCATAGTCCAAGCAAGACAGCACTAAAGCCCAATAAAGATGGAGAATGATGGAGCGGTCCACACCTCAAGAGATGTGGGCAAGGAAGCGAAGGACATTGAGTTTACAGAAACATCCTACCTTCAGAAGTCTGATGAGGCAGCCATGCAAGCTTATTGTCGAAAAGAAGACCCAGGAAACGAAACTGTCGGAGACAGAGCTCCGGATCGGGGTGGCATTGAAGAGGAACTAACCCAAATGCAGAAATCATCCACATACAGAGCAGGGGTGACCAAACGCCGACAAAGGCTACAAGTCCATCTATAGCAATGAGGAAACGATGTACACTCAATACGGAAGCCTGTGGGATGTCATTCTCCTGGGTCCATGGAGAACTAGAAACAATACCAACCCAAACCCAGAACAACCGATGGAACAGGAACTGGCAGACAAAAATCGGGAGTGGGCCCCGAAGACCCCACTCATGAAGTGTAAGTACGATGTGATGGTGCCAAGCTGTGTCATAGGCCTTGCGAAGGTCGAAAAATACTGCAACCAAATGGCGGTGCTGGGAAAAAGCCTGCCAAACTGCAGATTCCAAGCGAAGTAAATGATTGATTGGAGACAGTCCCTCTCTGAAGTCACACTGGTAAGGGGACAACATATCCCGAGATTCGAGGACCCAATTGAGCCGATGGGCTAACAACACTTGTCAAGTAACTTGCAAACAACATTTGTCAGACTAATTGGCTGATAACTTTCGACAAACAGGGGGGTTCTTACCAGGCTTAAGGACAGGTACCACGATGCTATCACTCCACTGAGAAGGGAAGTCACTCTGGAGCCAAATAGGGTTAAACACGTGGAGAAGATGTTGCTGTTGTGGAGCACTGAGATGTTGAAGCAGTTGGTTATGGAGTCTGGGCCAGGGGCCATATCATGAGAAGAAGAAGAAAGTGCGGAAAGAAGTTCCCACTCAGTAAAAGGTTCGTTGTAAGATTCTGACTGACAAGGGGTAAAACATATGACGGAAGCTTCGGCCCGCTGTTTCTGGTAAAGGAAAGCAGCCGGATAGCAGGCTGATGCTGATGCAAAATGGGTCGCAAGATGTTCCGCGAGAACCAACGGATCCACGCAAAGGCCATCCGGGAGGGTAGAGTGCCAATGGCAACCTCGGAGAGAGCCAAGTGTAGCCCATACCCGTGACACTGGGACAGTAGAATGGAGGGAAGAAACAAAGCTTTCCCAACACATCCGTTTGCTCCGCTTCATTAAGTAACGGGTTTTAGTGCAAAGGCATTTGAAGGTAATAAGTTTGGCAACAGATGATGCCTCTTAAGGTGTTGGAAAACTCAACGGCGATCACAGATGGCAATGGCCGTGCTTTACCATGGGACTTGCCATGCAGCGAAATGGTCCAGATGAGTGTGGTACAGCAAGGCTACCAGCACAAACAATCTCATCAGACACGTCACGTAGGACATCATCAATACAACCCAACAAAGAGGGAGAATGAATGACCTGTGCAGTATATAGAGTCCAATCGGTGCATTGGAAAGACCAACAAGGTAACCTGTCCATCAGGGAGCGGGAAGAGAGCAAGAAATCAGCGGGAAATGGTCACTATCAGAAAGGTGGTCATGTGGCGACCAGTGTAATGAAGGGAGGATTTTTTTTTGTGTGTGTGGTTTTAGGGCGCACAACTTCAATGGTCATTAGCGCCCAGACTACATTAGGAATGCACCGCAAGGCACAAGTTTAAAACAGCAACTAAAAGGGAAAACACGATAAAAGACAGACTGACAGGCATAGGATTAAAAAAAACAGCATAATCAAATGTCCTTAGAGAGGTTTGTCAAGTTGATAAAACGAAGAACGTGAGCAGCTGCTCATGGGTCATCCGCTAAAATGGCATCTAGAGTACATGGCAGGCCAAGATCAAGACGCAGTGTGTTAAAATCCGGACAGGACGTTAAAATGTGGCGGACAGTCAGCAATTGCCCACAAGGGCAGAACGGCGCTGGCGCAGCCGTCAGCAGATGGCAATGGCTGAACCGGCAGTGTCCAATTCGTAACCGGGCCAAAAAATGTCCAAGCTGCAGGAAGAGGTTTCAAGGCCCGAAGCTTGTTGTCTGTAAGTGCAGCCCAATCGGCATGCCACAGCGATAAAATGCACCAACAAATGACTCTGCTACAATCTGACGAAGGGACACAACAAGAAGCTGTCCGAGGCTGGAGGACTGCAGCCTTGGCCGCGGCATCTGCAGCTTCATTCCCAGGGATACCGACATGGCCAGGAACCCACATAAAGCTAATCGGAGAACCGACGTCCACCAGCTGCTGAAGACAGCGTTGGATCCGGTGCACGAAAGGGTGAACCGGATGTGGATCACCGAGGCCCTGGATGGCGCCCAGGGAATCGGAGCAGATGACATAAGCAGAATGTCGGTGGCGGCAGATGTAAAGAACAGCCTGGTAGAGGGCAAAGAGCTCAGCTGTGAAGACCGAACAATAGCCATGGAGCCGGTATTTGAAACTTTGTGCCCCGACAATAAAAGAACACTTGACCCCGTCATTGGTCTTAGAGCCATCTGTATAAATGAAGGTCATATTAATGAACTCCGAACGAAGTTCGACGAAACGGGAGTGGTAGACCGAACCGGAGGTAACCTCCTTTGGGAGCGAGCTGAGGTCAAGGTGAACGCGAACCTGAGCCTGGAGCCAAGGTGGTGTGTGGCTCTCGCCCACTCGAAAGGTTGCAGGGAGTGAAAAATTAAGGTGTTGAAGGAGGCGACGAAAGCGAACTTCAGGGGCTAGCAGGGCAGAGACATACAACCCGTATTGACGGTCGAGAGAGTCGTCAAAAAAGGAACGATAAGACGGGTGGTCGGGCATTGACAGTAGCCGACAGGCATACCAACAAAGCAGTATATCGCGCCAGTAGGTGAGAGGCAATTCACCAGCGTCAGCGTGAAGACTCTCGACGGGACTAGTATAAAACGCTCCGATCGCAAGTCGTAAACCCTGATATTGTATGGAGTTGAGGCAGCGTAAGATGGATGGCCGTGCAGAGGAGTATACGAAGCTCCCATAATCCAGCTTGGAGCGGACGATCGACCGATATAGACGAAGCAGGACGGTTCGATCCGCTCCCCACGACATACCACTGAGAACACGGAGGACATTTAGAGAACGGGTACAACGGGCAGCCAAATATGACATGTGGAGACCAGCTAAGTTTCCTGTCAAATGTAAGACCTAAAAATTTTGTTGTCTCCACGAATGGGAGAGCAACGGGACCGAGTCGTAAGGATGGTGGGAGAAACTCTTTGTAGCGCCGGAAGTTAATACAGACCGTCTTCTCGGCAGAAAAACGGAAGCCATTGGCGACACTCCAGGAGTAAAGACGGTCAAGAGAACGCTGAAGACAGCGCTCCAGGAAACATGTACGCTGCGCACTGCAATAGATGGTAAAATCGTCCACGAAAACAGAGCCTGATACATCAGCTGGGAGGCAATCCATTATTGGATTGATCGCTATGGTGAAGAGAGCGACACTCAAAATTGAGCCCTGTGGCACCCCATTCTCCTGGCGAAAGGTGTCTGACAGGACAGAACCCACACGTACCCTGAACTGTCGATCCATTAAAAAGGAACGAATAAAAAGAGGGAGGTGACCGCGAAGGCCCCATGTATGCATGGTGCGGAGAATGCCCGCCCTCCAACAGGTGTCGTAAGCCTTCTCCAAATCAAAGAACACAGCCGCGGTCGGGCACTTCCGCAAGAAGTTATTCATAATGAAGGTCGACAAGGTAACCAGATGGTCAACAGCAGAGCGGCGCCCACGAAATCCACATTGTACATTGGTAAGTAGGCATCGAGACTAGAGCAGCCAAACCAAACGAGAGTTAACCATTCGCTCCATCACTTTACAGACACAGCTGGTAAGCGAGATGGGTCGATAACTGGAAGGCAAGTGTTTGTCCTTCCCCATCTTAGGAATCGGGACAACAATAGACTCGCGCCAGCATGCGTGAACATGTCCCTCAATCCAGATGCGATTGTAAGTACGAAGAAGAAAACCTTTACCCGCAGGAGAAAGGTTCTTCAGCATCTGAATATGAATAGAATCAGGCCCTGGAGCGGAGGACCGTGACCGGGCAAGTGCGTTTTCGAGTTCCCGCATGGTGAATGGGGCATTATAACTTTCACGATTCCAGGAGCGGAAGTTAGGTGGCCTAGCCGCCTCTGCCTGTTTGCGGGGGAGAAAGGCAGAGTGGTAATGAGCAGAGCTCGAAACCTCTGCGAAAAAGCGGCCGAAGGCATTGGAGACATCCTCAGGGGCCACAAGGACGTCATTCGCGACCGTCAAGCCAGAAACTGGTGAGTGGACCTTAGTGCCAGATAGCCGGCGCAGGCTACCCCAGACAACAGAAGGAGTAAAACTGTTGAAGGTGCTTGTGAAAGCAGCCCAGCTGGCTTTCTTGCTTTCTTTAATAATACGACGACACTGTGCACGTAATCGTTTATAAGTGATACAATTCGCCACTGTAGGGTGGCGTTTAAAGGTGCGTAAAGCACGTCGACGAGCACGTAAAGCGTCTCTACATGCTGCGGTCCACCAGGGAACTGGTACGCGACGTGGAGAAGAAGTAGGGTGAGGGATGGAATATTCAGCAGCAGTGAGAATGACTTCCGTGAGGTGTGCGACCTGACGATCGCAGCTTGTGAAGGTTTGATCCTGAAAGGTCGCCCTGGAAGAGAAGAGCCCCCAGTCTGCTTTGGAGATGGTCCAACTAGATGAGCACAGAGAGGGGATATGCTGCAGGAGATGGATAACACATGGGAAGTGGTCGCTCGAATATGTATCAGAAAGTGCACACCACTCAAACCGGCGTGCAAGTTGGGTAGTACATATAGAGAGGTCTAAATGGGAATAGGTGTGAGATGTGTCCGAAAGAAAAGTAGGGACGCCAGTATTGAGGCAGACAAGATTGAGCTGGTTGAAAAGGTCTGCTAACAGGGAGCCCCTCGGGCAGGATGCTGGAGAGCCCCAAAGAGGACGGTGGGCATTGAAGTCTCCAGTTAACAAAAATGGTGCAGGTAGCTGAGCAATAATTTGCATCATGTCTGCCCTGGTAACGGCAGACGACGATGGAGTGTAAATGGTACAAATGGAAAATGTAAAAGTGGGGAGAGTAATTCGGATGGCAACTGCCTGCAGGCCGGTGTGCAATGTGATGGGATCGTAGTAAATATCATCCCGGACCAGCAACATAACCCCTCCATGAGCCGGAATACCTACCACAGGGGGTAGGTCAAAACGCACAGAGGTGTAGTGTGCCAAGGCAATTTGATCGCATGAGCGTAGCTTCGTTTCCTGGAGGGCTACGACGAGCGGACGGTGCAAGCGGAGCAGCAACTTCAAGTCCTCTCGGTTGGAGCGAATGCTGCGAATATTCCAGTGAATAAGTGCCATCGTAAGAAGAAAAGGAAGATGAAAGAAGGGGTCACCTCGAAGGCTGCTGAGGGCCTGGCTTCAAGCGAGCACTGCCGCCGCTATCAGTAGGCGGACAGTCACCGTCCAATGGTTCTATAGGTTAATCGGCCATCTTGGTAAGATGGCCGAGAGGGGGAGCTTCCTCCGCTGGTAAACGGCCAGATGTTCGGCTACCAGCGGTGCGGCCAGGCGAAACGGATGACGGCCTGGGGCGGCAACCGCTGGGTGGCACAGGAGAAGAAATGCACCGTGGCGGAGAAGGAGAACTGTGCTCCCTATGAGCCTTCTTGGAAGGTTGTTTGGTGAAAGTACTGGTCGATGGCTGGGAGGTCGAGGTACGTAGGAAGTCTGCATGGGATGGTTCCTTCTTGAAGGCCCGTGCATCTGACTTCTGGGTCTTCGTCTTAGCAGAAGCTGATGAAGGGGCTTGTGTCTGTGGGGTGATGGGAGGAAGAGGAGACGTCGACCGCGCGATCTTAGCACTGGCCGAACGGACGACCGTGGTGCTGAAGGTCAGATCGCATGTCTGGGTTGCCACCTCCCTGGTAATCCGAGGAGAGGCGAGGACAGTACTGTATTTCCCCGCTGGGAGCAGCGTGGGCTTCCTACTAGCAAATAGCTTGCGAGCAGCCGAGGTGGACACTTTCTCTTTGACCCGAATTTCTTGGATACAGCGTTCTTCCTTACAGATGGGACAGTTGCGGGAGGACGCTGCATGGTCACCCTGACAGTTCACACAACGAGGAGGCGGATGTGGACAGTCGCCCTCATGGGCATCCCTGCCACAAGTGACACATTTAGCCGCATTGGAACAAGACTGGCGAGTGTGATTAAAATGCTGACACTGGTAGCAGCGCGTAGGTGTCGGGAAATAGGGGCGAACAGAAATAACCTCGTAGCCCGCTTTGATGCACGATGGCAGCAGAACACTATCAAAGGTCAAGAAAAGCGTCTGGGTCGGTACAAGGTCATTGTTGACCTTTTTCATGACCCTATGGACAGCCGTCACGCCCTGCTCAGCGAGGAAAGACTGAATCTCCTCGTCAGTCAATGTGTCGAGGGATCTAGTATAGACCACAACACGAGATGAATTCAAAGTTCGGTGAGCCTCCACCCAGACAGGGAACGTGTACAGGAGTGTGGTTCGAAGCAGTTTCTGTGCCTGAAAGGCGCTCTCAGTTTCTAATAACAAGGTACCATTATGCAACCTTGTACAAGACTTAACAGTACCGGCTATGGCATCTACGCCCTTCTGGATAACGAAAGGGTTGACAGAGGAAAAATCCTTTCCATCCTCAGATCAAGAAACGATGAGGAACTGTGGGGGCAGGCGGTAGTACTTTTGTCACTGGTGGCTGGTCATGTTTCCGTTTGTGGGCAGAAGTCTAGAGAGAAGAAGAGAAATCCATTGCGGAGGAATCCCCCATGATTGCCAGCGTCTCCGATAGCGCGCTCCTTCCTTATGGGGACCCTCTCAGAGGGCACTCCCGCCTTAGGTGAATGTTTACACCTCAGGTCACACCTCCCGAGAAACAGACGGAGGGACCAATCAGCATGGTCAGAAGGTATCAGCTCAGGCAATCACCCCTCCCTGGGCCTGGCCTTTACCAGGGGTACGTGCGTGCCTTACTTGTCTACCCAGGGCGGGGAATTACGCGTTATCCCGTCACCGGCTACGCGTGCGAACACGTGGGTCGGCCTTCAGGCGCGCACAGGGAGGAAGGAAGAAGAGGAAAAGGATGAGAGAGAGGACAGACTGTCTCAAACGCCGAGGCGGAGACCAGAGAATGCAAGGAGAAGAATGCAAGGAGAAGAATGCAAGGAGAAGAATGCAAGGAGAAGAATGCAAGGAGAAGAATGCAAGGAGAAGAATGCAAGGAGAAGAAGGCAAGGAGAAGAAGGCAAGGAGAAGAAGGCAAGGAGAAGAAGGCAAGGAGAAGAAGGCAAGGAGAAGAAGGCAAGGAGAAGAGTAAGGAAGACAGTGAGATGGAGAAGAACAAAGAAAGGAACCAACCAAAGGAAGGAAGAAACGAGAAGTGAAAAACCAAAAAGACCACAAATATAGGTCGTGGAACCGTCCGTCTCCGGACGCAGGCGCTAACTACCCCCTTGAGGGGGATGGACTCCTTTTAGTCGCCTCTTACGACAGGCAGGAATACCTCGGGCCTATTCTAACCCCCAGACCCGCAGGGGGGATGAAGGGAGGAGGAAAGGAGAAGAAAAAGAAAGATCAATAGCAGATAAGGTACCAAGACTGGCACTGAAGCGAGTAGGGGAGCCATCATTAAGAAGGCACTAGTCGCAGTCTGCAGGAAACTGGTCTATGAGAAGACCCCAACTAGACGGAAATGCACTGCTCCACAAGGGATGATGGGCATTAAAATCCCCGAGAAGGAGGAAGGGAGGAGGAAGTTGCTGAAGAATGGCAGTTAAGGCAGCAGGTGGAAGAGTCCTGTCCTGAGGGAGATAAAGATTGCAAACCGTGACCTCAGAGTCCAGGTGGAGCCTAACAGCAACCGCTTCCGCTTGAAGAGGGATCCATGTGCTAGCAATGTCCATGCGGAACAACGTACAAAGGCCACCAGAGGCCCACTGGGAGCCGATCTGATTTTGACAGGAAAAACAGAACCCAGAGAGGGTCGGTGAGTGTTCATCAGTAAAATGAGATTCCTGTAGAACCACACAAGCTGCAGAGTAAGACGAAATAAGGGATTTCAACTCCAGAAGGTGACGGTAATATCCATTACAATTCCATTGGATAACCACAGAACGATGATTCAAATGTGGGTTGAACAAGCTAAAGCCAGTCATGCCGCTGCGTCACCACCTGTCACCGACAAGGGCGGGGCGACATCCATGAACAACAGGTCAAAATCAGGCTACGAAGATGGGGATGGGACCTCTGGTGACACCAGAGGCTCCTTGTCCTGAGACTTATGTTTCTTTTACTTCTTCCTCTTTTCTTTTTGAGATCGAGGAGGGCTGTGTGGCATAAAGGAGCCAGTTGCAGCAAGATCTGGAACAGAAAGACACTGGGCGACCTGGGGGCCCACAGACCGTGGTTCTCATGGTCATTGTGTGGCAGCAGACCTTTGGCATGAAAGGTGCCAGGAAGTGGTATCCTGGGAGGGGCGCCCTTGACCGGCAGACACCAAAGAAGTGGGACACTTCTCCAGCTGGAAAGGGGGTGCGGCGCCCAGAGGGGAGGATGTGGGAGCTGCAGAGGAGGAGAGGGGTTCGGGACTGGGGTCAGGGAGGGGGACGAAGGGGTGAAGCATAGCTAGACATGGACACAGGGTGAAGATGTGAAGATGTGCATACTTCTTACAAGCCTCAGTGTAGGTTAGGCAATCAAGGGACTTATACTTCTGTATCTTCTTTTCCTCCATATAAACTGGGCAATCTGGTGAACGTGGAGAATGACTGCCATGACAATTAACACACACAGGAGAGCAAACACAGGAATGCCCCTCGTGGAGTGGACGTTCACAGTCACCACAGAGAGAGGCCTGTGAACAGCAGGAAGACGTGTCCAAAACGCAAACACTTAAAACATCTCATAGGTGGTGGGTTGTACAGCTTCACGTCACATTGATAAACCATAATCTTTACTTTTTCAGAGAGGGTATCCCCTTCAAACGTAAGGATAAAGGCACCAACATCAATTCAATTGTCCTTCAGATCCTTCTGAACACACCAAACAAAGTGAACACCCCACCGTCTGAGATTGTCCCGAAGTTCCTCATCAGTTTGGGGGATGAGGTCCCTGTGAAAAATCACACCTTAAACCATATTCAGAGACTGGTGGGGGGTAATGGACACAGGAATTGTGCCACGATGGTTACAGGCACAAAGGGCCACAGACTGGGCAGCTGAAGCAGTTTTGATAAACAACGAACCCAATCACATCTTGCTCAGAGTGTCCACTTCGCTAAACTTGTCTTCAATGCGTTCCACAAAAAAAGGTTTGGTATTGGTGAAAGTATCCTCATCAGTCCTGGTGCAAACCAGATAGCGGGAGAAAGGTTTCGGCCCTAGCCGACGAGCCTGACCCTCCTCCCAGGGGTAGCCATGAAAGGGAAGGCCGAAGGGGCAGAAGAAGCAGCACTAAAAGAATCATTTCCATGCAGAGAGACGGCCGCAGAAGAATGGCCAGGGTTCTGGACCCACATGCATTTCATTTGCATAGCGTCCGCCCTGATATCACCCACTCTAATCAGGGGCTCTCCCCACGGGAGCCACCCAGCCACAGCTAGGGCCATATAGCACGGCGGCCATTGCCGGGAGTTCCGATGCTCCAGGGCGACAAGCAACCACTCCTAGGCTTACGTGAGGTGGTCACAGCTCAGGTATCAGAAGTGTGACCCCTGTGTTTTCAGGGGGCTCAACCAAAAGGGTACATAGTGACCCCACCACATGGGCTGTCTACCGTGCTGGCTATGCACCCCAGCAGCAGACAAGGAAGGAGCTAGGAGGGCACACGTATGAGACGCTAGGTAAGGTGCTCTTCCCCCAATGGCTCACACTATGGAGTTGAAAGGGAAGGGGGGGGGGGGGGCATCCCAAAGTGTTGGGGATAGCAGTAGGGTTCACAATGACACTGACTGCTACTGTCAGACCAGAAATTGAAGAATGGATCTTGGTCCCAGAGGGCTGTCAAAGGTTAGCCCACATTATAGGAGAGGGAGCGAAACTGTTAAGAGAACTAGTGAATGAAATCCAGCTATCTTTTCTCCTATCCTCATGGATGTTAACACTGTGCATACAACTGTTTATAATGAATTCAGTTTGCCATCATAGGATAGCAGTTAAAAAACAGAGCACGAGCACATCTCCACGCGCAAATTGCATCGTGGCATGCCTCAGTGCACCAAGGGATCGGGACACGGCATGGTAAAGAAATGCGAGAAATGGAACATTTTCCAGCAGTAAGGATAATGTTTGTAAGGCACTCCACTTTGTCATCACAACTGGGGAAATATTGTTTGTCGAAGGTCACCATGGAGGAATAAAGCCTCCAGTCAGATTTAATAAGCTGCCATCTGGGTGTGCACATAAGTGGGGTAGGAGTCAGCAAATGGAGAGCCCAAGGGAAATGGTCACTCGAGTATGTGTCAGAGAATGGACCACTCAAGACAATGGACAAGCTAGGCATTGCAGAATGGTAAGTCCGAATTGGAATAGGTATGTGAAAAGTCTGAAAGGAACATGGGTGCTCCTGTGTTAAGGCACAAGAGGTTAAGTTGCTTAAGAATGTCAGCCAAGAGGGTACCTCTCTGACAGGTTCTGGGAGAACCTCAAAGGGGAAGGTGCACATTGAAGTCGCCGAGCAGCAGAAATAGGTGAGGTAGCTGCCCAATAAGCTGGAGGAAGTCTGCCCTGGTGACATCAAATGACAGAAGGATGTAAACGGTACAAAGGAAAAAGGTCAAGTGGGGAAGTAAAGGCAAACTGCAACGGCTTGTAAGAGGATAGTCAGGGGGTTGGGTTGACTATGAACATCATCCTGTTTGAGCAGCACGACTCCCTCCACAAGATGGAATGCTGGCCTCAGAGGGAAGGTCAAAACGGACTGGGAAGAAATGCAAGAGCTCAGAGCAGCTGTGAGGACGCAATTTCATTCTCTGAAGGCAGTGAACAAGTGGTCACTGTGAGTCTACGAGCAGCTTTAAATCCTCATTGTTGGATTGAAGGCCACGAACATTCCATTGGAGGAGAGTCATGACAAGGAAAATAATGAATGGGTGTCACCTTGGCAGCTCCCAAGTGCCAGCCTTCGGAGACTTGCTGGTATAGGGCACAGCGGCAGGAGGATCCTGCTGCGCCTGCTCCGTGACATCTACAGAAGTGTTAGCATTCTCCTTCTGTCGGCTTGTGGACAGAAAAATGATTGGTGGTGTGTACTGACGACATGGAGGTCAGCTGGGCAAGGGTATCACATGACGGCACTGCCTAAGAGAAACTTCGAGTCAGCTAAGGAGAAGACCATTTGCCTTTTACTTCTTCAAACTTTTCCAGTTGTCAGAAGAAGACTCAGATGGTTGGCTGGAGGAAAATAGGAAGTCTTCTTGGGAGTATTCCTTCTGTCCTTTCCAGCCTGCCAGTTGTGTGGCTAGTGACTGCCCCGTGAGATGAAAGGTTGATGGTGTTTTGCATAGCTGGAGGAGGAGATACAGATGCTACCATGATGCTAGGTGATTTGGCAACCGCAGTGCTAATTTTGAGGTCCTGTGTCTAGGTGGCCATATCCTCCATGGAGTTGGATGTAGCAAGAACAGTGATGTAAGTACCAGGTGGTAGTCGCAGGGTTTCAAACTAGCCAAGCAACTTGCAAGCAACTGGGTAAGGTTGGTTGGTTGGTTTGTGGGATTAAAGGGACCAGACTGCAACGGTCATCGGTCCCTTGTTCCAAAACTTAAAAACTACCACAAAGAATAAAAAACGGGTAATAGAGACAACAGACAACACAGGACAAGAAAAACCCAGACAAAGAACAGACATAACACATTAAAATCACACGGAGTGTGGCAGTGGTTGGCCGACCATAGAATAAAAAGGGAAAAGCCAACCACCGAGAACACACTAAAAACTCATTTTGAAACCATAGGCCAAAGGCCAGAATTAACACAAAACAATAAAATAAAACAAACACTCATATTAAATGATAAAAACCCCCCTGCCCGAATAAAATGTAAAACTAAGCCAGCCATAGCAGGGTAATCAGTTAAAAGGGCAGGGAGCGTATCAGGCAGCGCAAACGTCCGCCTGACCACAGCTAAAAGGGGGCAGGCCAACAAAATGTGGGCCACTGTCAAAGCTGCCCCGCAGCGACACAGAGGAGGGTCCTCCCGACGCAGTAAGTAACTGTTTGTAAGCCGGGAGTGGCCAATGTGGAGCCGACCAAGGACGACTGAGTCCCTGCGGTTGGCTCGCATGGATGACCGCCACACAGTCATCGTCTCCTTAATGGCACGGAGTTTATTGGGCGTGATCCGATTGCGCCATTCAGCGTCCCAAAGCACAAAAACTTTTCAGCGGAGGACCGCTCGCAAATCAGTCTCTGGGAGGCCAACATCCAGAGATGGTTGCCTGGTGGCCTCTTTCGCCAGGCAGTCAACATGTTCATTGCCCGGGATACCAACATGACCGGGGGTCCACACAAAGACCACAGAGCGGCCGTAACGGCCAAGAGTATGCAGGGACTCCTGGATAGCCATCACCAGACGAGAATGAGGGAAATACTGGTCGAGAGCTCGTAAACCGCTCAGGGAATCGCTACAGATAACGAAGGACTCACCTGAGCAGGAGCGGATATACTCTAGGGCACAAAAGATGGCGACCAGCTCATCAGTGTAAATGCTGCAGCCAGCCGGCAAGGAACATTGTTCGGAATGGTCCCCTAGAGTTAGCGCATAACCAACACGACTAGCAACCATCGAACCGTCAGTGTAAACAACGTCAGAGCCCTGATACGTGGCCAGGATGGAATAAAAGCGGCGGTGGAAGGCTCTGGAGGGACTGAGTCCTTCGGGCCTTGTGCCAAGTCGAGCCGAAGGCAAGGGCGAGGGCGAGGAACACACCATGGGGGTGTACGCAAAGTGGCCCGAAAAGGAGGTGGAACAGTGAAAACCCTAAGCCCGGAGAGAAGCTCTTTGACGCAGACCGCGATTGTACAACCTGACCGGGGCCGACGTTCTGGCAGATGGACGACCGATCGCGGGAACAGGAGACGATAGTTTGGATGCCCGGGCAAGCTAAAAGCATGGGCAGCATAAGCGGCCAGTAAATTTTGGTGCCTGAACCGCAATGGAGGGACACCTGCCTCCGCAAGTATGCTGTCCACTGGGCTGGTCCGGAAAGCACTAGTGGCAAGGCATATTCCACTGTGTAGGATTGGTCCAGTACTCATAGTGCAGATGGGGATGCTGAGCCATAAGCCAGGCTCTCATAATCCAGACAAGACTGGATTAAAGCCTGGTAGAGCCGTAACAGGGTAGATCAGTCGGCGCCCCAGCAGGTGTGGCTCAAGCATCTCAGAGCATTTAGATGCCGCCAACACGCTTGTTTAAGCTGCCGAATATGAGGTAGCCAAGTCAGCTGGGCATCAAAAACTACACCCAAAAACCTGTGGGTCTCCACCACAGCAAGGAGTTCGTCGGCAAGATAAAGCCGCGGCTGAGGATGGACTGTTCGGCACCGGCAGAAATGCATAACGCGGGTCTTGGCAGCCGAAAACTGAAAACCATGCACTACAGCCCAAGACTGCGCCTTGCGGATAGCGCCCTGTACCTGACGTTCAACAGGTGCAATGCCAGTAGAGCAGTAGTAAAGGCAGAAGTCGTCAGCATACAGGGAAGTGGAGACAGAATTTCCCACCGCCGCAGCGAGCCCGTTTATTGCGATTAAAAACAGGCAGACACTGAGGGCAGATCCCTGTGGTACCCCGTTCTCCTGGACTCGGGAGGAACTATGGGAGGCCATGACTTGCACACGGAAAGTACAATACGACAGAAAATTTCGGATAAAGATCGGCAGAGGGCCCCGAAGACCCCATCCATGAAGTGTAGAAAGTATGTGATGACGCCATGTCGTATCGTACACCTTCCGCATGTCGAAAAAGACAGCGACCAGGTGCTGACGGCGGGCAAAGGCAGTACGGATGGCCGACTCCAGACTCACCAGATTGTCGGTGGCGGAGCGGCCTTTACGGAACCCACCCTGAGACAGAGCCAGAAGGCCCCGAGATTCCAGTACCCAATTCAAGCGCCGGCTCACCATCCGTTCGAGAAGCTTGCAAAGAACATTGGTGAGGCTAATGGGGCGGTAGCTGTCCACCTCCAAAGGGCTCTTGCCCGGTTTCAAAACAGGGATGACAATGCTTTCCCGCCATTGCGACGGAAACTCACCCTCGACCCAGAGACGGTTGTAAAGGTCGAGGAGGCGTCACTTGCAGTCCACTGAAAGGTGTTTCAGCATCTGACAGTGGATGCGTTCTGGCCCAGGAGTGGTATCAGGGCAAGCAGTAAGGGCACTGTGAAATTCCCACTCACTGAATGGAGCATTGTAGGATTCAGAATGGTGGGTGCGAAAAGAAAGGCTCCGACGTTCCATCCGCTCTTTAATGTAGCGGAAGGCCAGGGGGTAATTGGAAGAAGCGGAACTCAGAGCAAAATGCTCTGCCAAGCGGTTGCCAATTTCGTCGGCGTCTGTACAAACTGCTCCATTCAGTGAGAGCGCAGGGACGCTGACAGGGATCCAATAGCCATAGAGGCGTTGGATCTTGGCCCAGACCTGCGATGGAGAGACACGGAGGCCAATGGTGGACACATACCGCTCCCAACACTCCTGCTTGCTTTGGCGGATAAGGCGGCGGGCCCACGCACGCAGACGTTTGAAGGTAATGAGGTGTTCAATGCAGGGATGTCGCTTGTGACGCTGGAGCGCCCGCTGGCAATCTTTAATCGCTTCAGCGATCTCAAGCGACCACCAAGGCACAGTCCGCTGCCGAGGGGACCCAGAAGAACTGGGAATGGAAGATTCGGCGGCAGTAACCATGCCCGTGGTGACCGACTGAACCACCGCATCAAAGCCATCATTAGAGAGAGGCTCAACAGCGGCAATGGAGGAAAACAAGTCCCAGTCAGCCTTATTCATTGCCCACCTGCAAGGGCGCCCAGAAGACTGATGCTGTAGCAGTGACAGAAAGATCAGAAAGTGGTCACTACCACACAGGTCATCATGCACTCTCCATTGGACAGATGGTAAGAGGCTAGGGCTGCAGATCGAAAGGTCAATGGCGGAGTACGTGCCATTTAACAGTGAAAGATCGAGCTGTGCCAATAAATGCTCAATGGTGATGCCTCGACCTGTCACCACTGACCCACCCTACACAGGGTTATGGGCGTTGAAGTTGCCCAGTAATAAAAAAGGTGGTGGCAATTGGGCTATCAGCGCAGCCAGGACATGCTGCGCGACATCACCATCCGGTGGAAGGTAAAGACTGCAGACGGTAACAGCCTGTGGCGTCCACACCCGAACAGCGACAGCCTCTAAAGCTGTTTGTAGAGGGATAGACTCGCTGTGAAGATAGTTAAGGACATATATGCAGACGCCACCAGACACACTTTCATAAGCTGCCCGGTTCTTATAATAACCCCGATAGCCACGGAGGGCAGGGGTTCGCATTGCTGGAAACCAAGTTTCCTGAAGAGCAATGCAGAAGAAAGGGTGAAGGCTGATAAGTTGTCGGAGCTCAGCTAGATGGTGGAAGAAACCGCTGCAGTTCCACTGGAGGATGGAATTGTCCATGGCTGAGAAAGGCGTGACGGGACTGGGAAGGCAGATTACGCCTCTGGGTCACCTGCTGCCTCCGATGGAGCACCCGTGCAAGTGCTATCCATTGCGTCTGAGGGACCGGCGAGATCGAGGTCCTCAGCGGACGCAAGAATCTCCACCGCATCCTCAGACGCAGAGCTTGTAGGTAGCGGTGGAGTAGGTGCCACCGCAGGTGTCTTGGTCTTACGGGTCTTCAATGTCATTTTCGCTCGCTGTTCCTTTGGTTGTCGTTGTTGAGAGGGCTTATTGGAGTCAGTCTCTGGGACCGAAGATGATCGCGAAGCTCGATGACCAGCGACCTGCGTCTTCTTCATCCACTGGTTGGTGTCTGCTGTGCTGCTGGTAGGAACCTGGGAAGGGAGTGACCCAAGGGATCCCTTCCGAGCGAGAGAAGCCGAAGAAGACTTACGCTTCTCCGGCTTAGAAGTGGGGACTGGTGTCCCCGGTGGTTTAGTGGGTGCTGCTCCTGAGGTAGATGGTGTGGGAGCAACAGCGAGGGAAGGGGCCCCGATCGTCAAGGGGGCAGGTGAGGTCCTCTGACTCTGAGAGCTGACTGTTTGTGGTGCAGCTAAAGGACCTGGAGCAGGAGTGACAGTTGAGGCACAAGATGCCATCATGCGCACGGGATGTAGCCATTCAAATTTCCGCTTAGCCTCAGTGTAAGTCAGTCGGTCCAGGGTCTTATATTCCATGATTTTGCATTCTTTCTGTAAGATCCTGCAGTCTGGTGAGCAAGGTGAATGAGTCTCTCCACAGTTGACACAGATGGGAGGCGCAGCACACTGAGTATCGGGATGAGATGCGCGCCTGCAATCTCGACATGTGAGGCTGGAAGTGCAGCGGGAAGACATATGGCCGAACTTCCAGCACTTAAAGCACCGCATCGGGGGAGGGATATAGGGCTTGACGTCACAACGGTAGACCATCACCTTGACCTTCTCCGGTAATGTATCACCCTCAAAGGCCAAGATGAAGGCACCGGTAGCAACCTGATTGTCCCTCGGACCCCGATGAACGCGCCGGACAAAATGAACACCTCTACGCTCTAAGTTGGCGCGCAACTCGTCATCAGACTGCAAAAGTAGGTCCCTGTGGAAAATAACACCTTGGACCATATTTAAACTCTTATGCAGTGTGATGGTAACGTTAACATCCCCCAACTTGTCACAAGCAAGTAACCTGCGTGACTGGGCGGATGATGCCATTTTTATCAAAACTGACCCACAGCGCATTTTGGACAAGCCCTCCACCTCCCCAAACTTGTCCTCTAAATGCTCTACAAAGAACTGAGGCTTCACGGAGACAAAGGATTCCCCATCAGCTCTGGTACAGACTAGATACCGGGGCAAATATGTGTCACTGTCATTCATTGCCTTTCGTTCCTCCCATGGTGTGGCCAGGGATGGGAACGATTTGGTGTCATAAACGTCACCTTTAAAATGAGCCCTCGAACGCTTAGAGACTGCTGGTGGCTGGCCACCAGCAAGAGATGATGTGCCATGCTTCATTGCGTGTCATCCACCCTGATGCCACCTACTCCGACCAAGGGCCCTCCCCACAGGCGCCACCCAGCCACAGCAAGGGCCACCTGGCAGGATGGCCATTGCCGGGAGTCCTGATGCCCCAGGGAGATGGGCATCTACTCCCTGGCATACATGAGGAGTAAACAGCGCAGGCATCATCAGTAGAGTGATCCCTGTGTTGTCAGGGGGCTACAACCAACAGGGTACATGGTGGCCCCACCACAACGGATTGGCTACCGTGCTGGATCTTAGGTGCAAAAATGTATGAGGTCGTCGTCGCAGCGAAAAACAACACTGCACAGTGCAGCATGGAAATCGCACCCATGGACGTATCCTCGACCAAGAGATGGAAAACGAGCTGGACACCATTGCAACGACAAGAAAGCCGGCTAAAGGTCTCAATGCACGACAGATACAGTGCACCATGTAAGGCACCCTTCCCCAATTGGCTCGCTCTTCGGAACAATTTAGAAAGATGGAGGTCAAACCCGAGAGGGGACCATCACATAAGGCCGAAACATTTGAGACTCCTTTTAGTCGCCTCTTACGACAGGCAGGAATACTGCGGGCCTATTCTAACTCCCGAACCCGCAGCGGGGAACTGGGTAAGGCACTTTGACAGTTGCCCAGATCTCCTCAACATCCCACTCATCAAGATAAATGGAATAATCGTGGGAGGAGGTGGTATGGTCCCATTGCAGTTGATGCAGCGGGGAGGAGGAGGTGGACAATTGCCCTTGTCAGTATCCCTACCACAGGTTACACATTTGGCTGTGTGTCTACAGAACTCTATAGTGTGGTTGTAATGATGACACTTGGTAGCAGCGCATTGGGTTCGGAACATAAGGTCCAACTGTGATAACTTCATAACTTGCTTTGATCTTTGATGGAAAAATCACTGTCCAAAGTGAGAAAGAGCGTGTGTCGGCATCTCCTTTTTTCATGACCCAATGGATGCCAATAACACCCTGATCAGATAGGTCCATTTGGATTTCTGTCTCAGTCAGACCATCCAGCAGCCTAGTGTAAATAACACCATGGAAATAATTCAGCATTCAAAGGGCCTTGGCACAAACATGATAGCCATGGAGCTGTGAAGCTGCAAGCAGTTGTGGTTGAGAACCTGAAGTAGTGTCCAAAAGCAAAGTGCTATTGCGTTAACGAGAGCAGAATTTCACAGGGCCAGAACAGCTACACCCTTCTGAATAGTAAATGGATTTACCGGTGCGAAGGATTGACTGTCTTCAGTACACGAAATAGCCTAATTGCATTTATGTTTCATAGCTATTGACTATGAAGATGATTGGCTCATTGCGAAAAAATCCCCATGATTGCCAGCGTCTCCAATGACGCGTTTCTTCCAATTGGGGGCCCTCCCAAACACCTGACAGAGGGACCAATCAGCAATTTGGGAAGGTAGCAGCACAGGCAATCACCCCTCCCTGAGCCTGGCCTGTACCAGTGGGTACATGCAAACCCTGCTTGTCAATCCGAAGCTGGAAATTACACATTATCTAGTCACCTGTTACACGTCAGACATGTGAGCCAACCTTCAGGAGTGCACAGTGAAGAACAAGAAGAAGAAGAAGAAAAAGAGGAACCTCAAACACTGAAGCGGAGGAAGGATACAAGAACGAGAACAAAGAGGAAAAAGGAATGAAAAATAGTGGAGAGTATTCTGATACTGACTACCAAAAATGCAGAATAAATTTCCAAGAATAGCCAAGACATGTTCCCCAAGGGAGGGGAAATAGAATAGCAGGAGGATAGACATGGAGCATGGAAGAGAAACTATGCTGCAAAGGCAGAAGCCCCATAGTAGCCAACCACAAACTTGCCAAAGAGCAGCAAGACCCCGAGAGGGGTGGTCACAGGCAAGCACCACACCGGCAGTAAGGTCAGCCCTCACGTCAGAATACGGGCGTGAGTCAGCGAAGTGTGGCCAATGCACAGCTGCCAAGACAAAATACCTGCGAGAAGAGCGAAGGGAAGGCCGCCTCGTCATCATGGTCTCCATAACTGTTCTCTGTTTGGTGAATCCAGAAAGGACCAGTCCAAGTGTCAGAACTCCAATGGCGTAGAGTCGACCAAAGGTCCCGTTCTAAAATCAGCATCCTGGTAGCCAACTCTGCCAAGTAGTCAGTATGTTCATTCCCTGAGAACCACATGTCCAGGGGTCTGAAGAAAGACCACTGACCACCCAGCTTGATGGACATAGAAAGAAGATTCTGGATAGTCTTAACTAATGGGATGACGAGGGTGACTAGTCTACAGCCCAAAGGCTGCTCCTGGAGTTGCTGCAGATTAGAAGCCAGTACAAGAACAAGCATGGCTAAGGTCCATTTGATGGCCACCAATTCAGCAGCGAAGACACTGCACCCATTCAGCAGAGTGTAGTTCACTGAACCTTGCATGTGTGTATACAAAACCAGTTCGTCCATCGGCCACTGAGCTGTCAGTGTATACCACTTAAGAACATTGAAATTCATCAAGGACAGCCAGTAACAGGTGGCAAAACACCATCAGATCCAACTGAATCATTCAGTCCAAAAAAGAATCTAGACAGATCTGAGGTCAGGGTACACATGCAACACTGTGAGTAGGCTCTTCAGAGTCCAAGTCGGAAAGGCTTCTGTTGCATGCCAAACTCCCGTAATCAAGACACCCTTGTTCCAGATATGGTTGAGCATAGTAAGGAGAGGACACTGATAATCCACTGACAGGTGTTTGAGCATTTGGTTGTGCGTGCTGTCTGGCCTTGGGGCTGTATCAGGACAAAGGGCAAGGGCACTCACTGACCACACAAAAAGCAGTTTGATAGTTCTCAGATGATGAGACTAGCATAATCCAGAGCAAAATATTGGGATATAGTATCTTCGTCAGTGAAAACAGCGCTGTACCAGAAACACCTACAGAGGACTGGTATCCATAGAAGCATCTGATCTTTGCCCAAATGTGCAAAGGAGGCAGCTTATGTAATCCAATGGTTGAAATGTACCATTCCCAGGATTCTTGCTTCCATCATTTTTTTATGTGTTGGACCCGGCACGGAGCAACACGAAGGCAATGAGGTGCTCGATCAATGGATGCTGCTTATAGCATTGGAGAGCCCTTCTGAAGGCCTCAGTAATTCCTGAGTTCCACCAAGGTACTATCTTCCGATCGATGGATCCCAAAGAATAGGGGGATCACTAAGTCAACTGCCGATAGAATGGCTGCTGTTGCACTCTGGACAGCCACATCAATGCTTCCATGTAGCAGGGAGCCAAGAAAGACACTGGAGGTGAAAGCACCCCAGTTGGCATTGTGAAAAGCCCATACGAGCTGGCTCCCAGGGCACTGATGCTGAGGAACGAGTGCAAAGATTGGGAAGTGGTCACTAGCACACAGGTCATCGTGGGCCCTCGAGTGGATGGATGGAAGAAGACTACGGCTGCAAATAGGAAGATCAATGGCTGGAGTAAGTTCCATGTTCCATGCTGAAGTGTGTGGGGCACCAGTATTTGGGAGGCAGAGGCTGAGATCTGCCAGTACGTTTTTGATATCTACCACAGCTAGTGATCATGGTTCCACCCCACAAAGGATTATTGGCACTGAAGTCACCCCAGATTAAAAAATAGGGAGGGAGGGGGGGGGCGAGAAACCAATCCACACAATACATTCGGAGGCACTCCACCATCAGGAGAGAGATAAACATTGCAGATGTTAAAATTTTGAAATGCCCTTACTTGAACAGCCAGTCTCCGAAGTTGTATCTTGAGGCATAAGTTCACTATATACTGGGTCCAGAACATTTGTGCAAACTTCGCGCAATATCCTATCATGATCTGCATGATTCTTAAAATATCCCCATTGGCCATCAAGGCAGTGGTCTGCACTATTGGCAACCAAGTTTGCTGAAGGGTAATGCAGAAAGCAGGGGAAGAGCTTAAGAGATCATGGCTCAAACACTGCTAAAATTCCACTGGAGAATTGTGCTGTCAACATGCTTTGAGGGTGTGAAGGGACCAAGGAGGCAAGTTATGTAGCAGGGTCATCTGCTGCCTCCGGCTGAGAGGTTGCTGTATTAACACACACAGGTCCTGAGACACCGTGTGGCATGATCTGGAGCCTCAGGGGCCACTGGCATCACCACCTTTGCCACAGAAGCAGGACCTGTGGGACTGGGCGGCATGAAGGCTCCATCAGAATTTCCTTGCTCTTTGAAGACTACGGTACTTCTTGTCTTTTCTCCTTAGGGAGTTTGGATGACTGGGAGGGCATCGCTGAATCACTTTCAGGGACTGAAGACAATCTTAAGCCCTATGACCAGCAGAAACACTGGAGCCTCCCAAGGGACCCCTTCCTGACGGACGTGAGAAACTGGACAAGGGTGACGTGTGACTGGGGGACGAGGATCAACGTCCCCAGCGAGTGGGGAGTCATTGCTCCCAAAGTGGGTGTGGGGGAAGCAGGAGGAGAGCTCACATCCATCAGAGGGGGGGAGGAAGCATGGTCAAGCAGCCCTGAGGGTTCACTGTAGGACACACAATGTGGGAGAGTGTCATCGAGAGGATTACATCATAACTGTTTCACACAACATTGTCATGCATGCAGGATGTAGATGCTCATAGTTTTTCTTGGTCTTTTGGTATGTTAAGTCTGCCCAGAGTCATTCTCTCCTCCTAACCCCCCCCCCCTCCCTCTATCTCTCTATCTCTCTATCTCTCTATCTCTCTATCTCTCTATCTCTCTATCTCTCTATCTCTCTCTATCTCTATCTCTCTCTATAAGACAGTGCATTCTGGTGAGCAGGGAGAGTTGTGCTCTCCACAGTTGATGCAACAGGTATATGGGGACAAGAAACATTCACGACGAATTGTCATCCAAAATACCTACAGAGTGGGCTAGCGTCGTAACGCGAAGACTTGTGCCCGAATTCTATACATTCGGAGCACCGCATATGGGGTGGTGGGCTCAAAGCCCACGGTGAATGACCTGATAGCATCTCTACTGGTTGGCCCCCTACGGAAACAACACACGGTGTACACCCTATCACTCCAAGTTAGCATGTAGCTCATTGTCAGACTGCAAGATGAAGTCATAATGGAAAATGATGGCGAGAACCATGTTTGGTCTATTGTGGGGAGTGAATCACTGGAATGTTACCCAGCTTGTCACACAAACTATGCTCGTGACATGGCAGATGCTGTTTTAATAAAAATTGGCCCACTCTTCATTTTGGACACTACTGTTTCTCTGCTTGTCATTTAGCTCCATGTTCCTCCCAGCACATAGCCAGTGAAGGTAACCTTTGGGGTCATACCTATCTGCATTTATCAAGTTTTTTTTCTCTTCTGAAATGACTGCTGGGGCTGTATGACCACCAGTGGGAGAACACTTAATATGCAAGTCCTCTGTCATGGTGTCATCCCCACCGAAAGGGTGCTCTCCTCCCCCTGGATACCACACAGCCTCAGCAATAGCTACCTTGTCAGTAATCCATTGCTCAGGGCTCCATATATGTTGTGACGTGCGTACATGGGGAGGTTTCCACTCTGTTGATTGATTTGGGGAGGGGGACCAAATAGCAAAGTCATCGGTCCCATCAGATTAGGGGAGAATGGAGAAGGAAATAGACCATGCCCTTTCAACGGAACCATCCTGGAATTTGCCTGAAGTGATTCAGGGAAATCAGAAAACATAAATCAGGATGGCTGGACGCAGGTTTGAACTGTTGTCCTCCCAAATACACCACGCCATCTCGCTCAGTTTCATCTCCAACACCAACAGTGTCATCCCTGTGTGCTCAGGGGGCTAGGTATCAGCACGCAAGTGCTTCACGACCCCCCCCCCCCCCCCCTCTCAGCCAACGAGATGGAGACAGTGCTGTTTTGAGCATACCTTATCGGAAAGGAAGGGTGCTTAGATGGAAGGGCACCAGTTACAAGTGGAGTCTACACCAGAAAGACAATCTGATGTAAAGGAATACTGGAGGTATAGGATTGCAGCATAGAAAGGGAGGTCGTGCTGCAAAGGCTGTAGCCCCATGTTAGTCAAGTATGTACTGACAAAAGAGTTGCGAGCCCCCTGCGAGGATGAATTTTTTTGTGTTGTTAGCTGTTGGTTATGTGGGATTGTGATTGGCAGGTAATGTGGAGTTTGCTTTACCTTCAGTTGTGAGGCCAGGATTTCGTATTGGTTATATGAGCAAATTTTGTTTTATGGCTAACTTCGTTTCAGCTATATAGGTCAAGTTACAGATACTAGATTTGTCTAGTTGTGTTTGATTTTGTGGAATTATGGATTCTGTTTGAGCTATATGGGTCACATGAAGTTTCTAGTACCAACTAAGGCAGGTTATGGACCTATATGGGGGTCATGGTACCAGACTTCATTTAAGCTACATAAGTCAAGTGAAATTTCTGGTACAAGTTTGTTCTGTTTTTACTGTAATTTTTCTGATTGCTGAGGAATGGTTTTGCTTGATTTCTGCATTAGTGTTTTCTCTGACGTGTCTTCATTATTAGGATTGTCATAGGTTTAGTTTGTCCCAAATGAAAACTCCCTCATGCCCACAGTTGTTCCATTAGTGTAGTGTTATATCCAGAATTAAATATTTTTCATATTATATGTGTATGTTAAAATATATAAGAAGTATCTACATGGTCTCCATATTTTATAGGGTCAGTCAAATTTAAACAAGATGGATGGAAAACGGAAGTAAACTTTATTTCAGAAGCAATTGCCATAACTGTCTACACATGTATCCCACTGAGACAAGACAGTCACTGCCTCCATGGATAAATGGTGTGTGTGTGTGTGTGTGTGTGTGTGTGTGTGTGTGTGTGTGGAGGGGGGGGGGGCACTTGTTGCCATGGTTGTTTTGATTATGACTCAGAAGTTTCACTGGGAAGCCCTTACACACCCTCCATACAGTGCCAGTTTCTGATATAGAAGAATGTTCGATGTGAGTTGTCATCTTTGACTAGTAACATAGGAAACATGTAACAAATGCCATAAACAATATGATGACTATTACATGATATTATTGGTGATGTTTTTCAAGTGGGCTAAGGTACATATCAGTGTCACCATAACCAGGTTCTTTTGTAATCACGTTCATTGGCTTCTGACTTCAGCTCACAACCAAACTTACTTTCCAACATAACCTACACCTTGGGTAAAGCTACAGGTGAACCCCTTCAACCCCCCCTCCTCCAAAATTTGTTAGTTTCGCCAACTAACAACAAAATTGAATATATGTACCAAATGGTGATTCAACATCAGCCATTAACATTATATCACAGGCCAAACCTGACAACTTATCATACATTACTCTTGACCTGCCAATCTCTCCCCATATGATTTCCATATCTTTGGAATGCTAAAGAAAGACAGTTGTGACTATTTGCTTTGAATGAAGAGGTGCATGCCTGGCTACAACCACAGTTACACATTCCCGTGCAGTTACATGTTCCCATGAAGGCACTGACCCTCTTGTCCCTCTGCAGGATCACTGTATTAACAGTTATATGGTGTTTACTTTTTCCGTCTGTCTGCTTTTCATTTGACTGTCCCTTACATAAGCTTGAAATAGGGGTGCCATCGTGGCGTCACAGGTCAAAGCTGACTGGTGATAATGTAATCTTCAGTTTTCCCATGACCCCATCATCATCATCATCATCATCATCTAAGAATGGTTATGCCTTTCAGCGTTCAGTCTGGAGCATAGTCCCCCTTATAAAATTCCTCCATGATCCCCTATTCAGTGCTAACATTTGTGCCTCTTCTGATGTTAAGCCTATTACTTCAAAATCATTCTTAACCGAATCCAGGCACCTTCTCCTTGGTCTGCCCTGACTCCTCCTAACCTCTACTGCTGAACCCATGAGTGTCTTGGGTAACCTTGATTCTCCCATGCGTGTAACATGACCCCACCATCTAAGCCTGTTTACCCTGACTGCTAAATCTATAGAGTTCATTACCAGTTTTTCTTTGATTTCCTCATTGTGGACACCCTCCTGCCATTGTTTCCATCTACTAGTACCTGCAATCATCCTAGCTACTTTCATATATGTAACCTCAACCTTATTGATAAGGTAACCTGAATCCACCCAGCTTTCGCTCCCATACAACAAAGTTGGTCGAAAGATTGAACGGTGCACAGATAACTTAGTCTTGCTACTGACTTCCTTCTTGCAGAAGAGAGTAGATCGTAGCTGAGCACTCACTGCATTAGCTTTGCTACACCTTGCTTCCAGTTCTTTCACTATGTTGCCATCCTGTGAGAATATGCATCCTAAGTACTTTAAACTGTCCACCTGTTCTAACTTTGTTCCTCCTATTTGGCACTCTCTTTCCCACTGATATTACTTTCGTTTTGGAGATGCTAATCTTCATACCATAGTCCTTACATTTCTGATCTAGCTCTGAAATATTACTTTGCAAACTTTCAATCGAATCTGCCATCACAACTAAGTCATCCACATATGCAAGACTGCTTATTTTGTGTTCACATATCTTAATCTCACCCAGCCAGTCTACTGTTTTCAACATATGATCCATAAATAATATGAACAACAGTGAAGACAGGTTGCAGCCTTGCCTCACCCCTGAAACTACTCTAAACCATGAACTCAATTTACCGTCAACTAACTGCTGCCTGACCATCCCTGTAGAGACCTTTAATTGCTTGCAAAAGTTTTGCCTCCTATTCCATAATCTCGTAGAACAGACAATAGCTTCCTCCTAGGAACCCGGTCATATGCCTTTTCTAGATCTATAAAGCATAGATACAATTCCCTGTTCCACTCATAACACTTCTCCATTATTTGCCGTAAGCTAAAGATCTGGTCCTAACAACCTCCAAGAGGCCTAAACCCACACTGATCCAATTGGTCCTCAATTAATACTCGCACTTTCCTTTCAACAATACCTGAGAATATTTTACCCACAATGCTGATTAAAGAGATACCTCTGTAGTTGTTACAATCTTTTCTGTTTCCATGTTTAAAAATTGGTGTGATTACTGCTTTTGTCCAGTCTGATGGAACCTGTCCCGACTCCCAGGCCATTTCAATTATCCTGTGTAGCCATTTAAGACCTGACATTCCGCTGTATTTATTGAGTTCCGACTTAATTTCATCCACCCCAGCTGCTTTATTGTGCTGCAATCTATTGACCACTTTCTCTACTTCCTCAAATGTGATCCTATTTCCATCATCATTCTTATCCCATTGTACATCAAACTCTGAAACATTACTGATCGTATTTTCACCTACATTGAGTAACTCTTCAAAATATTCCCTCCATCTGCCCAAGGAATCCACAGGATTCACCAGCAGTTTTCCTGACCTGTCCAAAATACTTGTCATTTCCTTCTTACCTCCCTTTCGAAAACTGCTAATTACATTCCAGAATGGTTTTCCAGCAGCTTGACCCAAAGTCTCCAACCTGTTTCCAAAGTCTTCCCAAGATTTCTTCTTGGATGCTGCAATTATCTGTGGCTTTGTTTCTTTCTTCAACATAACTTTCTCTGTCTACCTGAGTTCTAGTATGTAGCCATTTTTGATACGCCTTCTTTTTCCTTTTACAGGCTGCCTTGACTGTGTCATTCCACCAAGCTGTTTGCTTCATCCTACCTTTACACACTACTGTTCCAAGACATTCTTTAGCCACTTCTAGTACTGTGTCCCTGTACCTTGTCCATTCCTTTTCCAATGACTGTAATTGACTACATTCAACTAACTGATACCTTTCTGAGATCACTGTTATGTACTTGTGCCCGATTTCCTTATACTGAAGTTTCTCCACTCTTATCCTCCTACATATGGACATGACCTCCTGCACTTTCAGCCTCACAATACCAATTTCACTGCAGATTAGATAATGATCAGTGTCATCAAAGAATCCCCTGAATACACGTGTGTCCCTCACAGCCTTCCTGAATTCCTGATCTGTTATTACATAGTCAATGACAGATCTGGTTCCCCTGCCTTCCCAAGTATACCAGTGAATGTTCTTACGTTTAAAAAAGGAGTTTGTGATTAGATAAAAATCTAAATTGTCAGGGCATCACAAAAACACGAGACCTGAAAGCTTATCATAATTTGATATAAATGTTATGTATGTTTAGGCAAGTACAACCAGTTCACCCTTAAGTGTTCAAGAGGAATATTCAATGCAAGTTGTGGTCTTTGGCCAGTTACAATGTTAATGGTTCCCGTTATGTCATCTTCTGGTGCATGTATTCAGTTTTATTGTTGGCTGCCAAAGCCAATGAGTGCTAACGGGGGGAAAAACTTGTTGCGGTGACACATTGGTCTGTAGGTTGTGAATCGGCAGGGTCAACAAATGTGCCCTAGCAAAACCTGGTTGGAGATTGTTTCAGCATTTACCACATGTTCCTGTTCCAACAGAAACAAACATTACTGCAAAAGAGTGGAAATGTTTCAAGTACAGACTTCATTTTTTAAAACACTGAATGTTTAAAATCTTTAGTTGAAGTAAGTTTATAATTTAACACTGTTAATGCCTAGGTGATTAGATTCACAGCATAAAAACATATTGCAGGGTCTAGTGAACAACAAACAATTGGCACATCTTTTAGGTGCAACTATGCTATGTAATTGGTCTCTGTGACAACTGCTTTATTTGTAGCATCATTTCTGTTGCATAACAATATGTTGTTGGTTATTGTGGATGGTAGCTTTGATAGTGTTGTAAATTAGACCTGTACATGTCTATTGGTAATTACAAGTACTGAAGACCATGTACAGTTGATCTTTCACTGTTTTTAATAGCAGTTGTGGTGACCAACTGAGCTTTAGCATAGCCTGGGGGTATGGGTTTGGTTTGAAGGTGATTGACTGGTCATGATTTGGCAAAGCCGATTAATGTTATGAGAGACATGGTAACAGCCTGGTCTGTAGCATAACCTGTGGTTTGTTAGAAAGTATGATCTTTTTCATATGCTGTGTATTCCAGGATTAAAATTATGTCAGTGCTGACAACCTATTTTTCCTACGGTGCTTTGAAATTTCAAGGGCTGAACATCTCTACCTGGTTAATTTTTCAGTTTTTGTTTTACTAACATTTTCATGTTATTAATGACAACGAGGATTGTATCTCCTCTGTGTTAATGGCATCTGTCAATTGGCTCTGTATCACATGATTATTTACTAATCCCACTTGGGTGGAGGGGAGGGGGGGGGGTGTAATCAATCAGATGAGTCACTAATCCCTTTATTACTCCTAAGGGGGTGGGATATAAGTGTGCCTTCTCCATAAATATAGTTAATACAAGCCACATTGAATGTAATTTTGTTGATCATTAAATGTGCTATGCCTATGTGACTAATGTAGTACTGTACGTCAATGTAAGTCAAAAGTACAAAGGGTTTTGACTAAACATTTAAATAGATCTTAGGAATCATATTTGTATGGAATGATGCAAATTTCGTCAGTAAAGAATGGGGAAGAAAGTTTATATGTATACAAATGGCGCAACGTTAGCAATCTTTTGAAAATAGTTAAGAATTAGCCTGCAAAAAGGTAATCCGGTAGGTCATTTCAATATCCGTTCGCCCGTCCGTTCATACTTAAATTTTCTGTTATTCTCCTAAATTGATTACAGTGAATATCGGTATAGTTGCTTTGAAAAGCTAAGTGCTATTCCAGCAGCCTCATCTTTGTTTACCGAAGTTTCTGTACATCCTTCATGACCTCGGCGTATAGGAAAATTATATTGTAAATTTGGACACTTACTTTGTAGCACCAAATGCACTCCTCATGTGCTATTCGGTTACTATAGTCTATGTCTTTATTCCTTGTTAGACTTGTGTTTAAAATACGATGTGCATCGGAAATTTAAAATAGAAGACAAAGTCATCAATAAGAAATAAGCAGACTGCAACGTTGTAATTTGTCGACTTCTCCAAAACATACCACCTGACCCTCGAAATCTGTCATTATCAACACATTTTTAATGTCGATATCACTAAAACAATGGCACTAGGCCCTGGTTCTTGCATTTTAGCTCTACACATGTAAGTCATTCTACCGAGAGAAATTGAGAGTTACAGTACATTCATCCAGGAACTAAAGCACTGTCAAGGCAACTGTGACATCATAACTTAAGTCATCTAAAGGAAGGAAAGCGATATGATTACTCTACACAACACACAAAATTCATCATTTGTTTTGTCACAACAGTATGAACTACTAAAAAAATGCACTGTATACATAACTCACCTCCTTCCGTCCTCCTTGACAGCTGCACACCCAAATACGCCGACAACTAAACAGCAGCGCAGCTGATGAGCAGAGATAAAAACGCTGGGAAGTAACCAAAGATATTACACACGAACTCAACAAACAAAAGCAGTCTGATGCCGAGGCCGCATGTGGCAATACTCGCTACTCTCGGAGGATGATGTTTGGTTTGTGCGGCGCTCAACTGGTCCGTCATCAGCGTTCTTACACATTCCCGATCTATATACAGTCCAATCTACCCACTTTCATGGATGATGAGGACAACTAACACCCAGTTCCCAGGAAGAGAAAATCCCCAACCCACCAGGGAATCGAACTCGGGAAGCAGTGATCTAGAGGTAGCAATGCTAGCTGCAAGACAACGAGTTGCGGACGCACTCTCGGAGACGACAATAGTACTATAATTGGCTACTGTACTTATATTCTGCAGACCACAAACGTGAAATTACGAATTTAATTTCCAAAGTATTCATTCTTTTTCCACAAATCGCGTCCGGTGGTAGGGATCACTCATGGAATGGATGAAATGCATACAATAGTAAAGAACGTACAAAAGCAATTCAAATAAAATTATTGTATTCCATTACTGGCCCGGAGATGCCATCAATGGTTGTTTGGCCGCCTGGTGCACGTCTTTCTACTTGATGTCACTTTGGTGAGGTGTGCATAAATGAAGAGGAGGTAATATGATTAGCACAACGCAGCCATCCAGTCCGTGAGCGAAGAAAGTTCCCGACTGGACCAGGAATGAAATGGTCGTATGACACTGATGACTGAGACCCCCACTGGGGATCTTACCAGGGACCCCATGGACTAGAGGCAGCGACGCTAATCGCTAGATCACAAGCTGTGGACACAAAAACATTACATATTGTATTCAAAACCTTAACAGAACAACAACCCCTTGAATTGCCTCAATATAGTTTTGGTAAACAAGATACTGTTTATGAATGACATAAAACCATTATGAAAGTCAAAAAGTACCAATCTGAGTGATTGCAGGAGACAGTAGGATATCAAAAAATTCTCAGAAACAGAGGCAGTTCTTTATACTTCACTCAGAAATTCTAATCAACCTCAGGACAGAAGTATGTTACTAGTAGACCACAAAAATTTTCTAAAGAAAAAAATTATTCTGCAGTAGTGGATGAGAAAATACGTATTTATTGGTGAAAAATAACTGTATTGTGTGCTAAACATATTAGCTTCATAGGCGTTTCCACACACACACACACACACACACACACACACACACACACACACGTCTGGCGAGTATATCCGGCAGAAAAAGGAAGTTAAGGAGTGGCAATCTGGCAACACTGTAACAACATGTATGGTAACTACCTCTGACAGCACAACTTAATTGCGCTACACAGTTGGTGCAGTGGATAGAGTTTTGGGTTAGGATGCAGGAGGTCGAGAGTTCTGGTCTGGGTTGGGGTGCATTTTTTTATTTGCTAATTTCATTCTGACATTTCATACTGTAATATACACCTTTTCTTATGTCACATGTGCCCTAAATTTACAATATTTTGTAATGCTGACCACAACAAATATGTGCTTAGACAAATAAGGAATAGATAGTTGAAACAATTAATGCTACCATAGTGATAACACATACAAATAGTAACCGAGTTTGGACATTGCTCGCAAAGCATGTTGCTAGTCCTACTGGTAACATAATGTTCTGATGAAATGTAATGTACCTGAACGAGGAAAGAATAATAGCTGGTACTAATCTATGTACCGAGCGAGGTGGCGCAGTGGTTAGACACTGGACTCGCATTCGGGAGGATGACGGTTCAATCCCGTGTCCGGCCATCCTGATTTAGGTTTTCCGTGATTTCCCTAAATCATTCCAGGCAAATGCCGGGATGGCTCCTCTGAAAGGGCACGGCCAACTTCCTTCCCTAATCCGATGAGACCGATGACCGCACTGTCTGGTCTCCTTCCCCAAACAACCAACCAACCTACTAATCTATGTGACCATTAGTGGAGGGTACAAAGAAAACAGGTTTCGCTTCTATTGGAGGAAGTGGTGCAAATAAATTCGAACCCACTAAGTGGAAAAGGCATCTTTCAAAGCTGATCGATCTTCCATATCTACGGTTGTTGTATGTAGGTACAAATGTTTTCCAGAGGACCTGCTGCAACCGCTGTTGACGATTAAGATGCCAGATACCGTACCACTTGGGCTACATTTACCAAATAAAAAACATGTGTTCTTTAACCCAGGATCGAACCGTCGGCATCCTGCATGCTAACCCAAAACTCTATTCACTGCACCAACTCTACAGTGCAATTCTATGTGTTAACAGAGCTAGTTACTTTACATGTGGTTACAGTATTGCCAGATTGCCAGTCTTTAACATCCTTTTTATGCCGGATTTGCTCGTCGGACGAATTTTTGTGACACACTTTTTTTTTTCACTGGCATGTGAGGAGTCACGCTGCGAAGCCCCAGTGCGCGAATTTCGCTTCACACCCTGTATAATAAATCGATGACATACAAAAAAATTTCATATAATGTCTGATTCGCCTTTGTTATGGCTACATGGAAAAAACTGTTGAAAATAATACTGATTAACAATATTTATTAATGCTAGACTAAATGAGTGTGTCAAGAATTATTGTGCAGACCTTAGCAATATGCAAACTAACAACATTCATTATCACAATGTTTTATTCACTTATTTGTGTATCTACATTTTATCCTTTGTGAGTTTGTCATATGATATAATATTATTTTTTTATTAATATATCGTATATTGGCGCCTTACAGCGACTGTGCCTGTAACAATAGTCCCATAACTATACATTTTTGGGTAAGATTATTATTCATATAATAATGGATGTAAATTTTCTCTCCAGTTAAACAATAAAAAAAGAGGTGGAGTAAAATAAAGAAAACAATACATGATAGAAGAGAAGTGACAGGAAACAAGGTTTTAGCAAAAGTGTAATATAAAGAATATTTGAAATGACAAATGAATACCACACCACACCACCAATTAAGATAAAATGAATGGTTATTGATTGGCCTCTTGTTAGTCAAATGATATGCAGTTAGACCCAACAACAACAGGCTTTTTCTGTGCAGTTTTTCTATTCACAGCGTTCATTAGAGTAGTATTCTGTGTTAGCAGTCTTGTGCTATATGAAACATTGTAATAAAAAGTAGCAGCCATCTCGTTGTATGTAAATTAAATGCTAAGAAATTTTCCAATGTATAGAGAAAAATTATGACTCACTGTAATATTTTCAAGTGTGTATATCCATTTAGCCATTAAAAATGGATCAAGCAAAAGATCAACAAGATAATGTAAATATTTTAGACAACCAGACTCAGGAAGTAGTAAATGTGGATATGCCAATGCAAACAATTGATATGTACATCATCAAAATGATGATGTCATTAATGGCAGTCACAATATGGATTTAACAGAAACTCTAAATGACAGAATTTGGCTAAGCAATATTTCAATGCAGACAGTGGACGAATTACTACCCAACAGTAATTTTTCCTGGAGCAGCTATGAAAGGGATGTTGTGGGATGAGAGGAAATTGCAGATAGTTCAGTGTCTTGTGAACAGAAAATGTTTATTAGTGGAGCAGCATCACAAACATTAGGCAACATAGTTTCAGCTGATATGAACAGCATGAATGGGTTGATATAATTTCTAATGGATATGTTCCAAAAATTCTATCAAAAATTTACAAATCTTGACCAAACTATTCACAGATTTTGATCAAAACTCCGATCAAAAATTCAAGCAAATATTAGAAGATCAAAAGAACACCACAACTAGGTTAGATAAGCTAACAACGAAACGAAATCATTTGCAAAGTGTTCACCATGAACTAGGAAAAGCCTTTACAAACATTCAGGCAGAACTCTCTGAACTGCAAAAAGTTTGCAAAGATCTTCCTGACAAGATAAAAAACTGTCAGAGGAGGTCAGATCATAAAGCCTTTTAAAAGCGTGTTAGTACAGATATAGAGGAATTAAATGACCATTCAGATGTATGAATGTTTGACAGTGATACCACACTGGCACAAAAATTTGTAATACAACACAGAACTTATGTCAATGAGGTAGAAAAGTTGATGACTGACAAAGAAAAGAAAATTGTTGACCAAGGATAACTATCAATCCTTAAAGATTTGCGTCGAAGTAGAAAATTTGATGATTGACAAATCAAAGGAACTTGTTGACAGAGGACAACTCTCAATCCTTAAAGATTTGGGTCATTAACGAGAGAAATTCTGGTATGTATAATCAGTTACTGCCATTAATGACGAATCAAACAAGCTACCACACCCACGGATGGATACAGAATTTTTTAGGAGAGGTGTTGAGTACACAGATCAGAAGAGTGAACATGTCCTTATAAGCTTTGTAAGAGTAATTTTAAAATAAACAGACACAAAAAAACACTTTTGAAATTAATTTTATTACAGTTATAAACATATTAGAAGTATAATTTTATTACTATCATTATTACATGTGATGCAATGAAAGTTTCTTGCAGAAGAAATCCTACACTTACTCAGATTTCATCGGTGATGCAATACCTTGGTGGATTTACATGAGTACCAGTCCCTTTAAACGATCTTCTGTCATCCTGCTTCAAAGAAATGTTTTCAGGTGGTGAGAGGTTGAGAAAGATCTCTCTGCAGTGCTGATTATTACACGAAACGTGTACAGCAACTGCATCAAGATTCTAATTTTCGATAGCACCATTGCCCACTTATAGGCCTCTCTTGGAGACTTTGGCATATTTTCGTTCATTTGTTGTCAATTTTGTATTTCTTCCTTCTAAAGTACAAAACAATAGACATCGTCTTTGTATGCTTCAACACTTTGCAAAACAAGCTCTATATCCTTTATCACTAATGATCTGCGACAGCTATTTATGTAGCTGTCCAATTCTTTGTAGCTGAGTTGTAGGGAATTACAGTGACATACCATTTAACAAATGATCGAGAGAAGGTATAAACTCCAATAGACAGTTGTACACTTCCATAGACTGTGTCTGAAAATCGGGTCTGATGGTTTTCTCCGTTGGTTTCACTGTTTGCTAGCGTGCAGGCTGTTTTCTGTGCCAGTCTCATCTGCTAGGCTTTCTGCCATAACGAAAATTATTTTAAATTCATCTATGGAATTTCTCGTCCGTTTTGGAGGCTTTTTATGGTTGACAATTTCCATTGCAGAAACTACATCAATTTCGATGGCCTGTAACGATCAAGATAAAGAGAAGGTTATTCCCAAAACGTAAGTGAGGACAACAAGCCTCATATCAAATTCCGAAGAGGTTATAGCGTGGAGCAGAGAGAAAGCAGGTGTATCACATTTGTCTCCATTATCAGCCATTTTTGTAAACTTAGAGAGAGACATTGGAAAATGTCTAAAAATGTCAAATCATCTCTTTCCATTTACTTTCTCTCACACAGTTTTTAATATATTTAGTTTTTCGAAGGGCATATGAGTTTTGATTTCTTTTTTGAAAATATGCATTCTTCCAGCTGACTCATGGAGACACCTTTTATTTTATCTCACATATTGGCCCCTTCATCATATGCTTGTCCCCAGTACAGTGAAATGTCTAGGTTCAGCTCTTCTGATTACTGCAGTATATTGTGAGCTATATTTTCACCACCGAGATTCACAATCAGGACAAACTTAAGGAACTCATCATTGTTTTCATTCATATCTGCATCGAATTAGCGATTACAAACAAAATAATAGAAAAATATTGACATTTAAAAATTTTTGTCACTACCATGTCTATTATTAATTGCCCACTGCTCTAAGTTAATTCATTTTGAGTTGATTTTTTCTAATGATGAATCCATTTTAGAACATGTTATCATGTGGTTCACTAGTATCTCATCTCAAGCACCTTTTCGGAACTTAAATAAAGCTCTAAAGTCGCCTTCTCGAGGAGAAATTTCCGATTCTAAATCACCATCATTCATGTATCCTCTTAAAGCAATGTTTTGTATTTGATAAATTTCCCATAAAAAGTTCTTTGTCTGGAATCAAATACATAACCTGTGTTATCTGCTTCGAAAAGTTGATCTTGCTGCTGTTGCTGTAGAAAACAAGAATCAACAGGAGTCCTGGTGTTACAGACACTGACCAAGTGGGTTGTAGTGCCCATATTAATTCTTGCCACATGGTTTTTTGAGTTTCTATCTTATTTATTTAAAGGTACAACTGAACCAAGTTGGCACAGTGTGTGCCTTTCAGAACTGAATACATATTTACTGTTAACAGAATCTTCCATCAGTTCTTGGTAGAACAACATTACAATAAATGAAAAGCACCAGTTTGCTTTCGTTCTACAATCTTTCTTATTTATTACATGTCTGAAGATGCCTTGTAAGCCGAAAACCGGTGTACACAGTAAAAGTAAGATTACAGAACAAAAGCAAACTGGTGCTTTTCATTTATTGTAATCTTGTTCTACCAAGAACTGATGGAAGATTCTGTTATTTCTTACATGTTATTTATTACGTGTTTACTGAATTGATCAATGTAGATGTCACATCAATAGAACAAGCAAAGCTGGGTACACAACAATAGTTCAACATTGGCCTTATATACAGTTTCCTACAATGATGTGATTGTTAAAAACAGGAAATTAAGGAATTAAAATGATTGTTTACAGATAACAGTATGATAAATAACATCGAAGGAACCGTAAAATGAAATTATATAACATACGAATTTCGTTACAGAGTGATCTCATTCACAATGAAAACAGTCAGGTATGTAAATATAACAACAAATATTACTTTCTGCTCAATTATTCGTAAACTATAGGCTATAAATTCTTCCTAGAATGTTCCTTGGTTTAATAAAAATGTACTTAATGTCAGTAAAACAATCTTTTCAAAACTGAATTCAGCAGACAGGGCCATGATTTGTAATTATATAGTTACACTCATTGTTTAACTACACTCCTGGAAGTGGAAAAAAGAACACATTGACACCGGTGTGTCAGACCCACCATACTTGCTCCGGACACTGCGAGAGGGCTGTACAAGCAATGATCACACGCACGGCACAGCGGACACACCAGGAACCGTGGTGTTGGCCGTCGAATGGCGCTAGCTGCGCAGCATTTGTGCACCGCCGCCGTCAGTGTCAGCCAGTTTGCCGTGGCATACAGAGCTCCATCGCAGTCTTTAACACTGGTAGCATGCCGCGACAGCGTGGACGTGAACCGTATGTGCAGTTGACGGACTTTGAGCGAAGGCGTATAGTGGGCATGCGGGAGGCCGGGTGGAAGTACCGCCGAATTGCTCAACACGTGGGGCGTGAGGTCTCCACGGTACATCGATGTTGTCGCCAGTGGTCGGCGGAAGGTGCACGTGCCCATCGACCTGGGACCGGACCGCAGCGACGCACGGATGCACGCCAAGACCGTAGGATCCTACGCAGTGCCGTAGGGGACCGCACCGCCACTTCCCAGCAAATTACGGACACTGTTGCTCCTGGGATATCGGCGAGGACCATTCGCAACCGTCTCCATGAAGCTGGGCTACGGTCCCGCACACCGTTAGGCCGTCTTCCGCTGACGCCCCAACATCGTGCAGCCCGCCTCCAGTGGTGTCGCGACAGGCGTGAATGGAGGGACGAATGGAGACGTGTCGTCTTCAGCGATGAGAGTCGCTTCTGCCTTGGTGCCAATGATGGTCGTATGCGTGTTTGGCACCATGCAGGTGAGCGCCACAATCAGGACTGCATACGACGGAGGCACACAGGGCCAACACCCGGCATCATGGTGTGGGGAGCGATCTCCTACACTGGCCGTACACCACTGGTGATCGTCGAGGGGACACTGAATAGTGCACGGTACATCCAAACCCTCATCGAACCCATCGTTCTACCATTCCTAGACCGGCAAGGGAACTTGCTGTTCCAACAGGACAATGCACGTCCGCATGTATCCCGTGCCACCCAACGTGCTCTAGAAGGTGTAAGTCAACTACCCTGGCCAGCAAGATCTCCGGATCTGTCCCCCATTGAGCATGTTTGGGACTGGATGAAGCGTCGTCTCACGCGGTCTGCACGTCGAGCACGAACGCTGGTCCAACTGAGGCGCCAGGTGGAAATTGCATGGCAAGCCGTTCCACAGGACTACATCCAGCATCTCTACGATCGTCTCCATGGGAGAATAGCAGCCTGCATTGCTGCGAAAGGTGGATATACACTGTACTAGTGCCGACATTGTGCATGCTCTGTTGCCTGTGTCTATGTGCCTGTGGGTCTGTCAGTGTGATCATGTGATGTATCTGACCCCAGGAATGTGTCAATAAAGTTTCCCCTTCCTGGGACAATGAATTCACGGTGTTCTTATTTCAATTTCCAGGAGTGTATATTCTGTTCTTTGTTTTTTGAATTAAATTAGCTTCAAACTGTGTATCATCAATAATGATTGTAACTGTATTTTAATGGCTGTATTTATTTTCAAATCACTTCTCTTTTAAATTTGTTATCAACAATGATGGTAGAAGAATTTTAGCAATTTTAAGAGAACAGAATGGTTTTAACCATTCCTACAAATTGCATTATCTACGTGAGGCATAAGGAATACACTGTGTGGGTTTATTTTATGGTCACAGATCCCAAAATATAGTATTACAGAAGTTGCCCATATTTAGCTATACTTATGATTGTTGTTGACAAGCTGTTAGGTGTTCAGTTAAATAATATGAGTGAGAAACCGCTGGTGACAGACTTAAAAGAAGCAATAAGGTCCTAGCTGTTATGTGCTCTCGCACCCCCCCCCCCCCCCCACCTCAAAAGTTTCGTAGAGGGAAAGGCTGGGCAAAGCTTTTGAAGCAAGTTTCAAGTAACAGCAGGTGGGTACAGTTTTACACATTTTCTATAATTTACAAGTGAAAAAGTCAATACAAATTTTACATAATCAGAGTATTATTGGCATACACTTTTCTGTGAAACTTTGCTGTTTGAAAAAAAGTGGTTTGTATGTTTCTAAATTGAAGCAAAATTGCTAAACACATAGGTATACAAAACATTAAGCATTACAGCAGTTGTACTTTCTAAGACCAAGTAAATACTACAAGTACTAATGGAAAAAAGAAAAAAACAAATTATTTATAGTAATGTAGTTTGCATAATATAAGACAAGTAATTGTTGTTTACATATAGATATCAGAGGCAGTTCAATGTATGCTGATAAAGAATGCCTTTTTTTGTCTTTGAATGCTGAGGAGGGAGAGACAATATATATATATGTGTGTGTGTGTGTGTGTGTTTATATATATATATATATATATATATATATATATATATATATATATATATATATATATATATATATATTCCCAATTCCAGCTACGAAACTAAGTATGTACATATTGTAACAGATAAGGTTTTTCTTTACATTTTAATATATTCTTATTTCAAAAGTGATGTTGTTGCTTAGTCAATTTTTTTAGCTAAATTCAAATGAAACTTTACTTCTTTCAGTACACATAATTCTTAAGGTTTTACCGCTTCTACTTAGTGTTTCCACACTCACCAGGTGCAATAAGAAATGGAGATCTGTAGCGACATGTTTCAGTCAAGTTTGTATTATGCAACAAAAACTCATAAAAATTAGACTTCATAGTATACCTGCACCTCAGACAAGAATTATTTTTAAGTGCAACGTGACAAATAATTTTTTATCAAATCCCTTACGTCTGCATAACGAAACATGAATGTATATGTGTGTATGTGTAATAATTCTTCTGTCTCTCATGACAGCAAAAACTTCTCAAGCTATAATAATAATTATAGTGTTAATAAAATATGTATGGTTACATCTATCACATCACATAATTATTAGTACAAAATTTCTTCTTTTTGACAATCAAATGTGTCATCAATGTTACAAAGTACATGACATAAGGTAAGTAAAACACATGACTTCAGGAAATTGTTGCTCTGAACTTCAGTATTATCAAACCTTTGTAGCTGACCATAGTAAGAAAAAAAATACATTTCAGTTTATGTTTCATCTATTGACAGTTGCTTAGACATTAATGTATATACTCAAGTAATATGACAGAAAACTGTCCCAACACAGTAATAAGTAATATATTTCGATCTCCTAGAATTGGATGTATATTTGTGTATGTTTGTGATACTTGTATGTAATATATAAAAGATGTGAACATTAATAAATTCTTGCATGGATTAATTGTGATAAAAGCTCAATTATATATTCATGCAGCTTATAGATGATCCATATCAGTGTAAATTTATATAATTCAAGTATATATCTCAGTATCTTGGTAAATTTAGGTTTACATAAATGTGTAATTAATGGATTGATGTTACGTGAAGCCACAGATGTATGTTTGTAAGAGGAATTCCAATTGACAAATGTAGGTCTAACCAAGCTAGTATGTTGACTTGAGTAAGTTCTCAGAAGTATGTGGCTATTAGCAAAATTGCTACTGAATTCATATAACGAGGTGTGTAGTAAATTATTTGATGATTAGTGTAACTACATGTGTTGTTTTATGCAGGCAAGTGTAAGCCATTAACAAGTAGTGAAGTATTCACTTTATCATGTGTGTAAAATTTTGATAAGTGTGGCGACAGTGTTGGTTTATAGAGGCCAGTGTTAGCAATAAGCAATGTAGTAAAGAAGCCAACCAATCATATAAGTAATATAGTGAAAAGCAAGGCAAGAAGTGTTGGTGTATAGAGGTAAGAAATCATTCAGTTACGTGCATAGTATAATGATAAGCTGGGTGACAAGTATTGGTTTATAGAGGCAAGTATGAGCCATAGCCAGTGAAGAATTCATTTAATCATATGTGTAATGCATTGATAAGCAAGACAACAAATGGTGGTGTGTAGAAGCAAGTGCTATCAATAAGCAAGGCATTAAAGAATTCATTCTATCAAGGGTGTGATACATTGATAAACAAAGCAAGAAGTGTCGGTTCATAGAGGCCAGTGTTAGCAATAAGCAATGTAGTAAAGAACCCATGCAATCGTGCGTAATGTGTTGATGAGCAAGGTGACAAGTATTAATTTATAGAGGCAAATGCGAGCAATAAGAAACGTGGTAGAGAATTCGATTTGTCGTGCGTGTAATACACTGAAGAAACAAAGAATCTGGTACACCTGGCTAATATCATGTAGGGCTCTCGTGAGAACACAGAAGTATGCAACATGACATGGCATGGATTCGACTAATGTCTGAAGTAGTGCTGAGGGAACTGACACCATGGGTCTTGCAGGGTTATCCATAAACCCATAAGAGTATTAGGGGTGGAGCTCTCTTCTGAACAGCACGTTGCAAGGCATCCCAGATACGCTCAATGATGTTCATGTCTGGGAAGTCTGATGGCCAGCGGAAGTGTTTAAACTCAGAAGAGCGTTTCTGGAGCCACTCTGTAGCAATTCTGGACTTGTGGGGTGTCGCATCATCCTGCTGGAATTGCCCAAGTCCGTCAGAATGCACAATGAACATGAATGGATGCAGGCGATCAGACAGGATGCTTATGTACATGTCTCCTGTCAGAGTCGTACTCTAGACGTACCTGGGGTCCCATATCACTCCAGCTGCACATGCCCCACACCATTACAGAGACTCCAGATGCTTGAACAGTCCCTTGCTGACATGCAGGGTCCATGGATTCATGAAGTTGTCTACATACCTGTATATGTCCATCCACTCGATAAAATTTGAAACGAGACTCGTCCGACCAGGCAACATGTTTTCATTCATCAACAATCGTATGTTGGCCTTGATGGGCCCAGGCGAGGCATAAAACTTTGTGTTGTGCACTCATCAAGGGTACATGAATGGGCCTTTGGCTCTGAAAGCCCATTTTGATAATGCTTCATTGATTGGTTTGCATGCTGACACTTGTTGATTGCCCAGCACTGAAATCTCCAGCAATGTGCAGAAGGATTGCACTTCTGTCTCTTCAGTTGTCTTTGGTACCGTTCTTGCTGGATCTTTATCCAGCCACAGTGTTCACAGAGATCTGATGTTTTACCGGATTGCTGAAATTCACAGTACATTCGCAAAATGGTTGTATGGGAAAATCCCCATTTCATCGCTACCTCAGAGATGCTGTGTCCCATTGCTCGTGTGCTGACTATAACAACACATTCAAACTCATTTAAATCTTGATAACCTGCCACTGTAGCAGCAGTAACATATCCAACAACTGCACCAGACACTATTTGTCTTACATGGGCGTTGGTGACTGCAGTGCCGTATTCCGTCTATTTATGTATCTTTGAATACACATGCCTGTACCAGTTTATTTGGTACTTTAGTGTGTATTGATAAGTAAGGCGACAAGCCTTGGCTTACAGAGGCTAGTCTGAGCAGTAAGCAATATAGTAAGAAATTCGTTCAGTCATGCATGTAATATAATGATAAGCTTGTGAACAAAAGGTATTGCAAATAGTTTACCAGGCATTCAGATATATGGGTATAGATGATTTATACTCAGTTCCCTCACATCTAAAGGAGTGAACATCAGGGATAGTTTTCATCCATGACACATGCAGCATGCATGCAGTTCACATCTAACATAATACAAATTTTGGTAGAACAAGCCGGTTGACAGCATATGTGCAAAATGAATGTTAGAAGTTTCAAATAGGTATGTGTATGATGAAACTGTGTATGTATGTGAACCATATACCTATGAATACATGTTTCATTGTGTGTCTACAGAAAGTGATTAAAGTATAGGAAAAGAGAGGAATGTGATATCAGAAACTGAGTTTATCTTGAAGAAAATATAACATAGCGTTTGCCACATGCACAATGCATAAAAACCTTGTACCCCCTGAGTATAATAATCTTCAAATATGACTGGAGAAAATTCCAAACTGGTATGGAAAAATTATGAAATAAAATAATTTGTGTGTAAAAGGTATCAACTTAGTCAGAATGTCTGTATGGTTTTAATTGTGTTAAAATTCCAAGACCATACAGTTCTTGAATTTTGGGTAAATGAGCCTCTAAGTATTATGGTGTGGGCTTTCATAAATTTTAAAATGTCCTATGTAAATATGAAAAAATTCTTGAAGTCACTATTTAACACATTTGATTTTTGTAACTTTTTACTTGAACTAAATCTGCAAAATTAAATTGTGTGTGTTTTATTTTCCTATCATGTGTCTGTTTTCTCTTGTTGTGATACTGATTCATACTTTCTCTTAAAATATCCTATCTCTCAGTGGCAGATATACTTTTGTGTACTGGGAATTCAGTTAGTTTGCTAATGAGAAAATTGGTTTCTTGTTATATAAATTTTCGTGTGGTGAGAATCCATTTGTGGTATGTTGTAAGCTATTCAGTACATCCTAAAAGCTGCTGATATGTTCTAACAGATCTGAATGATCCTTGTTGCAATAGGTTCTATGTAATCCATTTACTTCTCTCATGTATTGTCCAATCATGTTACAACTTCAAGGGTAAGAGGAAATAAGTATGTGTTGTATGTTGTAGTCTTCGATAAATTACTTTGATACTTTTGACGTTAACTGACTTCCATTGACAGATAAAATTGCTTTAGGTAAGCCTGCTATGTGAAAATAGTCCTGTGTGCTTTTAGAAATGATTTTCTTGCAGTTACTTTCTTCAAAGAGTAAATTTACGTAAGGTTCATTTCAGCAGCTGCCAGTGGGCTTGTGCACATGTGCAGAGCCGAATTCGTGTATGAGCAGTGCCTTCTTTCGCTTCTGGATACTTGAAACGTGGCTGTTTGCCGTATGAGCAGTAGTAGCAAGTAGCCAGATGCTACCCTGAAAAAGCTACCAGATTCGTGCATGCACAGAGCAAGCTGAGTTATAGTGGAGGGTCATCCTCCATGTGACCCATGTGTATGTTTCGTGATATTGCTGGTCTCTCTTTGTTTACAGCTCCCACATCAAACGAAAACAAAACAGATTTCTGTGACCGAGAGACATCAAGTGAATGAATATACATTCTCATAATCATGAAAGACTAAAATAAGTTACTAGTTTCAAGTTTCTGATTTTATATTATTTCCACTTTATTAGCAATCAACCATTAATGTCTTAATGAAGCTATTTCTGTCAGTTTTGTGGAGAAATTTGCTTCTATTAATTTTTTCCCCTGAGGCAGTTAGTTTATTTGAAACGAAGTGTTATGTTCCGCAGTATTGGCGGTAACAGGTTTGAAGCTGACTGAGCAGACAAATTTGGTCAGTAGTTTTGAACTAAATATTTTGTTTCAAATATATTGACAGCTGTAGCAGAATTTTACAAATCTTCCTTCCATGAAGCACAGTGTTTTTCGATCACAAGACACTTGTCTTGTACTTCCTCTAGGCCCAAAGTTATTTCTTAATTTGTGTTTACATCTTAAATTTATAGAATGCCATTCTATGCTAAATTGTAGACTGGCAGCATACTGTGTTTTATCGTTTTAACTCCGCATATAGCTTTATATTTATTCCTAGAGTAGAATATAAACTGTTAGTTGTACAGTTTCTTTGCCTCACAGACAACCTTGTTAATTTTTTACACATTTTGAAATAGCCTTGAAATTTATTATCCTTCAGTCTGGTGTAAGCTACACAAGGAACTGTTTCTTTTTCTTTTTTTGCAAGAAATTTGAATCCCGTCTTACTAGCTTTTTGCAGTGCTGTGTAGATGTAAACCTGATTGGAAATGATACATAACAATATTGCAGAGTATGAATTTAAAACAAAATCTCTCAAAGTCAATACACAGCAAAATGTTATGGTACATTCAGTTGTAGAGTCTAGTTTTGAAGTGAATAATCCTTATTTGCATTCCTTGTCTGGGTAGAACTGATAAAAAATTGCTCCAGGTACAACTCCCTAGGTCCTCTCAACAACATGTTGCAGAACTGCACATTGTCATGTGATTCCCAGACATGCACGAATTTCTACACGGAAATGCGACGAAAAGCCTGTGAGCAGAGCAAGCACCAAGGATGGGCTGTCTACATCATTGTAGCTGTGCATGCGCTGTACAGCCTGCTGTCTGGCGTTCTCTGGCAACTGCTCAAACGAACCTATATTTATAGAATAAATGTATCGTGTCAAATGTACATTGAAAACCACCTTTAGCTGTTGGCAATTTGCCAGTAAAGAGAGTGCCTACTAAATATATTTGTTTATTGGGTATTACAGTTTGGAAATAGCCTGAACTCGTTTGGTTGCTAACTTTTATACTTTGACCATCACAATTATCAAGAAATATCCGGAATGTTCTGGCAACATCGTGAAAATATATGTTTTCCTTAATTTTTTGAATATGCTTGAAGCAACCACAATGTCCATTTTGTGTGTCGATATAATGGTCTGGCTAGCTATCCATCTGCAACTATCAGGACTTTGTCTAAAAAAATACCTCTATATACTTAATAGTAAAATACTACTTTCTCATGTCTCTTCTTTGTCAGATAGCTTTTTCTAAGTTTTCAAAAATCATCAGGGTTTGATTCCCTCTGAACTGACTACTAATTCTCCTAATTTCTTTTTCATCCTTTACTGCTTTCAGGTTCATAATTTTGAAATTCTTTTCCAGTCTTCCATTCTCATATCCAACTTCATCCCCCCTACCCCCACTGGTAACATAGGTAAGGCATTTACAGTTACGTTTTCCTTTCCTTTAATATACTGAACTGTGTAGTCAAATTTTTGCAAGTAAATTGCTCACCTGCCAATTCTTTCATGGTACAGTTAACACTCTTGAATATATGATAGGGCTCTGTGATATTAGTGTATTTCAGTTCTATGACCAAGCAAATAATTCCTAAGTTTCTTAAATCTGAACACTATTGCTAAAAGTACTTTTTTATGATCATATGATTCTTTTCCCACTTTTGCAGCAGTCTACTAGCGAATGAAATTGAATAACTTCCTATTACTCCATTAACCTCCTTTTCTTGAAATAGATGCACACCTAATCTTGTATCACTACTATCTGCTGTTCAGCAAAAAGGTAAAGGTCAATCTGGTCTATGAAAGATATTTCCATCGCACAACTGTTTCTTAATTTCATCAAAATCATTCTTCATCCCAGGCGGACGTAGTATTTTTTTAAAGGTTACTTAGATAGGGTGCATTTAATGGTTGGGTTCTAATGTACTTTCCACAGAATCCTACTAACCCATAAAATTCGACACGCAAGTCGCTGAAATGGCGTCAAATCGAAAGTTTTGCACCCGGCGAATGGTCTACCAGGCGGGAGGCCCTAATCACACAACATTCATTTAACCCATAAAATTACTTGAATTTCTTCTTGTTTTTAGTTTTTGGAAATTTTACAAAGGCTACGATTTTTTTTAATCAGACAAAATTCACCCCGGAGTAATGCTGTGGTCAAGAAATTTTAATAGTCTCTCAGAAAATCTACATTTTTCACATTTTAATGTGATTCATCTTAGTCTTGTCTTTTTCCCAATTTCCCTCAAGGTGCCCATATATTTTTCCCAAGATCTCTCGACAGTTAAATATCATCTACATATATAGTCAATTTTACCAGTAGTTCCCTTCCGAAAAAAATCTAATCCACTGATAAACTATGCTGCAGAAATGTTTAAACCAAATTGCACAATACAATACTAAAAGCTTTTCCCATTATACAGGGTGATTTTTCCACCGTTTACAAACTCTAGAGACTGACTGAAGAGAGGATACAGAACAAAAACGGTCTAATGACTTTATGTTCGGATATATATGGCTTCCATGTGAGAAACCATTTATTCAATCATTCATTGTTACAGAGATTGCGGTCTAATACACGCTGTACTGCACAGCCACAGTTATAGTATGCATTGAAAATGGTTTCCAGGTGCCTCAACAAGTGTGTATGTGCTGTAGTGTGTTCTATTTCACATGTTCACATCGACCAGGCTGCATCCCAACAGTGTCAAAGGCAGCATGAATATGCTGCCCCACTGTCTCCACATCTGGAGTAGACTCTGCATACACGATACTTTTGGGATGGGCCCATAACCAGAAACTGCACGGGCTGATATCTGGTGAACTAGCAGGTCATGCAACTGGATCCCCTCATCTGGTTCATAGACCAGTGAAGATGTGATTGAGATGCATCCAGACATTAATGGCAAAGTGGGCTGAGGCACCATGATGTAGCAGCCACATAACCCTTCGAATCATCAATGACACTTCTTCAGCAGAGTAGGCGAAGTCACCTGCAAGAAACGCCGATAGTTCCAACCTGTTAAGCAACGTGGAAGGAAGACTGGTCCCAAAAGATGGTCACCAATTATCCCAGTCCACACATTCCAGTTGCCCAGTTGCCCTGTGTACTATCCCACAGATGACTGTTATGAAAGTTGAAGGTACCACTTCGCATAAAGGTGACCTCATCTGTGGTTCAAAATGGTTCAAATGGCAGTAAGCACTGTGGGACTTAACATATGAGGTCATCAGTCCCCTAGACTTAGAACTACTTAAACTTACAGCAAAAATGCCCTTAATTCATTGGACAACAAATTAGAGGCAACTGGCATATTCTGTGACCTGTCAAAGGCGTTTGAATGTATGAATCACAGCATTCTTTTAAGTAAATTCAAATATTATGGCGTCACTGGTAGTGCTGCAAAGTGGTTTCAGTCATATCTTACTAATAGAAAACAAAGGGTGTCATTACGTAACACTTCAGCAGCAAGCAATCAGACAACATCTGACTGGGAAGAAATTACATGTGGTGTTCCCCAAGGTTCCATACTAGGTCCACTACTGTTTCTTGTGTATATTAATGACCTGTCATCTGTTATATTACCAGATGCCAAGTTTGTCTTATTTGCAGATGATACAAACATTCCAATAAATAGTAAATCAAATATAAATTTAGAAAGTGCAACTAATCAAAATTTTACTGACATTAATAAGTGGTTCATAGCCAATTCACTGTCATTAAACTTTGAAAAAACCCACTATATGCAGTTCAGAACTTCAAAGAAATTTCCTTCTGGTGTGTATATAAAATACGATGACATGGAAATAGGAGAAGTTGAGAGTGTAAAATTCTTGGGATTACAACTTGATAATAAATTCAGTTGGGAGCAACATACTAACGAACTGCCAAAGCACCTAAACAAGTCTGTGTCTGCAATGCGAATGATGTCAGACATAGGAGATATAAATATAAAAAAACTGGCATATTTTGCTTATTTTCACTCCATTATGTCATATGGTATCATATTTTGGGGTAACTCCACAAACAGAGAAAAAATTTTTAGAGTACAGGATCGTATAATAAGAGTAATGAGTAGTGTAAATCCAAGAACATGATGTCGAAACCTATTCAAAGAAATGGGCATATTAACCACAGCTTCTCGGTATATTTATTCCTTAATGAAATTTGTTGTAAATAATACATCTCTTTTTCAAACTAACTGCTTAGTACACAGAATCAATACTAGGAATAAGAACAATATACATAAAGATTTAAAATCACTTACTCTTGCCCGGAAAGGAGTCCAGTATTCAGCAAAGCATATTTTCAATAAGTTACCAGGAACCATTAAGAGTTAAGTTTCAGACAAGACACAATTTAAGCATAATTTAAAAGAATTTTTGGTGGCCAACTCCTTCTATTCCATGCATGAGTTTCTCAACAAGTGCAGTAGACCATTTTAATGAAATGTATTATACTTTATATATATATATATATGTATATGTATATATATATATATATATATGTATTATACTTTATATATATGAAATGTATTATACTTTAATTTTTGACAATACTTGGTTGTAACAGCCAAGTAACTACCTACTGTGTGAATGATGGATGTATGGAAAGCAGATATAAGTCTGAAGTCTTTAAATAGTGGAAGTTTAATTTTAAATCTTGTGCATAATCTGACTGTTCTTAACTGAGGATCACTGAAATGAATAATTTACTTTAATTTTTGACAATACTTGGTTGTAATAGCCAAAAAACTAGTAAATGTCTGAATGATGGATTTAATGAAAGCAGATGTAGGTATTAAACCTGTAAATATTAGAAGTTTAAATTTAATTAATGTACATAATTTTTCTGTTTATTGACTGAGGGTCATTAAAATTAATGAAACTCAAGTTTATCTAATTACATTTTTGTAATGTGTTTATCTGACATGTTCCACACCCAGGAGGATTCCCAATTTTATGAGTCTATGGAGTGAATAATTAACCTAATCTAAATCTAATCTAATCTAACTAACCTAAGGACAGCACACTCATCCATGCCTGAGGCAGGATTCGAACCTGCGACCGTAGCAGGTGCATGGTTCCGACTGAAACGCCTAGATGTGCTTGGCCCTAGTGGCTGGCTCCTCATCTGTGAATAGCATGGGTGACACACAATCCATAATTGTGGTTGCCTGATGAAGAAACCAATGATAAAACCGGTCCTGATGTAGAAAGTCTGTCGCTAGTAAGCCCTACACAGGCTGTAAGTGATAAGGGTAGTAACAGTTGTTCTAGAGAATGTTCCACGTGATCGTCTGACTAATCCTGTACTAGCAAGCCAACTGCCTGGAACTGACACAGCAGTCGCCATCACAGCATTAATCACATTTTTCTCCAAGTTTTGTGTCTGAACATTTTGGGTACATCCTTCATGATTTTCTGTTTCCTGAAACGACCCTGGCTCAGACAAATTGCGAAACACTATTGCAGACATTGAATGCTGTGGTTGTTGTCAGTGGGAATAGGTCTCCTGATAAATCTTGCTGCCCACTGCCTGTTGCCATTTGCCTTCTGTAAGTAAACACCATGTTGGCAAGCTCTCGATTCGATTACGGAACTATTGTGTGCAAGACTTTATCACATCCACTATAAGGTGAGTCAGGAAGAGAAGTGAATCAGACACAACATTACCAATTACTATGGCAGGAGAGGGCGCTAGGGCATAATGCATGAGGAACAATACCACCCTATAGGAGGAAACCATGCATACTGAAACTGTCTGTTCCAAGATGGCCGCCGAGTAAGTGACGCCAGAAACCATTTCCAGAAAGTTAAGTGATTTAGACAGGAATATAATTTAGTTTAACGCCGACAACAAATTAAATACGTGCATTAGTGTATCGTTTAGTCTTGCCGTTAAAGGTTTGACTTTTCTTTGCGTATTTTTTCAGAAAACACGAAAAGATCGTAACTTCGCGAAGTCGCGCTTAGGCTTAAATTTTGTAAACGTGTTTGTTTCTTGTTTCACGGTAATTTAACTAGTTTCTCGGTAACAAATAAGTAAACTACCGTAAATAGCGTATAACTTCATTGTTTTAATGCAGATTTCAGAAAAACAGCGTAACTTTATATGAGAAACTTGCCTATATACATTTGTTTATAGGCCTAATTCTCGTAACGTTTTTGGAGAATCAAAGTTAAAGTATCTCGTTTAATTGTCCTTTTTTTCATTCCATCGAGTGAAATATATAATAAATAGCGTATACCTTCGTTGTTTTAATACAGATCTCAGAAAAACAGCCGAATTTTAAATCAGAAACTTGCTTATATACATTTGTGAATAGGCTTAATTCTTGTAACGTCTTTTTTGTTTTTCTGTAATTTAATTGATTTATTCTAGCTAAAGTGTTATTTTTGCCATGAGTGAGAAGTGCCTGACTTGCTGTAGAATTGTTAGTTCCGGGGTTTGGTGTGATGGATGCAGTAGTTTTTTTCACTGGGGGGACTGCAGTGGCGTGGGTGTTGGGAAAGTGGATCAGGCTCATCAGTGGTTATGTAGGATTTGCAGCAGAGATAGGAAGATAGTGGAACAGGAGGGGAAAATTGCTGCCCTTCAGGCTGAACTAGATCAGGCTAGGGATGATCTGGACAGGTTAAGGAGGGAGAAGGGCAAAAAGAGGTGGGAAGTGGCAGCAGGTAGCAGAAGGAATAGGCCTAGAACTAAGTCTGACAGTTTTGTGGTGAATGTCAAAAATAAGTTTGACCTGTTGCTTCAGTTAGAAACTGATGAGCCTCAAGCAGAGGTAGGTGTAGATAGGACACAACAAACTTTCAATAGGAAATTGAAAAAGAATGTAGGAAAGTCATCGAAAAGGAAGAAAGTTTTGTTGTTAGGCAGTTCTCATGCCAGAGGTGTAGGCCAACTTCTGCAGGAGGAATTAGGACCAGAATACCAGGTCACAAATTTTTACAAACCAAGTGCTAGTCTGGATCAGGTGACAGAGGATTTAGGTTCACTCTGTAAAGGATTTACCAGGGAAGACACCGTGGTTATTGTGGGAGGGCCAGGGAACAGCATCGACAGAGATCCTGGGTACAGTATAGAGTGTGACCTGGTAAAGATTGCGTCAGCATCGAGACACACCAATGTTGAATTTGTATCTATCCTGAGACGCCATGACCGGCCTCATTTGAACTCTTCTGTTGGGAGAGTTAATTTGGAGTTGGAACGGCTGCTTGGATCGGGTGCGGGGGCTCATATTGGTGTGGTTCCTGTTGATCATCTCAGTAGGTGGGACTATACCAGGCACGACATACATCTCAACAGGAAAGGGAAGGGGAAACTGGCTGGGGTAATAGCAGGAAATTTAAGGGGGGGAGGCACTGCCATGAATGGTAAAATACCAGTGGTTACAGGTGTTGGAGCAGCACCTTTTTTAGGATAGGTAAGACAGAAAGATGTCAAGTTCTACGAGAGGTCAGGATTGAAACAAATCTTCAGTTTAGGAAAGAAATTAAACAGCACAATTCTAGCACATTGGATCACCAATCACAGCTATCAATTATAAATTTTCACCAATCACCAGAAATTTTATCTCCACCAAGTTGTATCTCAGTCCTAGGTAATTCCATTGATGAATTAAAGTCACCCAACCCAGTTGACATAATCTGCCTCTCTGAACACCATGTGACCACTGGTATAGGAACTAGGCCTAAGCACAATGAGAAACTCAGACAGGAGAGTACTGCAAATGTTTGAATAAGGAAAGGTTCTCATAAAAGTATAATTAAAAATAATGTAAGTATATTTCATCAAAATATTGGGAGTTTAAAGAATAAAGTAGATGAGCTTCTGGTTTGTTTAGAAGATTTAGAAGCTGAGAATGAAATAGATATACTATGCCTGTCTGAGCATCACATTGTTACTGATATGGATAAGGTAAATGTAAGTGGTTATAAGCTCTCTGCACATGTAATGAGAGAAAATATGGAGAAAGGAGGAGTTGCCATATATGTCAAAAGTTATCATTGTGCAAAAAGTATAGAAACAAAAAAGTTTTGTGTAGAGAAACATATAGAAGCATGTGCCTGTGAGCTTAAATTAAATAAAGGCACATTTATAATTGTAACTGTATATAGGTCCCCATCAGGAAATTTTCATCTATTTCTGAAAAATTTGGACTCCTTGTTGTGCTACCTGTCAGACAGGGGGAAGCAAATTATTATTTGTGGGGACTTCAATGTAGATTCTCTGAAAGAGGGTAATAGGAAAAATGACCTTGAAGTATTACTCGGATCTTTCAATTTGACACCCGTTATTGATTTTCCTACTCGGGTGGTAAAGGATAGCAGCTCACTGATAGATAACTTCATTATAGACCAAGATAAGTTTAACCAGATAAATGCTCAGCCTGTTGAGAATGGTGTTTCTGATCATGGTGCACAGCTAGTTACAATATATGACATAGCTCCATTCAGCAATACTAAACAGTCCTCCTAAGTAGTACGTTCAGTCAACGATTTAACTATTGCAAATTTCAGGGAAAGCCTACAGCAGTTAGACTGGGATGAGGTGTACCGTGAACCTGATGCCAATTTAAAATATAATTTATTTCATGACATTTTTGTAAATGCATTTGAAAACTGCTTCCCCAAGAAAATAGTTAAATATACTCGTAAGAAACCTTGTAACAAACCATGGCTTACTAAGGGTATAAAAATATCTTGTAACCGGAAAAGGGAAATGTATCTGACAGCAAGAAAGAGTAGTGACCCAGAAACTATCAAAAATTATAAAAACTACTGTGTTATATTAAGAAAAGTTATTAAAAAATCCAGGAGTATGTGTATCATGTCTGAAATCAGCAACTCTGATAATAAAATTAAAACAATTTGGAATATTATTAAAAGAGAAACAGGTCAACCAAGAGCAGAGGAAGACAGTATTACCATCAAATTGAATGAAAACCTTACAAACAAAAAGTCAGAAGTTGAAAATATTTTTAATAATCATTTTCTAAATGTTGTGGATATAGTAGGATCCAGGTGTTCATTAGAAGATGCTAGGCTGTTAATGGAAGAGGCCATACCTATGCAATTTGATACCATTGAAATCTCACCCACTTCTCCCTCTGAAATTAGGAAAATAATAAACTTGCTTAAAAGCAAAAACTCACATGGAATTGATGGCATTTCCAGCAAAATACTAAAAGCTTGTTCTCAACAGATAAGTAAGATTCTCAGCCACCTGTGTAATAGCTCTCTGGAACAGGGCATTTTCCCTGATAGACTGAAATATGCTATTGTTATACCTTTGCATAAAAGGGGGATAGATCTGATGTCAACAATTACCGTCCAATCTCCCTTCTAACAGCTTTATCCAAAATTTTTGAGAAAGTAATGTATTCAAGAGTAGCTTCACATATCTGTAAAAATGAAGTACTAACAAAATGTCAGTTTGGTTTCCAGAAAGGTTTTTCAACAGAAAATGCCATATATGCTTTCACCAGTCAAATTTTGAATGATCTGAATAACCGAACACCTCCCATTGGGATTTTTGTGATCTCTCAAAGGCTTTTGATTGTGTAAATCATGAAATTCTGCTAGACAAGCTCAAGTATTTTGGCATGAGTGGGACAGTGCACAAATGGTTTAATTCGTACCTAACTGGAAGAGTGCAGACAGTTGAAATAAGTAGTTCTCGTAACATGCAAAGATCAGCACATTCCTCAAACTGGGGAACTATAAAGAATGGGGTTCCACAAGGGTCAGTCTTGGGTCCTTTGTTGTTCTTATTATATATTAATGACTTGCCATTCTATATTCATGAAGAGGCAAAGTTAATTCTCTTTGCTGATGATACAAGTATAGTAATCACACCTGAGAAACAAGAATTAACTGATGAAATTGTCAATACTGTCTTTCAGAAAATTACTAAGTGGTTCCTTGTAAACGGACTCTCACTGAATTTTGATAAGACACAGTACATACAGTTCCGTACAGTGAATGGTATGACGCCATTAATAAATATAGACCTTAATCAGAAGCATATAGCTAAGGTAGAATATTCCATATTTTTAGGTATGTCCATTGATGAGAGATTAAATTGGAAGAAACACATTGATGATCTGCTGAAACGTTTGAGTTCAGCTACTTATGCAATAAGGGTCATTGCAAATTTTGGTGATAAACATCTTAGTAAATTAGCTTACTACGCATATTTTCACTCATTGCTTTCATATGGCATCATATTTTGGGGTAATTCATCACTTAGGAATAAAGTATTTATTGCACAGAAGCGTGTAATCAGAATAATAGCTGGAGTCCACCCAAGATCATCCTGCAGACATTTATTTAAGGATCTAGGGATATTCACAGTAGCTTCTCAGTATATATACTCTCTTATGAAATTTGTTATTAACAACCAAACCCAATTCAAAAGTAATAGCAGTGTGCATAACTACAATACTAGGAGAAAGGACGATCTTCACTATTCAAGATTAAATCTAAGTTTGGCACAGAAAGGGGTGAATTATACTGGCACTAAAGTCTTTGGTCACTTACCAAATAGTATCAAAAGTCTGACAGATAACCAACAAGTATTTAAGAAGAAATTAAAAGAATTTCTGAATGACAACTCCTTCTACTCCATAGAGGAATTTTTAGATACAAATTAAGAAAAAAATATTAAAAAAATAAAAAAATAAATAAAAAAATAAAAAAAAATAAAAATAAAAAAACACAAAAAAAATAAAGTTGTTATATTAACTTAAGTATGTTGTTAAATTAACCTAATTATGTCATGTATTGGAAAATTTGACTCGTTCCACATCATTATGAAATATCGTATTCATGATCCATGGAACTAGTATTAATCTAATCTAATCTAATCTAATCTGTGGCTGCATGGTACATTACAGTCTCTGTAACAAAGTATGACTGAATAAATAGTCTCTAGCATGGAAACCATGCATTTTCGGACGTAAGTTAATTAGACCTTTTTTGTTCGGTATCCTCTTATCGGTCAGTCCCTAGATTTTGAACACAGTCGAAAACTGCTGTATATTTTCTGGAATCATATTTCAGTTCAGTTTGGTGGGAGCTGAATTTTAAGTCAAGACTAGTCCTACACTTTACATTTTCAGACTTATTTATCAATTCAACAGTACTCTCTCGATGTTCTTTTTCTCTTTCAAGGTTCTTATTTAGATGTCTGGAGTCTAAAACAAGTCTTACGCCTTCATCACATTTAGATAGTGAGAGGCACCCACATGCCTTGCTCATACTGTGGCATAAAGCAGTCAGGCCTGCAAGATGAGGGGTCTGCCAAGCGAGTGGATTCATTCTTATTTATCGAGTAACATGAACTCTCGTACTCACAATTTAGTTACAAATTCTCCTCCTGTATCAATAATACGCAACGGAAACAAGCATCTGACTATTAGTAATTTACAGAACTCTGACTGTTCACTACGCACTGGCAATACCACATTTTCTTTTTTCTTTTATTTAACGGCTTTTATCAACACGTGGCCACCGCACTGAATATGAATGGCGCACACATTATAAATTCGGGACATCATGGCAACATACAATTCGAAGGAAAAGTCCACCAATCTTTTTCTTTTCACTATCTTATCTATTCCGATAAATTCTATAACCTAAACACACAAATTCTATAACCCACAACAATAACACATGAGAAATTCCGCCCAGTGGGCATGGCTTTACATTGGTGATTCTCTACCTTATGGTCTCGTAATTACTTAACGCTACAGTGCACTTTCTGGATAGGATGGTGGATCTTTTATTATACCTCACACTTCGACTCTCACAATCATCATCACGAAACTTTCCTCCAGACCGAGCGGTACCGAAGGAACAAGCATAACCCACTAATCTTTTGAAACTACCTTGCTACTCTCCCATGCAAACCACACATACTTAAATTACATGACATACACCACACTTCAACATGAAATGCTACACAGGGAATAGTCACAACATTATCACTTTCAGCTTTCCCACTTCAATTAATATTTATCCCAGTTTCACACGACACAGCTCCACTTCGTAATTCTACTTTCCTACTATGAACTCTGGAGATATATGCACATCTTCCTGTGCAATGCAAGCCAAGTGGCGTTGTGGATAGACGGCTGACTCACCTTGTTTCTCTCTCAGAGTGTTGTAGTTTGAATCGAGCGTCACACGGAATCATATCACGCAAAGTAATATTAAGAACGTATTCATCACACACGCGAGTCCTCAACTGATACCATGGACGAGTACTTCTCTTTATCTTTTGTCTTATACACAGTTTGAGACTCACACAGTACTCCCCATGTGGAAGTACTCATCTCTAATTTCAAGTCCTGCACACGCCATTTCTTAAATATTTCAACTTATGGTACACACTGAAACACGTATGTAACGCAGCAGCGATGGCGAGGCATTGTAGCATCTGTGACCAGAGAGTTTGCGCTTGACCGCGCGGGTGTTGCGAGCGGTTCTCAGTCAGTCAGTCAGTCGTTGCGAGTCTGTCAGTAGTCGTTGCGAGTCTGTAGCTCTGTCTAGTTGAGAGCAGTACTCTGTCAGTAGTCGTCGCGTGCAGTACGCTAATAGTCGTCATGCAGAGCGGTCGGTCAGTGATAGCAGTCCAGTGCGGGTGATGTAGGCGGTCGGCAACACTGGTCAAGATGGTGAATAAGGTATACTGTTAATTAATATAATCATTAGATAATGAAAAATTTTATTTTTTGTAATTATTGTCCAACAAGTCCCCCAATAATAATTTTTATTTCAAAAGCATTTTTTCAAAAATTTAATTTTTATTGAACTAAAGATTTCGTTGCACTTCCCATTTCATTCCACTTCTTTTGAAGAAAAATTTCACTAAAATCACAAAAAAAGAGAATATTATTATTTGCAATGCAGTTCCTCCAAGCGGTGCGCAACAACAAGAGCAGAAATGTGACATCCATTTATTCTGAGGTAAGACTTTAATTCTGATTGTTTTGCACAGGGCCAAAGACCGATATTTCCGTTTAATTGTATTTTCTTGTCACTGAACGGACTTTAAATTTTGTGAAGAATTTATATTTGAGTCACATTGCGAATTTCACATTTTTGTTGTCATTGTCAGTACATTTCATTGTGGGCAGGTTACGCTTAGAGCAATGTCCATTAGCATTTCTAAATAATATTGCCATTTTCTTTTAAATTACTGTGGGGAGGATACACTCGGCTCCCATTTGTATTAAGTATTGTCATTTATTTCATTTATTTCTTTTAAATTACGGTGGGGAGGTTACACTTGGCGACACCCAGTCCAGGATCGAATTTCGTTGAGAGTCTTTTGAGCAACAGTCAGATATCTGCTCTTATTTGCTTAGATATAATTAGGATTTGGCGCTACGCTTTTATTAACTTGTGACTTTCTTTCTACAGGTCAACAGCAACTCGTTGCTCTGTTGTATTTGTGTGTTGCTTTTGCATTGTGCTTATTTATTTTGTGAAAAATTGTGACTATTGTAAAAATGCCGCGAAAGACTGTGAATAGTGTATCGCGAGGTATTTTGAATGAAATTACCGACTTAAACAGCGTGACCGATAGTAATTGTGACACGCAGTGTAATGATGTCAATCCTGCGTTCACTAACAATCAGTGTATTCCAACCACTAATGATGACTTTTATCCTAGTGATGAACAAACGAACTCAATTGTCTCCTCTGTTAATTTGACGACAATTGATGACGCGGGACGCTCTATTGTAATGAGCGCTGTCGAGCTTAACACACCCGATTTAGAAAATTCAAATAACGTACAGACAAATTTTTCGAACGAAAATGGTCAGTGTACTGAAAATTCGACGGATTCATTTAACGCGACAATTGCAGGTACACAATCAAACAGCACTGATAATGGAGTAAGTAATGTTACTAGGGGTCAATTTATGGCATTTTTGGTACAAAATTTCAGACAACTTAATGAACAGTTCAAACAACTTAGCGAAACAATTAATGAAAGTTTCAAACTGACGAACGAAAAACAAGACAACCTTAACGAACGGAACAGACAAGTTAGTGAACAGAATACAGCTGTTATCGTGCAATGCCAGGACGTTAAAGAACAATTACGTGTGAATACTAAGACTTGTGCTAATAACAGTAATGAAAAGGTTGGCATTGTTGCACAAGAATTAAATAGTACACGTGTAAGCACAACAGAATTACATAAAGACGAAGTTAATGCAGTCACTGAACAATGTTCAGCAAACGCAACACAGATACATGAAATTAATGCAGTCACTGAAAAATGCCCTAAAAACGCAGTACAGATTCGCGACGAAGTTAATTTAGAGTCAGTGGAAGTTTCACACACTGTGAATACGGAAATTGTTAATAAAAGTGAACGACACAACAACCAAATTGACGAAAGTATTAAAGTAACAGAGTTGAAAACTATTTCAGTCACCAATACGTCACAGAATCCGCCACATTGCGAACATTTGTCTGACTCACGCAGCGCGTATAACTTAAGCAATTTATGGAGACTACGCGACTTCAAATCCGAAAAGCCACGCGACTTAAAATCTGAAAAGCTACGCGACTTGAAGTACGAAATGACACAGACGAACAGATTCACTCACAAACCCGAACGTGTTTTCAAATACAGTGGCGAGAACATAGATTACGAGCAATTTTTATCCGCCAGAAAATGTAAGGAACTTAATAATGACAGCGTACAGGTACACGCTTTGCACTGTATACGACAATTTATCTTGGTACATTCACCGCTATTACCTGTAATGCAAAAGCTAGCTTTGAACCTGATGCGACAATTTGCTATTGCATTTTCATCAGCGTTGCATGTAATGAGGAAACTTGAATTAACGTGCTTACAACAATTTACTTTTGGAATTTTACCGCTATTGCTTGCAACGAAAAAGCTAAAATTTATTTGCAGTGCGTAAATGACCTCAGGGGATTCATTACGCTTTAATGAATATGTGCCGTAGCGAGCATAGGGCCCCGAGCTGTAGTAGTGCTGTTTCATCTTTAGTTTTCTGCACTGCTGCCTTTTCTTCTACTATCCTTTATATCTATCGAAACTGCTCTTTAACTATTGCTCTACCTAGTATTAAGAAACGAGTAATGAAAACCCGATATGACAAATATTTTACCGAATGTGACAATTTTCAGTAGGCACTCCCGTAATGACAACTACCGCCGTAATTTTAATATCAGATAAAATCGTAATCATCAGTATGTGTAAAATTATCAGCAATAGGAACCATATTTTCGTAACAATTGATGCTTTTCGCCACAATAGCATGAAAGTCAGCCGCTTAGCATACCTAAACAACAATGCAGTCTACAAGGTCAACCAAACTTTAATGTTTCGCCGCGTGCACGTATAGTCCCAGCCCCAACAAATAGTAACGCATGGCAGCAAAGAAATAACTACGTACAGACAACACACCATTTCAATTCCTATCGCAATGTGCCGTATAGAAATTACTATCTTGACAGACGTAGAAATAACGAGCACAATTTTCAGCGTACATTTAATAACAGTCGATCTTATGAGCAGCAACAACATCAGCAACAACAAATAATCATGAATGCAACAGACAATAGGTGTCATCTATAGCGTAACACGTCAATAAGAAATAACAGAGCAGTTCATATAGTGGATATGCCACAACATTCTCCCGTAAAAAATAGCACGTACGACAGAATTTCACCAGACACAGTACAGGTTTTATATTCCAGTAACGTAAGCAATAATTTTGACACGCAGAATCCTCTTCACGAAAATGTTATTAATTTTGACGCCATCCGACACACGTTTGCATTAAAGACAGAATTACGACGTATGTAGACGATATTCTTATCGCAGAAGCTAACTGGTCCGAACACAATCTGATTCTTGAACAACTGTTACAAACTTTTCATGCACAAGGACTTACAGTTAACCTCAGTAAATCGCATTTTGGCAAAACTTCTATAAAATTTCTTGGACACGTAATTTCAGCAGAAGGGATTGCACCTGATCCGGAAAAAACTTCAAGCTCTACGTGGTATTACTGTTCCGACGACAAAGAAGCAATTACGCAGTTTTTTGGGCTTAATTAACTTTTTTCGTAAATTTTTTCGTCACTCTGCTTTAGACACACCCAGATTATGCCAATTAACAGGTAAAAACACTATTTGGTCATGGGATAAGCAAGCACACTCTGAATTCATGAACCTGAAACATGCTTTGTTGAATGCTCCACTTTTATCGCACCCAGATCTTACCAGAACTTTTTCCATTGCCACCGACAGCTCTAACACCGCTTTAGGCGTACATATTTTCCAGGAAATTGAAGAAGGTGGTTCAATAGTAATTAAAAACATTGCATTTGCAAGTCGCATTTTGTCACCTGCTGAACGAAATTATTCTGTTACAGAATTGGAAACATTATGTGTTGTATGGGCTTTTACGAGATTTAGGCACTTTCTTTATGGCAGACATACCACTGTTTACACAGACGATAGAGCGATACAATTTTTGCTTTCGGCTAAATTTACTCACGACAGGTTAAGTAGATGGAAACTATATTTACAGGAATTTAATTTTACAATAGTTCACATTCCCGGCACACAAAATGTTATAGCAGACGCACAATCGCGTTCTCTCGGCAACAATCAGCAAGACGTAGCAACCAACTTCTGCAAAACAAATTTCAGTGTCATGTACATTCAGCAAGTTGCATTTAAAACTTTATTTCATCGTCATTACAGGACATAGCACGAGAACAAAATAAAGACAATGTGTGGAGAGAAATTAAACACCTTTGGCTAGATAAGAAAAATGTTACGATTAGAAACCATTACATTGTACGCAATGACATTCTGTTTCGCCGCTCTCATCCTGACAGCAACAATTGGTTATTATGCATTCCTGACGAACTGGTTAACAAACTGATTTGGTACACTCATTTAAGTTACGCACATTACGGAGCACGAAAATGTTTTCTTATACTGAGACAGAACTGTTATTTTACCAACATGGAGAAACGTATACGACGAGTTTTAGCGTCTTGTAAAATTTGCCAGAAAGCTAAATCAGACACCACTTCACATATTCCTCCATTATATCGCATTGTACCTGTTAAATTAAGACATATGGCCGCTGTAGATATTTTTGGTCCGATTCCCAGAACTAACAGAGGTTTTTGCTACATATTTGTCGCTGTTGAGCTTACTTCAAAATTTGTTACTTTCACTCCATTACGCAAAGCTACTGCTAAAACTGTTTCGAAAGCATTTGTAAAACATTTTCTATCTCATGTAGGGCATGTGATGAAAGTAATTTCTGACAATGGATCTCAATTTCGTAGTACCGTATGGACACGCATGTTACGAGCCAGAAACATTTCTCCGATCTACACTCCTGGAAATTGAAATAAGAACACCGTGAATTCATTGTCCCAGGAAGGGGAAACTTTATTGACACATTCCTGGGGTCAGATACATCACATGATCACACTGACAGAACCACAGGCACATAGACACAGGCAACAGAGCATGCACAATGTCGGCACTAGTACAGTGTATATCCACCTTTCGCAGCAATGCAGGCTGCTATTCTCCCATGGAGACGATCGTAGAGATGCTGGATGTAGTCCTGTGGAACGGCTTGCCATGCCATTTCCACCTGGCGCCTCAGTTGGACCAGCGTTCGTGCTCGACGTGCAGACCGCGTGAGACGACGCTTCATCCAGTCCCAAACATGCTCAATGGGGGACAGAAACGGAGATCTTGCTGGCCAGGGTAGTTGACTTACACCTTCTAGAGCACGTTGGGTGGCACGGGATACATACGGACGTGCATTGTCCTGTTGGAACAGCAAGTTCCCTTGCCGGTCTAGGAATGGTACAACGATGGGTTCCATGGCGGTTTGGATGTACCGTGCACTATTCAGTGTCCCCTCGACGATCACCAGTGGTGTACGGCCAGTGTAGGAGATCGCTCCCCACACCATGATGCCGGGTGTTGGCCCTGTGTGCCTCGGTCGTATGCAGTCCTGATTGTGGCGCTCACCTGCACGGCGCCAAACACGCATACGACCATCATTGGCACCAAGGCAGAAGCGACTCTCATCGCTGAAGACGACACGTCTCCATTCGTCCCTCCATTCACGCCTGTCGCGACACCACTGGAGGCGGGCTGCACGATGTTGGGGCGTGAGCGGAAGACGGCCTAACGGTGTGCGGGACCGTAGCCCAGCTTCATGGAGACGGTTGCGAATGGTCCTCGCCGATACCCCAGGTGCAACAGTGTCCCTGATTTGCTGGGAAGTGGCGGTGCGGTCCCCTACGGCACTGCGTAGGATCCTACGGTCTTGGCGTGCATCCGTGCGTCGCTGCGGTCCGGTCCCAGGTCGACGGGCACGTGCACCTTCCGCCGACCACTGGCGACAACATCGATGTACTGTGGAGACCTCACGCCCCACGTGTTGAGCAATTCGGCGGTACGTCCACCCGGCTTCCCGCATGCCCACTATACGCCCTCGCTCAAAGTCCGTCAACTGCACATACGGTTCACGTCCACGCTGTCGCGGCATGCTACCAGTGTTAAAGACTGCGATGGAGCTCCGTATGCCACGGCAAACTGGCTGACACTGACGGCGGCGGTGCACAAATGCTGCGCAGCTAGCGCCATTCGACGGCCAACACCGCGGTTCCTGGTGTGTCCGCTGTGCCGTGCGTGTGATTATTGCTTGTACAGCCCTCTCGCAGTGTCCGGAGCAAGTATGGTGGGTCTGACACACCGGTGTCAATGTGTTCTTTTTTCCATTTCCAGGAGTGTATATATCCAAGTACCATGCTTCTTCGAACCCCTGTGAAAGATTAATGAAAGAAATTGGTAAACTGTGTAGAATATACTGCCACAAAAGACATATTGATTGGGACACACACATATTCTCATTCCAAGATGTAATTAATTCCATTCCAAATGAATCCACTATGCTATCTCCGTCTGTTATACTGAAAAATGCTGAACCACCTAACAAAATTAAAGAATTAATAACATTTCCTACATCTCGTCGATTACGACACCACGAAATAATTGACATTGCGCTGAACAACATCAAACGTGCCGCAGAGCGCCGGAGAAGACAGCAAAAACAGGTTTGTACACGCCGCGACTTTCACGTTGGACAGAAGATATTGATACGTACACACTATTTATCCAGTAAATTAGAAGGTAAGTGCAGTAAATTTGAACTTCTATACGCAGGTCCATATCGGATTCGCAGCATCCCTCACCCCAATGTTGTACACGTCGAAACTTTGAGAACTAGAAAATCCAAAGGCAATCACCATATCTCAAACATTAAACCGTTTATTGAGTGAAACCACTGTATGATTCAACACACTATGATGCCATTTACTAATGCAATTATTTCACCTGACCAATTACTGATGATTATCGTATTTTTTCTTGGCAAGTGCCCGGCAAGGTAAGGTTAGCAGGTCGCTTTTCTTGTCGTTACACATCAGACCGTGCATACTTTTCCAGACGAACTTACGTATTTTATGACTAATTATGCAATGTTAGCTAATGATATGTTAATTTCATTACACTTTTTTTCCATTAAAGTCTTTAATTCTCGCCTCTATTAACTACACTACATACAAGCTGAACACAACGAACGTCACATTTTGTCTTTTTATGTACGATTGTATTCCAGTTTTGTTAGTATGCACTGTGAAATAGTTAGGACATAACACACACCAGTTGACTTTGACATTTTTTGCTTTATGACATCTCAAGATCGTGACTGTTTTACATTTTTTGCTGCTGCATCGTATTATTCTGTGTACATTTTTGCATCTGAACACTGTCAATGTCTTTGACATATTACGTTTTCTGTCATGTTATGCTGTATGGTTAATTGTGTCACCATAAACCAGTCATTATTTAGTGGGTATATGATTTAAATGCAAGACATTAATCTTTGTTCATGAATTTCAGAAAGAAATGATGCATGTAAGAAATAAATTCAACAGAAATGGGAATTTCACCTACGGAATAAACGATAGAAGATGCAATAACTTTATGAGGAAGAGTAAATGGATCAGGATTAACAAACATTAACAAGAATATACTATACTCATCGTAGAATAGCAGTCTTAACTAATTTTTTCTTTCAGAATACAAGGTGATTGATGCAGGCTGTCAGACTGAACTACACATCTTAGTTTTAGTGATGAAATATGCTAGAGATAAGGAATAGTTGTATAATGAGTAATGAAGTGATTTTTTTTTTGCAGATGATAATGAATACTGATGAATAATGATGAAGGAAATGGTATTATGAATAATGAAGTTTTTCTTTACAGGTGATGATGATAATGAAGTTATGATGGTATTGATAATGAAGTTTTTTCTTTACAGATGAGGATAATGTTGAAGTTATGTATTTATGCTACATAGTTATTTAAGTATTTGTTGCAGTTTGCTTTGACAGCAGGTGTTACATTGCATAGTAGGATGACAGAAAGTTTTCGAAAGGACAGCTATGGAACACATTTTATACACATTTCACTACCTGTTAATTCGAAGTTCACTACTTTTCAGCATAGTGTGCGTTTCTTCTTTCAGGTCAATAATCCATTTTGTATTTTTTCCAGGAGAAGCTTTTCATGATACTTGCTAAACCTGTTACTTATTATACCTGTTCTAGTACTTGCATTTTTATTTTTTACCCATTTGTGTCTATCAGTTATAAATGTGATCGCATATACTGCCTTGTTACATAACCTTGCTACAGCTGACTCATGACGAATGACGTTACCTATCCTCATTTGCAGCAATAGGTCAAAAGCAAATAGTGTTATGCCTCAGCAATTAATTATCGATCCCAACGCAATGCATTGCTAACAAAAAAATGTATTACCAGTCCCAAGTAGTGATACCAGTTTGAGAAAATTCTGAATAATACTGATTAGCTCTGAATAGTATGTCACTTGAGTAATGACTTCTTAATGAGACAAAAAAAAGTATATATTTAAAATAATGCTTTGTCACTAGTTAATAACTGCCACTGTTTATTGTAATGAGACTACTTATAATGCCTATGATTACTAATGCTATGACTAATTAACTGATTTTAATAATGACTTTGTAATGATCTGAATACTACTGAAGGAGAAACACTGTTTATTGTAATGAGACTACTTATAATGCCTGTGATTATTAATGCTATGACTGTAATTAACTGATTTTTAATAATGACTTCGTAATAATCTGAATAATACTGAATGATGATTCTATTCAATACTTGCTGGCCACTGAGTGCCAATAATTAATGTCACTTGAAGAATTGTTATTAATTATGCCATTAATTAGCCCTTTTTTTCCCATGTTGAGTTTTCATGTTTTGGTTAATGGCCAATGAGTGCCAATAATTTGTATCACTCAATGTATTATGTTAATGCTAGGCCAATAATTGCCTCTCCTTTTCAACTAAGACTTCTGATGAACATTATTCTGTCATACTAAATATACTTTGTAACTGGCCAAGGACCGCCACTGTTTATTGTAATACGATTACCCATGATGCCAGCTAGTGATTCTTAATAGATTGGAATGACACATAATTAATTAACTATGGTACTGTTTAATAATGCTTTGTAATTAGGAGAAGACTAATAATTCTTACTATTGGAATGACAAATGATTAATTAACGACAAATGATTAATTAACTGTAATTAGACAAATGATTAATTAACGACAAATGATTAATTAACTGTAATTAGGAAAAGGCTAATGATTATTATTGGAATGACAAATGATTAATTAACTGTAATTAGGAGAAGGTTAATGATTCTTAATTACACTCTGTAACTGAAAAGAATGCGATTATTTAATAATGCTTTGTAACCAGGAAAAGAAGGCTACTGATTCCATGTAAAACAATTAATGAACATTTTTCTGTAATACTACATACTTGGTACAGAAATGTTCAATAACTGGGCTATGAATGCCACAAACTAATTAAGTCTCTAATTGTCAATATTATGTGACTTGATGTCCTTCACCTCATAAGCTGACTACCCTGAATTATTGCAATGTCCATTTGTCCTGTTTATCCTAGTGATCATGGAGCACTATCTTTGGTTTTGCACTAATTCTACGTTGGTGTGCCTTGTAAGAGTGTGGTGTTGACACGACATGCTGTCCACCACCATGAGCGATGAAGACATTATTATGGTCCCACTGTTTGGTGTACTTAATGTACTGCCAAAATGAAAATATGGAACATTACTACGACAGTTCAGTGTCTTGGTACGCTGATAAATTCTGATGGGAAAAGAACTTCAAGTTGTGTCACTTGGTGTTGCACTTCTGTGGAAAGCTATGGACTTTCAGAGCAGCTGTGTGCAATCTAAAGTGCTACAACCATGATGCAATCCTTCCCTTTCCTATCCTGATTCTTGTCACAAAAAAAAAAAAAAAAAATTTTTGGTAACATCATTTATGTTCATAGGTTATACATTTTTCGATTTGTTGAATTCCAGTGCGAGTACACTTGTGGCACTGGTCGACATGATTTTTTGCCACTATGTTTATTTATTGCGAAAATGCTGAAGACATTTTTCGATTTGTTCTGAAGTACAGTATACGTATGTACACTCTTGTCTTTTATATTGTATATACATTTTTATTTTTATGATATGTTCTGAACTACAGTGCATGTGCACTTCTGTTAGGTGTTAATATGTTTTCTATTGAACTTCAGTGCCTGTACACTTATCTCATTTTTCAATATGTTTTCTACTATTCTGTATATTCAATACTTTAATGCGAATGCACTTATGCCATTTGTTACTAATTGTACATACATTTCATCAATTACTGATATGTTCTCAACTCCAGTGCGAGTACACTCATGTCACTTGTCAACATAATATTTTTTTGCCAGTCTGTTTATTTGTTCTGAATATGCCAATGAATTTTTTCAGTGCCTCTGCACTTTGTTTTCTGTCAAATAATTTGTATATACATTTCTCTGATTTGCTACTATGTTTTGTACTCACATTTTGTCTTTGTCTGATATATCTTGTACTTAGTGCGTGTGCACAACATTTACTTTATGTACTACATCTAATTATTCTGTAAATTGTAGAAGTTTATTAATTGATTAAAAATTTTGCCGCGATTGGCAAGTCCAAATGACTCACCATCGCTGCCAAATTTTTGCCCCCCCCAGTGGAGGGTTATGAAACACGTATGTAACGCAGCAGCGATGGCGAGGCATTGTAGCATCTGTGACCAGAGAGTTTGCGCTTGACCGCGCGAGTGTTGCGAGCGGTTCTCAGTCAGTCAGTCAGTCGTTGCGAGTCTGTCAGTAGTCGTTGCGAGTCTGTAGCTCTGTCTAGTTGAGAGCAGTACTCTGTCAGTAGTCGTCGCGTGCAGTACGCTAATAGTCGTCATGCAGAGCGGTCGGTCAGTAGTCGTTGCGAGTCTGTCAATAGTCGTTGCGAGTCTGTAGCTCTGTCTAGTTGAGAGCTGTACTCTGTCAGTAGTCGTCGCGTGCAGTACGCTAATAGTCGTCATGCAGAGCGGTCGGTCAGTAGTAGCAGCCCAGTACGGTTGTGTGATGTAGGCGGTCGGCAACACTGGTCAAGATGGTGAATAAGGTATACTGTTAATTAATATAATCATTAGATAATGAAAAATTTTATTTATTGTAATTATTCTCCAACAAGTCCCCCAATAATAATTTTTATTTCAAAAGCATTTTTTCAAAAATTTAATTTTTTATTGAACTAAAGATTTCGTTGCACTTCCCATTTCATTCCACTTCTTTTGAAGAAAAATTTCACTAGAATCACAAAAAAAGAGAATATTATTATTTGCAATGCAGTTCCTCCAAGCGGTGCGCAACAACAAGAGCAGAAATGTGACATCCATTTATTCTGAGGTAAGACTTTAATTCTGATTGTTTTGCACAGGGCCAAAGACCGATATTTCGGTTTAATTGTATTTTCTTGTCACTGAACGGACTTTAATTTTTTTATGAAAAACTTATATTTGAGTCAGATTGCGAATTTCACATTTTGTTGCCATTGTCAGTACATTTCATTGTGGGCAGGTTACGCTTAGCGCAATGTCCATTAGCATTCATAATTAAATATTGTCGTGTTTCTTTCTTTCAAATTTTTGTGGGGAGGTTACACTCGGCTCCCATTTGTATTAAATAATATTGTCTTTCCTTTTAAATTACGGTGGGGAGGTTACAACACGCTATTTCTTAAATATTTCAACTTATTGTACACACGCTAGTAATTCAGCTTAACTTAAGCACATGGAAGTATTTCAACTTATTGCTACACGTGGTTTCATTGTGACCGTTGGTCACTTCCGAAGATTACTACAATCCCATTAATATTACCTGCCTGACATTTAATTCTCCCCACAAAAGTTCCTGAAATAGAGAAATTATTATTTCAAACTACTCTTAAATATTCCACATGCATACCATGTCTCCACTCTTTTGTCTTTACGGAGCACAACTAAGACAGGTCTTAACAGCACAAGATCCAGCGGCAGAGTGCTGAAACATGGCCGTTCTTCAGGTCCTCTCGCACCTCTGCTGAAGTGGGGGAGCACCTTGCTACCGTATTGGTCAGCCACATTTCAGGCACTCAAAGCTCATGTAAATTTCATCTCTTTGGTCCCACCAAAGGTGGCCAAAGGATCGTCTCACAGATGATCATATATTCACATTCACTATCTGCGGTTAGCAGACGACCATACATTCATTCATTTCACAGATCTCACCAAACTGAATGTAGGGATTTATTTTGTGGGAGTGCACATGTGATCAATTAAATAAATAAATTGTCATTCTTTCCCACACTGGTATCCGGCTTCGCTGTATTAATTGAAATTGAGTTATTTTACAAAAAAATGTGTTGTTCTGACAAAAATAATGAAGTATGTTGTACCTATTTTCAATGTCGGGTGGTACTGTACCCTTTCAATGGCACCATTAAAGGGTTGTTGTACTGACACCTACTTCTCTGTACTATTCCCCAGTTTTGCATTTTTTGCAACTTTCTTTCTTTTACATATTTGTAAGGCATAGGGAGTAACAGAATACTGATAATGAGTTTTTAATTTAAGTCTACACTTATAACCTTTTACTCTTCCTGGCCTTAGCAACGAAACTATCACTGTACTCCCATAGAAAATTTTCTGATTTCTCTCTGTTTCCTGTAGTTAAAGTTTCTGCTTCACATAATTTTTTAGCTACTAATTCATTGTATGAGTAATTTTTTATTTCGTCATTACGAAGTTCTTTATCTTCCTCAAAAACCTTTATCTTCAAACTCTTCCAACTTCCTGATCTAATTATATTGGCTATTGTTTAATGATACTATACTATACTTGTTTCTCCAGAAATCCCACTTTTTTTCAGTAAAAGTTACTTTCATATCCTCCCCAATCAAATTTTACCTTTGCTAAAACTATGCAGTCAATTCTACCAGACATTCATTCAATTCCACAACTACTGAGCGCCCTTGAGTAAAGCTTACACCATTGATTTTAAATCTACCAAAACTTCTCTAATGGTTAACTTGCTACCCTTTCCAGTGGCTCCTTTTGTTCTAACACCTGTTACAGGAAATTCACTAAAATTTTCATTATTCTTTAGCCTATCTGTTAACTGTTTTGGCATTCCAGGAATGGGCTACCAGTATTCGGAAGACAATTACCTCCTCAATTATTAATTTGAACAGAAATATAATGGTTTCCCAGTTTATTACAATTTTTATTACTTACAGTTTCAAATAATAAACGTTCCTCAGTTCCTATGAAAGTCATTCCTTTCTCTTCCTATGGAACTTCATTACTCTCTACAAACTACAAACTTTTTAAAACTACATTATGATTGGATGGGTCCTAATTTGAATCAAATTTTATTTGATTACCAAAGTGCATATTTTGACAAACTGCCCTTAAAGTTTAATGCATTTTGTTACCATTGCCAACATTATCATTATAATTACAAGTTACTTTCAGTATTTCATTACTAATTAAATCATTCCCCTTTTTTATAGGAGGTGGAGCCCCTCCACGCCCACACTGGCATGATGGCCAACTCAAAAGGTTACTGCCATCTTTGCATAAGGGTTAGTTTTCACTAAAATGAGGTGTCGCAGGATGTGGGTACTGCGATGCTTGCGGATGTCTGGTTAAGGTTAACCATTAATGAGCTCTCATCTGAAGATAGATTGGATCGAAAGTCGAACGAAGGGTATCACGCAGGTTGATACCTTTGACGCTGTGCAGTGCCGTTACCTGGCAGCTGCCGCTGGGTGCTAGTGTTGATCTCTCGGTCAGTGTAAGCATACCTGTAACAATTAGGTTCATCATCGTTTGTGTCTAATAGGTCATATATCAGATGCATAGTGTAGGGTGATGTTAGCGATTTGTTTGTGCGTCAGTGTGCGAGGCCGTCGGTTTCCCTGCTGTAGCCTGTTGGTCAGCTTTAATAGCAGCCGGCATATCCAGTCAACATTGTTCATACGCAGGGGCTTGCGTAGTTTGTCACTTGTTGGTGTATGTTAGCTTGCTATAGGTGGTTATGCCCTAGCTAGTAGTGTCTTTGGCCGCTTGTGCTTCCATCTACGGTTGTGATCACAGTTTCCCAGAGTAAGGAAGAAAGGATTGTTCAAGTGTCTCGAGTTCCCCGTATAGTCATGTGGTGTGTTTTTTTAATACTTCCTTGAGAGTTTCAAGGCGGTATATATTGTGAAAATCCACGGTGCGTGTGTAGCGTGGAGAATTGCTAATGATGTGTAACACTTTGTTCTGTGTGATCTGCAGGCTGCACAAGCCTGTAGGAGCTGCATATCCCCAGATGGGATCTGCGTACGTCATCACCCTTCTATTCAGTGTCTTTCCCTGGTGAGCATTGGGTAGAGTTGTTTGATCCTCGTGTGCACTCTGTTGGCAACGTATTCAGTGTGCCCCCCCCTCCTGTAAGTTTCCAGTCCAGCCAGACACGTTTCTCTCAGAAACGTATTAGGAGTATATGAAGTGTTAACTATCTACAGTGTTGATGTTTATGCAGTAGTTTTGGTCTGCGTGCGAACAGAACTGCTTCGCACTTGTCAACATTTACTTCAATATGCCTTCATTCCAACCAAGGCTCAGTACTTCTGAGTGCTGTCTGCATTCGTAAGTTAATGTTTGACGGTTTCCAATCTTGCACAAGGATGTCTGTGTCAACTGCGTAGATGGCTAACGTCATGTTTTGTGTTGCTGGGAAGTGGTTAATGCACAGGTTGAACAAGGTGGGCCTTAGGATGCTTCCCTGGGGTACTCCAGCTGGGATACCGTGTTGTGTCGATTGTTTGCCCTGCACGTCAGGGTCAAAACATCTGTTTGTGAGGTATGAGTGTATGAGACATACGAGTTTGTCTGGGAAACCAGCTTCGCTTAGTTTGCATATAAGCCTGTCGAGCCAAAGATGGTCGAAATCTTTTTCGATGTCCAGGAACACGGCTCCTGTGGCTTTGTTCATGTTGTAGCCGTGTGTTATATGTTCAACTACATGGAGGAGTTATTGTGTTGTTGAGTGGTGATTCCTAAACCCGAATTGTTCCAGTCTTAGAGTGTCGTTGGCGATGCAGTGCCTAGAGATGCATTTTAGAATAACCTTCTCAGCAATCTTGCTGAGCAAGCACAGCAGACTGATGGGTCGGTAATTTTGTGGGAGGGAGTGGTCTTTCCCTGGCTTCCTGTACACCTGGACCTTGGCAGCCTTCTAAAAGTCAGGGAAGCGTTGGTGTTTTAGGATGGCATTCGTTATGTGTGCAAGGTATTGTACGGCTCTATCCGGGGACTGCTGCAGGACATGGTTTTGAATGCCATCAGACCAGGGGCTTTCCTACTGTTGGTGTGCTTGATAGCCCATGTAATTTTTTTTGTGCTAGTACGTCTAATTTCGTCGCGCGAGGGCTGGACTACAAGGCGTGTGTTCTAGGCGCTCAGTCCGGAATGGCGCGACTGCTACGGTCGCAGGTTCGAATCCTGCCTTGGGCATGGATGTGTGTGATGTCCTTAGGTTAGTTAGGTTTAAGTAGTTCTAAGTTCTAGGGGACTGATGACCACAGATGTTAAGTCCCAGAGTGCCCAGAACCATTTGAACCATTTTTTTTACAAGGCGTGTAACCACCTGGTCCGTTTCAAGTGTGATTACTGGATTTGAAGTAGCTAGATTCGGCATGAAAGACGCTGCAAGTGTTGTGGCCATAAGCTCTGCCTTCTCCGTCGCGGATTAAGCTGGGCTGTATGGCCCTTGTAGAATGGGAATGTAATGTTTCTCCCTGGTGAACTGTCTGCCTAGCTTCCACAAGCCAGGACGTTTGGTATCTAGCCCTGCGAGTTTCTGTCCGCATTGTTCGTTTCGAAATGTTTGTATTTTGTCCCATATTATACCCTGGAGTCTGTTGACGTGCAGTTTATAGAACGGGCGCCTGGTAAGCTGCCAGTATCTCCTGAGGCGATTACTCATTGAGATTAGATTCGGGATTTCCTGGGACAGCGCCGTCGAGTGTTGTTTTGGTGTTGTACTTGGAATAGCGTCAGTCATTGCGTCTTGGACGGCAGTAGTAAGAGCATCCACTGCCTCATCAATTTGTTGCGTGTTGTTAATTTCGTTTGTGTCTGGAACACGACTATTAAGCATTTCCTTGAACAGGGTCCACTTCGCCCGCTTGTAGTTCATTATCCTGTGTCGTTCTGTGTCTTGCAGTGTTTCTTCCGTGTGTAGTATTACAGGCATGTGGTCTGAGTCCAGATCGTTTCAACCATAAGGTCGAGTGTGCATGTGATTCCCTTGATGAGGGCTATGTCTAGTACGTCTGGCCTGTGTAGGAACATACATGGAAACATCCAGCCCAAGTATAATGTGGTTTCGGCCTAGTCCATGTTAGTATAGTTTCCTGCAGTTTGATGTACATATTTGTAAGTTCCAGTTAGGGTGTTTTGCGTTTAGATCTCCAGTGGCCATTACCCACTGTACTATGTTGAAAACTGTGCTGATATCACATGTTACTAGGTTTCTAGGAGGATTGTACAGCGATACCAGTGCGGTGTTGGCTCCGTTGAACTTGGCCATGCCTTCTAGTCTCTCAAGCGCAGGGAGCTCTCACTTTCATAATAATAAATGGATACAATCTCACTGACATCAACTAACAAAAGTAAATTATCATGTACTACCCTATTTAACATAGAATCATCATCTAAACTTACAATAACACTACTAACTTCGTTTTGCATTGAACTATCATCTTTAATCTCCACTTAAATCATTCTGTCTAACTCATGGAATAGCAAAGCATCATCAATATCATCATAATCATCATCAGAAAAATCTCAGTCAATTTTATCACAAAATTCATTAGTAAAAACATAATTAGTATCTACACAAACATCATCAATAGCTTCCAAATCATCATCAGCTATTTCATTAATCCTAATAGAATCATCATTAATAGCATCATCATTATCAATACTCAAATCATTACTCACAGCATCATCATTTGTTATTACTTTGTTTTCATTCCCCCATATTTTCATGACTCTTTGCCTTTACACATTCGACCTCAGTATCAACATGTTCACTAAACATTCTACATCAGAATTATCTATTGATCTCATAATACCATACACATCACAATTCACATTATTATTGATATTAAGCACAACTTCACTACTGTTACTTGGTTCATCAAACAAATTTGCCAAAATATAACTTGGGGTTTTTTCCTTGCTGTTCTCTTCTTCTTTCCTCACTCCTAGAATATCCTCCCAAAATTCTCTATTGAATTCTATTCTATTCATTCCATTTACTAGTGTCTCCACTCTGATTCACCCTATTATAATTACCTCACTTTCTTCTAATATTATTGTGGGCCTGATTTGAGTATCTATTATTTCTTGTCTCAAACCAACATGTCACCTGTGAAGCAAATGTTAGTTTCCCTGATTTCTCCTTCCATTACAAAGGTTTCTATTACCAGTATTCCTATCACTATCATTTCTTCATTGCCTATTTCTTTGTTCATTACCTCTCTCTTCATCTCTACATCTATCGTTACAGTGATTATTTCTCCTCTTACGATTATAACTGTCTTGATAATTGGTTCTGTTATCTTTCCTCCTATCTATATCTCCAAAATGATCATTGGAATAACCTCCATTATTATGAAGTTCATTTTCCCTCTGTCTCTCCCTGTGTCTGTCATTTTTCTTCGAAGCTACATCTGATTTATCTTCATTGCTTCATAATTTTTTGCTGAATCGTTTGGTCCACAGACCAGTCCTCACTGAACTTTGTGTGGTAATTGCCTTTTACGAGCATCAATTTGACTCATTTCCTCTAATCGTTTTACAAGGTGTACTAATGTCTTAATCTGTTCTCACCAGAAGATTTTCATTCTGCCACTGCAATCTTTAAACTGAGGTCAATTTAAAACCTGTGACTATATTCTAGATTGTATAGTTTCTGACCAAACTTTGTTTGTGAATCATCTTTCAAATTCTACAAAATTCATATCTAGATTAATAATCTGATTTGTCCATTGTAGGGTCTTATCACCTAAAAACGTTTTTACAAGTTATGTGATTTTCAAGTTATACGACATGTTGGTGGAAAAATCGTCTTTGTATTGACAAATTATATCTACAGAATGGATTTTGTTATCACCTGGCAAATTTTGATGTTAATATTACAACAAATATTATTGTTATTACTATTAAAATTTCTAGCTACGATAGTCTCTTCAAGTTCCCCTCTTATGACTTTAGATTTGAAATACTGGCAACACATGCATCAACACCACTTTTAATTTTAGTAATATTGATATTAAAATCTTTAGTTTTCCATTTACTTTATTACTTACAATTTGTGTTTCATTTTTGACTGTTGAATGTAGCATATTGATATCTTTAACATTATTATCAGTTTCATGAACTACGATTGTTTCCAAGCTTTTTTCCCTAACCTCCACTGCCACAGTCTTGTTACTGACTTTATAATGTTCATTTCTGAAAACTTCTTTTAATTTAACACAATATTCTCAAGCTGTTTTTCTTCTACTTCCGCCTTACAATGATTTTAGTTTTAGTCAAGTCGTTTTTCACTACATCCTAAGCTTCCCATTGTTTCTTAACATAACCTTCTAGTTGTTGCAACCTTTCATTGATTTGTTTACTCTGTTTTTCTGTAGTGTCTTTTATTTAACTCGCTAATATGTCAAACAAGCTATTGCTGTTACTACTGTTCATGCCCTCTCTCTCATCAAAGCCAAGTAAAGGTGTACAGACACTACAAGCTTTATGATTTTTCATCTTGCTCCTCAGACTCTAAATTAGTGTGACTGTCCTCATCATTATTCTACTATACATCCTCCTCATCCCTTCTTCCATTAACATTCTCTACAGACAATTATCCATTCAGAAATATCACTCAAAACAAAATAAAAAAATTTTACTTTTAAACAAAAAGTTCTTCAATATCTTACTTGTGACTTTGAAGAAAAGTAGAAACGACTGTTGAAGTATCTCACTGCAGATGATGATGTTGCTGCCGTCTCAATTGGTCGATGTCGGATTTTTCTGGACTCATCGGTGAATTTTGTGTTGTACTTTAGTCCGAACAGATAGTTTGTGATTATTCTCTCCTCTGTCCACATTTTGTGTCAGATCTCTATCGCCCAAGACATATCGTCGAAATATACCTGAAACCATTCCCCATAAACCACGGACCTTGCCGTTGGTGGGGAGGCTTGCATGCCTCAGCGATACAGATAGCCATACCATAGGTGCAACCACAATGGAGGGGTATCTGTTGAGAGGCCAGACAAACGTCTGATTCCTGAAAGGGGCAACAGCCCTTTCAGTAGTTGCAGGGGCAACAATCTGGATGATTGACTGATCTGGCCCTGTAACACTAACCAAAACGGCCTTGCTGTGCTAGTGCTGTGAACAGCTGAAAGCAAGGGGAAACTGCAGCCATAATTTTTCCCATGGGCATGCAGTTTTAGTGTATGGTTAAATGATGATGGCGTCTTCTTGGGTAAAAGATTCCGGAGGAAAAATAGTCCCCCTTTCGGATCTCCAGGCAGGGACTACTCAGGAGGACATTGTTATCAGGAGAAAGAAAACTGGCGTTCTATGGATCGAAGTGTGGAGCATCAGATCTCTTAATCGGGCAGGTAGGGTGGAAAATTTAAAAAGGGAAATGGATAGGTTAAAGTTAGATATAGTGGGAATTAGTGAAGTTTGGTGGCAGGAGGAACCAGGCTCCTGGTCAGGTGAATACAGGTTTATAAATACAAAATCAAATAGGGGTAATGCAGGAGTAGGTTTAACAATGAATAGGAAAGAAGGAGTGCGGGTAAGCTACTCCAAACAGCATAGTGAACGCATTATTGTGGCCAAGATAGATACGAAGCCCAAGCGACCACAGTAGTACAAGTTTATATGCCAAAAAGCTCAGCAGATGATGAAGAGATTGATGAAATGTATGATGAGATAAAAGAAATTATTCATACAGTGAAGGGAGACGAAAATTTAATATTCATGGGTGACTGGAACTCGGTAGTAGGAAAAGAAGAAACGTGGTAGGTGAATATGCAATGGGAGTAAGGAATGAAAGAGGAAGCCGACTGGCAGAATTTTGCACAGAGCATAACTTACTCATAGCTAACACTTGGTTCAAGAATCATAAAAGAAGGCAGTATTCATGGAAAAAGCCTGGAGATACTGGAAGGTCTCAGATAGGTTATATAACGGTAAGACAGAGATTCAGGAACCAGGTTTTAAATTGTAAGACATTTCCAGGGGCAGATGTGGCCTCTGAGCACAATCTAAACTAAAAGAACCAGAGGTGGTAGAGAGCGTCAGGGAGAGTTTCAGGGAACGGTTAACAAGAATGGGGGAAGAAATACAGTAGAAGAAGAATGTGTAGCTTTGAAAGATGAAATAGTGAAGGTAGCAGAGGATCAAGTAGGTAAAAAGACGAGGGGTAATAGAAATCCTTGGTTAAGAGAAGAGATATTGAATTTAATTGATGAAAGGAGAAAATGTAAAAAGGAATACAACGTCTCAAAAATGAGGTCGACAGGAAGTGAAAAATGGCTAAGCAGGGATGGCTAGATGACAAATGTAAGGATGTAGAGGCACATATGACTAGGGGTAAGATAATACTGCCTACAGGAAAATTAAAGAGACCTTTGGAGAAAAGAGAACCACTTGTATGAATATCAAGAGCTCAGATAGAAACCCAGTTCTAAGCACAGAAGGGAAAGCAGAAGGATGGAAGGAGTATATAGAAGGTCTATACAATGGCGATGTTCTTGAGGACAATATTATAGAAATGGAAAGGAATGTAGACGAATGTGAAGTAGGAGATATGATACTGTGTGTAGAGTTTGACAGAGCACTGAAAGACGTAAGTCGAAACAAGGCTCCGGGAGTAGACAACACTCCATTAGAACTACTGACAGCCTTGCGAGAGCCCGGCCTAACAAAACTCTACCATCTAGTGAGCAAGATGTATGAGACAGGCGAAATACCCTCAGACGTCAAGAAGAATATAATAATTCCAATCCCGAAGAAAGAAGGTGTTGACAGATGTGAAAATTACCGAACTATCACTTTCATAAGCCATGCCTGCAAAATACTAAAACGAATTCTTTACAGACGAATGGAAAAACTGATAGAACCCGACCCTGGGGAAGGTCAGTTTGGATTCTGTAGAAATGTTGCAACAAGTGAGGCAATACTGACCCTACGACTTATCTTAGAAAATAGATTAAGGAAAGGCAAACCTATGTTACTAGCATTTATAGATGTAGAGAAAGCTTTTGACAACGTGGACTGGAATACTCTCTTTCAAATTCTGAAGGTGGCAGGGGTAAAATACAGGGAGCGAAAGGCCATTTACAATTTGTACAGAAACCAGATGGCAATTATAAGAGTCGAAGGGCATGAAAGGGAAGCAGTGGTTGGGAAGGGAGTGAGACAGGGTTGTAGCCTATCCCCGATGTTATTCAATCTGTATATTGAGCAAGCAGTAAAGGAAACAAAAGAAAAATTCAGAGTAGGAATTAAAATCCATGGAGAAGAAATAAAAACTTTGAGGTTCGCCGACGACTTTGTAATTCTGTCAGAGACAGCAAAGGACCCGGAAGAGTAGCTGAATGGAATGGACAGTGTCTTGAAACGAGGATATAAGATGAATTTACAATGAAATGAACACCCTTAGCTGCTTACAGGGGTTGACATACGTCAATGGGGACAGATGAAAATGTGTACCCCGATAGGGACTCGAACCCGGGATATCCTGCTTACATGGCAGATGCTCTATCCATCTGAGCCACAGAGGACACAGAGGATAGCGCGACTGCAGGGATGTATCTCTGGCACGCCTCCTGAGAAACCCACATTCACAACGTATTGTCTCGCACTATATTCGTAGTGCCCCCACCCATTATAATCATTACTCGCGGCGCGTTGCCGATTCCCGTAAGAGTTTGGGCACTGTTTCTGCATTCGCTCAGAAGAAGAAGATGGTCAAGTGGCCGGTGAGCATTAACTATATATATACTAAGATGGTATCTGTTCTTTCGGACATGTCATGTAAGATTAACGTCAACAAATGCAAAACGAGGATAATGGAATGTAGTCGAATTAAGTTGGGTGATGCTGAGGGAATTAGATTAGGAAATGCGACACTTAAACTAGTAAAGGAGTTTTGCTATTTGGGCAGCAAGATAACTGGTATAGATTTAAGTGTCAGGAAGTCGTTTCTGGAAGTATTTGTATGGAGTTTAGCCATGTATGGAAGTGAAAAGTGGACGATAAATACTTTAGACAAGAAGAGAATAGAAGCTTTCGAATTGTGGTGCTACAGAAGAATGCTTAAGACTAGATGGGTAGATCACATAACTAATGAGGAGGTATTGAATAGAATTGGAGAGAAGAGAAATTTGTGGCACAACTTGACTAGAAGAAGGGATCGGTTGGTAGGGCATATTCTGAGTCATCAAGGGATCACCAATTTAGTTTTGGAGGGCAGCGTGGAGGGTAAAAATCGTAGAGTGAGATTAAGAGATGAATACACTAAACAGATTCAGAAGGATGTAGTTTGCAGTAGGTACTGGGAGATGAAGAGGCTTGCACGGGATAGCGTAGCATGGAGAGCTGCATCAAACCAGTCTCAGGACTGAAGACCACAACAACAACAAACATACCTGAAACTTCAAAACCATGTTAGCGCTCTGTTCAGAAATTTGAAGTGGTCCCAAATCCTTCACAAAATGAAAAGTTTCCTGTAAAAAGTTTTTAGCTGGGATCAAATACATAACCTGTGTTATCTGTTTCAAAATTTCTCTTGCTGCTGTTGCTGTGGAAAACAAGAAATGACAGTCCTGGTGTTACAGACACTGGACAAGTGGGTATTAATGCCCATATTAATTCGTGCCAAATGTAGTTTTGAATTTCTGTCTTGTTAATTTCAAGATGCAACTGAATAAAGTTGACACAGTGTGTGCTTTTCAGAACTGAATCATGTTAACTGAACTGATCAGGATAGATGTCACAGCAATACAACAAGCAAAACTGGGTGTACAACAATAGTTCATCATGGTCCTTATATACAGTTTGCTAGAATGATGAGATTCTTAAAAACTGTAAACTAAGGAATTACAATGATTGTTGACATATAACAACACTGAAGAAATTGTAAAATGAAAAAAAAACTTAACATATGAATTTCGTTATGGAGCGATCTCATTCACAATGAAAGTAGTCAGGTACATAAATATAACAACTCATATTACCTTTTAGTGAATTATTCGTAAAATATAGAATATAAATTCTTCCTAGTACGTTTCCTTGCTTTAACAAAAAATGTACTTAATTTCAGTAAAACAATATTTTCAAAACTGAGTTCATCAGACAGGATAATGATTTATAATAACATAGTTAAACTTATGTTTTAACTAGAGTCTGATCTTTGTGTTTTGAATTACATTAATTTTAAACTGTGTATCATCAGTAATGATTATAACTGAAGTTTACTGATAGTAATTTCTTTCAAATCACTTCTGTTTTAAATGTGTTATCAATAATGATGGTAGAAGAATTTTAGAAATGTTAAGAGAATAGAATGGTTTTAAATATTCCCACAAATTATAGTATCTACTTGGGGCATTAGGAACACATCGTGTGAGTTTATTTCATGATCACAGATCCCAAATAATAATTTAGGTAGTGAGGACCAGGCATGTTAATTGCTATGATAAATAATCACTCGAACTCCCATCTCTTACTATGAATACTTTCATTCTCACAGTTATGTACAATAGGGTGGGTACTAGAGAAAACTAACTTGGCAAAGATACAGTTCTTCTTGCTGTGGTAGGGCAGCGATATTATTGTGGACAGAGCCAGTGGTACTATATCCCTACAACAGTATTTCTGGTAATGCCTATATTTCGCTATGCTTAGGATGGTTGCTGACATGTTATTAGGTGTTCAATTAATTAATGTGAATGAGAAGCTGCTGGTAACAAACTTTAAAGAAGTAATAAGGTCCTAGCTGTTATGTTGCACATTCTACATAATGTAATGGTCTGTATAATGGTTATATGTTTTTTACAGTTCTCTTCTATAATCTTGCTCTCCTGGGGTCTCATTTAGACAAAAATATTCATTGACTTCCCCTCCATTATCATCAACAAATTGTGAGAGACTACCATGTTAACTTGATGGTATTTGGTGTTCTTGTGCTGTGTGAGAATTTCAACGGATTTCTTATATAATTTCAACTGTTCTGTAACTAAATTTACCACTTTCACATCATCTGTACCTGTCTCACCCCATCTAAAAATAGTGCTCACCTTGCCTAATCCGCCACCAGCAGTTGCACTGTATACACACAAACAACATGTGTTTCAATCAATATGTCACATGTAATTTGATGATATACTAAAATATAGATTTCAAACATACCTGCAAAAATGCCCATGAGAACATATGTTTCTCTTTGATGTTCCACCCACATTCACGATTTTTGTCTTTTGGACTGACTGCACCACGGGCAATCAAAACAGAAAAGTTTAGTTGACTATGGGTGAACCGTTAAGCACATTCTCTCATGGACTTATGTATAGAATTTTTTGAGGTCTACAATTAAGGACTTCCAATTTGATGTAGATTTTACCGCCTGCTCAATGAAGTGTAAAAGACTGCATTGCTAATAACCTTTTTGAGGCCTTGATTCACTATTGTATACTGTTTTCCCCTCTGCCCATTGATTTAATTTTTTTAAGTAGTCTGTGTTCTTCCTCAGGGTTCAAGCTATCTCCACACCAAACTTCATCAGATTCGATTCAGTGGTTTAGCCATGAAAAGATGTCAGAAAAGCAGACACAGTTACTTTCTCATTTGTGATATTGGTACCTTATGGATTACACGCTGTCCTTTTCAACAAGAAGTGAGATGCTATGTCATGACTGAGACACGCTGGCTGCTGCTAAAGCTACAAACAGTACACAAGGCACTATTTCCTATAAAAGGACTTTGGTGATATGCCAAGGCGCCTAAACAAGAAATGTACTGACTTGAAAGAAGCCTGTTGGCGATGAGAAATCGTAATGTGTAGCTTCAAGTAAAGCTGACTGGTGGCAGTAGTATTTCTTAGAAGGGGTGTCCAGAAAAAGAATTCAGAGAGATTAAATATGTGAATCTGTGGGCCTGAAAGCAGCCCTTTACAAAATTTTCACATATAAAAGATTTAACTTTACTCGCATAGTGAGTGAAATCTACACAATAGCCCATTCATCTGCTACACAATCACAAAATATTCAATGAAATCATGTTATGTCGCACTTTTGTCATATATTTTGACAAAAAGGAAACAGTAAGCATTGAAATGAAGGCATAACACAGCCGTAGTTGATTCCATTAATTTCAGGCTGTCTGCAATTTTTGCACTCAGCGTTACATGCTATCCATAAGTAAAAATTATGAATATGCCGAGATTCTCTCCTTTCCTTTTGTCTTTTCTCTCTCTCTCTCTCAATCTAGAACTGTCTAGAGGAGAGGCATGTGCCCCCATGACCCCCCCCCCCCCTCTGAATCAGCCGCTGCGCACACTAAGACACATATCAATGTTACATACATGAGGAGAAGATTCTTATCTTTTATCAATTTTAGCTGATGAAAGCCTACTGAAACACAGAGAATTTCACGAATTTGTTACTGAATCAAGAAAGGTACACCCAGTAATTTTCGTTAGAGCACTTCGTAATGTATTACCACATAGCTGGTCTCAACAACAACGCGGTGAGATATACTGCAGATGTAGCGGACAAATATCAAAAGTAAGACAAATTCGAGAAGGTCTTTGACGACAAAGTTGGTCGAGAGATATGAAAGAATGACTACGTGATAAAATGTTTCACACACAACTGTATGATGACAAACGTGAAGGATTAAAGAAATATACTGACAGGAAAAAATCGCAAGGCAAAAAAAAAAATATTAATGCAGAGTAATTAAATTTCGCGAATGCATCTGTCTAGGCAAAATCTACATCTACATTTACATCTATACCCCGTAAACCATGGTGAGGAGCATGGCAGAAGATATGTTTCCTAGTACCAGTTATTAGGGTTTCGTCCCGTTCCATTCACGAATGGTTGTTTGAAAGCCTCTCTGTGTGCAGTAATTATTCTAATCTTATCTTCATTATCCCTATGTGACCGATACATCGGTGGTTGTAATGCAGGGTGTATCAAGAAGAATCATGTTGATTTGGCATGGCTATATTTCTGAAACTAATAAACATATACAATGAATTTTGTTTTTTGATGAACGGGGAACTCAAAAAGTTTTATTTCATATTGTTTCATAGGTGTTCAACATGCCACCCTTGAGGTACATGACATATGTCAATTCTGTATTCAAATTGTTCCCACACTGCAGCGAGCATGTCTTGAGTTACAGCTTCCATAGCTGCTGTTAAGTGACGTCTCAGCTCATTCATTATTGTTGGTAATGGAGGCACATAAACGGAGACTTTTATAATGCCCCACAAGAAATAATCACATAGTGCTACCAGTTCATTGTTCAGTAAACCTTTGATTTAAAAATTCCCGCACTTCCAGATGCCAGTGTGGTGATGCCCCACCTTGTTGGTAATTGCAGTCGTTCGAATGTGTCTCTAACTATGGAAAAAGAAAGTTCTCAAGGATATCCAGAAATGTCCTTACTGTAACAGTGTTCTCGGCAAAGAAAAATGGACCCTACATCTTTTCCCATGAAACTGCCCAAAATAAATGTAATTTTGCAGAGCCGCTCTGATGTTGTACTACTTCATGTAGTTGTTCCGTTCCCCATACAATCAAATTATTATGGTCCATATTTCCATTTAAATGGAATGTTGCCTCATCACGAAACACTAAGTGTGGAAGAAAACTGTCATCCTCCATCTTGTGAAGAACGAAATTACAGAACTTCCCATGTTGTTGTTTGCCACCTTCATGAAGAGCTTGCAGTAGCTGAGTTTTGTATGGCTTCATGTGTAAACGTCGACGCAACACACGCCACATGGAGATCAGCGGCATTTTGAGCCATCGAGCCATCGAAATGGATTTCTGCAGACTCCTTGTGAAACTATGGCGGATGCATTCGACATCTGTGTCAGGTACTCAGGGACGGCCTGGCGATTTGCTTTTACACAAACAACCAGTTTCTCAGAATTGTTCGTGCCATCGTCTAATGCTCTGTACTGCAGGAGGATAAACACCATATATAGTACGAAAGTAACACTGAACAGTAATTACTGACCCACACTGTGCAAAATGTAGGAGGCAAAACGCTTTCTGTTGTCCCGACACCATTTTTACTAGAACTGAAGTGGACACACACTGCTGCCATCTAGTGGGAACCATGTAAAACTAGAGAGTTTGCTCCTTCCAAAAGTACATTGTTCATGCTCATATCTTAAATAACATAACAGTTATGATTGGGTGATTCTTTTTGATACTCCCAGTATATTCCTTGAGTCATCATTTAAAGTGGGTTCTTGAAAGTGTTGGTTTGTAAGCAATCTCTTTTGTAAAGTGACTCCACTTTCCCATTATTCTACCAACAAACGTAAGTCTACCACCTGCATTTAGCACAGCTGTGCCTATGTGGTCATTCCATTTCATATCCCTAGAAAGTGTTGCACCCAGATATTTGAGCGAGTTCGCCGATTCCAGAAGTTACTCAGTGATATTACAGTCACAGGAGACTACCTATCCTCGTATTATGAAGCTCATAGTTTTACATTTCTCAGCATTTACATCAAATTGATAATCTTTGCACCACTTTGAAATCTTATCAAGATCTGACTGAATATTTATGCAGCTTCTTTCAGACTGTACTACACCATAGATAAGGGCATCATCTGGAAGAAGTCTAAAGTCACTATTAATACTGTCTGCAAGGTCTCTGATATAACACATGAACAGAAAGGGTCCCAACGCACTTCCCTGGCGCACACCAGAAGCTACTTCTACAACTGACAATGACTCTCCTTTCAAGATAACATGCTACATTCTCTGTCAAAATGTCCTCAATCCAGTCACGAATTTCGCATGACATCCCATATGATGTACTTTTGACAATAAGACTAGGTGTGGTACTGAGTCAAATGATTTCGGAAATAAAGAAATACTGCATCTATCTGATTGCCTTGATCCAAATGTTTCAGAGTGTCATGTGAGAAAGGTGCGAGTTGGGATACGCATGATGATTTCGGAATCCATGATGGTTGGCATTGAGGAAGTAATTCTGTTCAAGATATCTCATTATGTTTGAGCTCAGGATATGATCTAAGATTCTATGACAAATCGATGTGAAGGATTTGGATTATAGTTTTGTGGATCACTTCTACTACCCTTCTTGTAGACAGGTGTGACCTGTGCCTTTTTCCAAAAATTGGGCTAGGTTTTTTTGTTTGAGGGATCTACAATTGATTATAGTGAGAAGAGTGGCTAACTCAGCCACAAATTCAGTATAGAATCTGCTAGGTATTGCATCGGTCTCTGGAGCTTTGTTCAATTTTAACGACTGTTTCTGTTTCTCAACACCACTGACATTAATACTTACTTCATTCATCTTTTCAGTGGTTTGAGGATTAAATTGGGGCAGTTCTCCAGGGTTTTCCCTTGTAAATCAACGTTTGAAAACAGAGTTAAGCACTTCAGCTTTACTTTGCTACCCTCAGTTTTAGTTGCTATCTCATTTGCAAGGAACTGGACGCTGGCTTTGGTGCCACTAACAGCCTTTATATATGACCAGAATGTCTTTGGGTTTTATGAAATATCATTTGACAGTATTGTGTTATGCTAGCTACTGAAGGCATCACACATTGCTGCCTTGAAGCTGAATGCGTTTCATTCTGCATCTATCTATAGACCTACACTTTGTTTTACAGCAGTTAATATCTGTTTCCTTAGAAGTTTCTTGATGATGACTGTATACCATGGAGATTCCCTCCCATTATGAACTGTTCTACCGGGAACAGATCTATCCAGTGGATGGTCAACTGTTCTTTTAAACTTGAACCATAGTTCCTCTACATGCCCCTGCTTGTGCTGAAAGTTTCAAATTCGCCATTAAGGTATAACACTAATGATTTTTCATCTAGTTTACTGAACATATATATTTTTGTTCGTTTTAATTTTCTTTGTACTCTGGTAATCATTGTTGCCGTAACAGCATCACGGTCACTGATACCAGTTTCGAAGTGGACGTCCTCAAAGAGGTCGGCTCTGTCTGTTGCCATTAGATACAGTATACTTTCATCACGAGTGTTGTTCCTAACAATCTCTTCTAGGTTTGAGTACAAGTGATCTAAGGCTATCTCTAAAGTTTTAGGTTACATTGGAAAATGAACCTGCTGGGTGATAGAAGGATCCAATTATCATTTTATGACAACTACTGATATTGGGGTCTTGCCAAAATAATCTCATATCCTACTTCAATTTCTGTCTCAATGGATTTGAGTTCCTTGTTCACTGTAACAAATACATCATGTCCACTTTCCATGTCCCTATCTTTACGATACACACCTAAACTATCCCCAAAAATCTCAATGCTGTAAATTTTAGGTTTCATCCAGATTTCTGCACCTAGTATTAAGTGATCTTCACTGCTCTTCAAGAGCACTTGAAACTCTGACATTTTGTTGCGAGTTCATTGGAAGTTAAACATTGTGATTTTAATACTCTCACCTGTGGGAGGCATTTCTTTCGATCTTACACTGATACTTCTGTGTTTTCTATCGATATCATTATTGGGATTGGACAGAGAGTAGCCTAATTTAAAAAGCAATTGTGTGTACCCTGCACACAGTCAGCTACCTGAGTAGCAGCATCTGATGTGTAGTGCACGCCTGTCCCATTTATGGGGACCCTACAGTTTTCAGCCGTATGGCGCAAGTCCATGAAGTCACAGTCTAGCTTGTCACAGAACCTTCAAAGTCTCTGGTTCAGTCCTTCCACCTGACTCAGAACCAAAGGGCCATGATTAGTCCTGGGGACAATACACAAATTTTGAGCTTTGTTGAAACACCTTGCAGAAGGCTGGTCTTCTCAACCTTCTCTGCCAGTCGTTGGAATGACCCAAATATGATCTCAGAGTCCAGATGATAGGCATCATTTTTTCCACTGCGTGCTACAATCTGCTGTTGACTGAACCCTGTTCCCTCAATGTCTTCTGGAATAGCCTCTTCGACAAGTTGAATGAGGTCCCCAGGCGTACAGGCTCAGTTCATATGATGTCTTTTCCTGTAAATTGCTGCCGTTTCCCTAAGGACATTTAAATGATTAATATTGTAAGATCACGGGTTAATGAAATGTGAGATAAACCATAGCAAATATGAAACGCTGGTACATTAATATCTGGTGTAACGGCCAAAATATTGAAAGTAAGTGTACAAATGTGCATTCATTCTTTCTAACCAACACACAGCCATCACTGGGGCTGAGACGGATCTAGCTTTCATCAGAAAGCACAACGGACCTCTACCCTGCCTCCAATGAGCTCTTGCTTGACACCACTGAAATCGCAAATGTCGGTGATATTGTGTCAGTAGAATGCACGCTACAGGGCACCTAGCTGAGAGATGTCCTTAAAGGATCGATTGTTAACAGTTCGTTGCGTCACAGTGACGCCAACTGCTGTTCAGACTGCTGCTGCAGATGCAGTACTACACACATCAAAAAAGGTTTTGCATCACCTTGGTTCCCAGGACTCCTGTAGATAGACGTTGGATTGTATCACAGACACAGTCCCTTTGACTGTTCAGAGATGTCACTAAAACCCGCCCGAAGATATAAACAACCATGTATGTGCAGCACCTATTACACAGAGGGTGTCGACAGCTGATCAGTTCCAGTCATTTCAACAGGAAGGAGGTACATGACTCGTGTTGTCTGTAGTTCAACCTTGCCTAGATGGTCAATACTGCGGTTCGATCGCGTCCGCGTTGTTACTTTGTGCCAGGACGGGCTCTCAAAAAGGGAAGTGTCCAGGAATCTCAGAGTGAACAAAAGTGACATGGAGGAGACACAGAGAGACAGGAACTGTCGATGACATGCCTCGCTCAGACGCCCAAGGGCTACTACTGCAGTGGATGATCGCTACCTACGGATTATGGCTCGGAGGAACCCTGAACAACGTCACCATATTGAATAACGCTTTTTGTGCAGCCTCAGGACGTCGTGTTACGACTCAAGCAGTGCACAATATGGTGCATGATGCGCAACTTCACTCTCAACGTCCATGGCGAGGTCCATCATGGCAACCACGACACCATGCAGCGCGGAGCAGATGGGCCCAACAACATGCTGAATGGACCGCTCAGGATTGGCATCACGTTCTCTTCACGGATGAGTATCACACATGACTTCAACCAGACAATCGTTGGAGACGTGTTTGGAAGCAACCCGGTCAGGCTGAATGCCTTAGACACACTGTCCAGCGAGTGCAGCAAGGTGGAGGGTTCTGCTGTTTTTGTGTGCCAGTATGTGGGGCCGACATACGCCTCTGGTGGTCATGGAAGGTGCCGTAACGGCTGTATTATACATTAATGCCATCCTCTGACCGATAGAGCAACCATATTGGCAGCATATTGCAGCATATTGGCGAGGCATTCGTCTTCATGGACGACAATTTACGCCCCCATTGTACACATCTTGTGAATGACTTCGTTCAGGATAATGACATCGAGGGACTAGAATGGCCTACATGTTCTCCAGACATGAACCCTATAGAACATGCCTGGGATAGATTGAAATGGGCTAGTTAAGGACGATGTGATCCACCAACCTCTCTGAGGGATCTACGCCGAATGCCCATTGAGGAGTGGGACAATCTGGACCAACACTGCCTTGATGAATTTGTGGATAGTATGCCACAACGAATACAGGCATGCATGAATGCAAGAGGACGTGCAACTGGATATTAGAGGTACCGGTGTGCACAGCAATCTGTACCACCACCTCTCAAGGTCTCGATGTATGGTGGTACAACATGCAATGTGTGGTTTTCATGAGCAACAAAAAGGGTGGAAATGATGTTTATGTTGATCTCTATTCCAATTTTCTGCACAGGTTCCGAAATTCTTGGAACCGAAGCGACGCAAAACTTTTTTTGATGTGTGTATATGCCAAAGCCATATGCTGAACATGATGGTCTTTCCCCTTGGCAGTGCTATGTTGCCATCTGGAGCTTGGTATTCTTACGACCATGTATTGTCGTGGCCACCACTGCCATAAATCGTTTAAGCTGATTACAATTCTGCCAAGTCATTCTGCAGTATCTCAGAAGGCACAAGCAGATTCTTGTAGCTCTATTATATTTCCTCTTGAAAACTCAGTGAGGCGCCGATAATGGCATCTTCGTCACCTTAAAGGCATTCTTGACTAACATCAACTCACCACATCCAGTCTCAAAGGTAACTAACACTCACGACCATTACAGAATGATTTAAAGCAGAACTGATTTGAATCCTCCAGTTTCATGTGACTGGCGTGAAATTTGGACAGCCATCGTCTTTCAGATGTAGAAATACACCTACAAACTTTCGTTTACGTTACACAACTCCTTCTTAGTGTTGCAATTTTTTTCCATCAGTATATTTTGAAAAATGCATTAACAAAACGAGGTATTGGAGCAAACTTGAATGCCCTGTGGACATATTTAAAATTATGAAAGTTCGATTCCGACCTCATATTCGACAGAAACTAGTCACTACACCGGAGCAGACCTGGAACACTTTTGTTCCATATTGAACTCCATTGTTTTGATTTACAAGGATAGTCGAAGCCAAACAAATAACTTATTGGTGCCACCAAATTTCCAGAGTAACGGAAATGCACAATACCACTGGCAATTGTGAAACTAAATGGCAATACTGCCTAGTTTTGGATGCCAGAGAATCAACAAGCTCACTTCCCAGTTAGGATAAAGCCAGAAAATTTAGGTGAGCAATTACTAAAATTTCACAGTGTAAAATACTTAACTAGCATAGGTTTGCATTCTTCATCCCGGCAGATACCACTTCAGCCTGATAGCAGCAAGTATACAGCATTCGTATGTACCGGTAGGAGTTACCAATTTTGTGTACTTACTTTCAGATTGAATGTCAGTGTAGGGATATTCATAGCAGCCCCAGATATACTACTGGGCCCAGAGTTGCTAAGTAGACTGATGGTGTATGTTGGTTGCCACCACAATGTGGAAAGAACACATGGAATTGCAGAATAAAGTATTAGAGAGATTCAGAGAGTATAATGTCACAATAAACTTACCAAAGTCGGAATTTGGACATCAGAAACAAAAAGTTTTGGGTCATGTTATTTCCTCAGATCAGATAGTACCACACAAAGGAAAGATCGGTGCAACAAAAATTTTTCCAGCACTACAAAATAGAAGACAAATCAAAGCATTTGCCATTCACTTAATTGTGTCTATTTGTGACTTGGAAAGAATTAAAGCTGCATACCGTGGATATTCCCATGAAGCCAGTCACAGGCACAGAAGGGGGTAATCATAATTACAAGTAGGGTCCACCTTTGATTCTCTAACAGAAATTTATACAAACAGCTGGGGACTCACCATGCCATATAAGTATATTTTTTCAGTTTTGTGATATGCCAACAAGAACTGTCCAATTTACAAAATAAGCAATGTATATCATAATAACGATACAAGAACAAAGACAATCTTCATAAAGATTTAAAATATCTCAGTATGGTACAGATAGAGCTAAGTTAGTCAAGCATAAAGGTATACAATAAATTCCCATTTCATGCCAGATAAGTCACTGGGAATCTGACAAGTAAATTAAAAAAACCTGAAACTATATATTTTTGAAAGTCCTTCTATTCTTTACAGGAATTTTTGACATTGCATTCGACTATTTTATTTTAAGCGGTTCTATGCGAACTTACTGTGTCACACTAGCATCTCACTTTTTAAGAAAACGGTTTATGCAGAAATTAGAGTGTAAGACATATAATGTGTATGTGTGATTATTATTACTACAGTTATTTGAGTTGTTATAAGAGCAGCAGGACTTCACTTTTATGTATCTGTTTACATATGATTTAGATTTTAATCTTTAAGAGCATTGCCATATGATTATTACAGCAATAATCTGTCACATTAAAGTTCTTGCAATACGCTCATCTCAAGACTCCAAGGAACTCAAAAACAATTAAAATAAATAAAATGAGATTGTCTTTAGAAAAGACCGTTCACAATTGGTTTGCACAATAACGTTATGCTCATGGTTCAGCAAGCAATGAATTTGGTTCCTCATATGTTGTTCCACAAAAATATCTGCACAGTTCAGTTACTAATTGAAGAAAATCAGCATGTGAGGCACCTTGATATACAGGCACCCTTAACTGTATCGAAAACTGCAGTATGTTTAGTTGTGATGATTTTCTGTCCTAATGGATTCGTGATAATTTGATGGAAGATCAAAAACTGGACACATTCATTAGTGTAAGGATCTCCTCAAAAATTTGACTGAGAAAATGCAAAATTGGCATAAAACTTCATAAACATGAATATTAACTGGATGCATTCATATCAACTGGAACTATAACAAAAACGGTTTGTTCATGAACTGCTTTGAAAAAACTGATTGCTTGGTTTTTTGGATACACAAGGCACGTCGTGGGCATGGACTGATAAAAAATTAATGCTGAATAGTATACAACAATTTAACTGCAACATGTCATCAATGAAATCAGGGAAAAGACCGACAATGGTGCATTATTATTCATCATGACAATGCCTGCTGTCAAATACTGCACTTTAAATGTTCTTGGTATCACATTCAATTTGTGACTTAGATGATGTTGGTATTATCTGTTTCACTTTTACTGAAAAGGAAAAATAATATTTCTAATGCTATGTAGTGCCAAGAACCAGTAATCACTGCAAACAACATAACATAGATACTGAAAACTAGTAGAAGATATTAAACTATACTTACTACTTGATAATTAGCATATGTCAATTGCTACTACAGTGTTACCACATTGGCTGCTGGATAATGCTTGGTTATAGGTGACACACGAACACAGAGAGTGCAGTGTTGAAAGTGGCCACTGTATGGTGTGTTGGAAGTTCGAGATGCTGTGACAACAGCCAATTTTAAGTGACCAATGACTGAACTGCCGCAGACGTCGCATTCTTTAGCCCTGGCCAGCCGCGGTGGCCGATAGGTTCTAGGCGCTACAGTCTGGACCGCGTGACCGCTACGGTCGCAGGTTCGGATCCTGCCTCGGGCAGGGATGTGTGTGATGTCCTTAGGTTAGTTAGGTTTACGTTCTAGGCGACTGATGACCTTAGAAGTTAAGTCCCATAGTGCTAAGAGCCATTTGAACCATTTTTGTTAGCCCTGAATTCAAACACATGTCCTAAGCTAACCACAGCTGTATGATATACAATGTATCTGATAAAATGACGATCAACAATCTGCAGCAAAACTAAAATAGCGATGATTTTGTTCATGATAATGAAAGCTGACCTCTATGAGCAAACTCAAGACAGAAAAAAATCAGTTTCACCATGAAATCAAGCTGTAATTTCTGGCTGTCATTGGTTACCTGAATTTATTCTCACATGGCTATATGAGCTGCTGCATTACCAACTGATCAGCAGTCTTCATTGACACTTGGTTACATGTTATAGGTGACAGACTGACTGCAAACAATAAAGAATGGTAGGAAGAAAAATTAGAGCAAATAAAGAAGTCAATATAATGATGAAAATCACATGGCAAAGAATAAGAGTACTAAATTGCATTTAAGCCTATTAACTGAAAAAATAATAATCATACTCATTTGATTACATTTAGAAGTAAAGAAATTTCGCTGCATTTGATGAGATTCAAACCTGTGATGTCCTACACATCAGGTTTATATGTTAACCATTGGACTGCGATAGAACACTGGTTTAAGTAGTTTGTTTTATTATTGTGGTGACCAAGTCGTGACAATGAATTGTAGCCTTCAAAAATTCAGCTTCAGCTGAGCTTATCTAAAATAAGGTGACCTCTGTGATTATGATAACTGTATATGTGACGCTGAATAGCGTCTTGCACAGCAATATCCAGTAGTGTTTGGTAAGTGTTGTGTTTGAAAAATGTGTATTTCATTAGCATCATTGTGTGCATGTCTTGTTTTTCGTGTAGTTATCATGTGTGATGAAATATGAAGCAAAACGATCAGATCCAAGATTTGAATCCAAACTCGGAGAAAAATGCTGGACAAAAAATTGGAAGTGAACTGACTACATGCCGTGGCAATTTGGCCATGATGAATGATTCGCATGTGATGTTAAATGTTATGACTGAAGGAATCCAGTTGCAACACATGAATTGTCAACTCTTTATTAATTGTTAATACAATGAAAATATGTGTATTAAACATAAAGATGAAACAAATTAGAAAAAAATCCTAAAGTTCTTGACAAATTTAATTCAGATTTTTTCACTATACATTAGCATATGTTCACATGATGCTATAATAAACATTCAAACAGACAGTGACTGCATTTTGTAAGTATAGATAACATATGAAAGTATATAGGGGAAACGTTGTGTTTTAGATTTATGGTTTATTGACTTACGATTACAATACTGCTGTGCGGTTGAATATGAATCATCTAATCGTCGCTAGGCTATGAAAACCTCGTAACTCCATCTGACAACGAAATCCACGTAACTCCATTACCAAATGCAGACAATTATGCCACATAGCCTGTTGAAACCTTCATTCTTCGAGTTGAACGGTGTCGCCAACTAGTGGCAATAATGAAAAACTCACATCTCCAACGATATGTAGTTTGTGCTGTAAACGTCGCATCTCCGGTAATCGCCATTGTTAGTGTACAGGGCGAACAGATGCTCCAAGAATAAAACGTTTTTTTGATGTGATAGTAACCTTTTTGACTGGCAGACCGAACACTGCTTTATTGCTACAGGTACGTGTTAGTATTTCTAGGTATTTATGTATTGTATTTTAATATACAGAATTAATAATGACCTCGTTAAATACAATGTTGACTCACAAGTTTTTCATCGCGCATAAAGCAGACTGCACTCAGTCCATACAAGATTCTAATTTTAGAACTTAACAGATTCCTATTCATTCTACAGCAACTACTTTGTTTTCAGCTATGAGTAAAATGAGTAAATTCACTTTTCACCTTGTGAAACAAGTCGACAACGGATCATATCATATAAAATCACCGGAAGAAGATTCTAGTCAGGTTCCTCCTTGCACCAAAAGAAAGAATAGACCTCCAAATGAAGGTAAACCGTAGTTCATATTGTTGTAACTTCAAGTAAGATCCTTGTTTAAAAATTGAGGTGATTAAATTATTTAAATATTTTTGATGACATTATTGTTTACACTACAGATAATGCGGAAAAAGAAGCCAATACAGAGGCGAATTCTACTTCTGAGTTTGAAAGTCTTTTCGAACACAGCGCCGAGGATGATATCTCCAGTGGCAGTAGTGATGTGTATGATCCAGATAAAATCAATAATGACCATAGCAGTAACAACAGCAGGGAAGACGACGATGACAAAGTTGATGTGGGAGTAAAAAGTACTAAGCAGTGCTGTAAAAGGAAAAGCAATCGATAACTTCAAAGTTTGCAGAAAGAAAAACGTATGAGGGGGCATGATTATTTAGGAATGCAAAAAGATAAGTTTGGCAAAAAGAGACCAACAATGAGCAGAAGTAGGAGGGAAATGAAACTACGATATAACCGTAAACATTCTTCCTTAAATCGGAACAGGAATTGCAAGGATATTACAGAAGAGCAGAGACAGCTAAAATTTAATCATTTCTGGCGGGATATGTCTTGTAGGTGAAAGAAAAATCTTTGTTAGAAGCCATGTCTACCACGTTCCAGTTAAAAGACGCAGAAATAATTCACAATCTAATGAATCTCACCGTTATAACACACTATATTACAATTTTGTAATAGAAGGACAGAGAAAAACTGTTTGCAAGACTATGTTTCTGAATGCTTTGTGCTTAGGCGAATGGAGTGTGAGAACATGGGCATCTAGTGCATCAGGAAGAACGCTTGCAGAAGGGCCTCAAATGCAGGAGAGACCAACGAAAGTTTCAGGTGGACGACAATCAGCATCAGATTTGCCGAAACTGGAATCGCATTGCTGCCGTCGTTCTTCCACGAAACTCTACTTGGAACCTAACTGGCAGGGTAAATCAGAACTACATAGGTAATATATAGAATTTTGCAGGGAAAGAGGACAAATCCCAGCTGCTTACAAACAGTTCTGCGAGGTATTCGATGAAAATAATCTTATTTTCGCCTGAAAAGGATCAGTGCGATCTTTGTTGTTCTCACCAGACATGCAATCTCTCAGACAATGAATACTCTTTGCATATGGCCGAAAAACTGAGGCAAGGGAAGCGAAAAATAGTGATAAATTAGGATCAGCTAGAGTGTTTACTATGGACCTTCAGGCACTTCTGCTTTCTCCCAGACTAAAAGCATCTGCACTGTAGTATAAAAGCAAACTGAAGGTCCACAACTTTACCATCTATGATTTAAAAAGTAACGCTGGTTATTGTTACCTTTGGCACGAGAGTGAAGGTGTACTAACATCTTCGGAATTTGCCATTATACTCTTGCATTTTATAGAAACGTATGAAACGTACGTCCAAAATGATTCAGAAGCTATTTTCTATAGCGACGGATGCACATACCAGAATCGAAACTCAGTCATGAGTACTGCACTGGCTCATCTCGCCAATCAGAAAGGCATTACAATAGTGCAAAAGTTTCTGGAGAAAGGTCACACTCAAATGGAGTGTGATTCTATGCACTCCACCATAGAAAGGAAGTTAAAAAACAGACACATATATACTCCTGCTGGATATGTAGAAATTTGTGCTACCCCAAGACAAAGTCCTAGACCTTATGTTGTCAATTATTTGGACCACACACTTTTTAAGTCCTATGATAAACTCTCGTTGTATTTGTCTATTCGGTAAGGATCCAAAATTGGGGATCCAACAGTGACTGATATCCAGTGTTTCAAGTATGATCCCTCCGGAAAAATGGAATATAAATTGAAATTCAGCGATACATGGGCACCACTTCCAAGAAGGGTGTCAAACATGCACAGCTCATTTATAGTGCCCCCTCTCTACAGTTGACCACTAAAGATCAGTGTAGAAAAGTTTCCGCATTTGCAACAACTAAAGCTGGTCCTTCTTAAGGATGTGTGTTCATTTTATGACACACTGCCTCACATTTGTAATGAGAGAACATGTCTACGCTTAAAAAAATGCAGCCAAAAATAAACTTGTTAACAGCCACCTATGAATGTGATAGTAGCAGTAATAGTAACAATAAATGTTAACGAACTGCACAAATGTTTACAGTAATAAAGGTTGAATTAAAGCTAACGACATTGTTTCTATATTTTTTAAACACTGTAAATTATTAACATCCAGATTCCAATATTCTGATCCCTGTGAAATTATTCATTTCACTTTATGTCTGTAACAATGTATCCTTACAGATGTTTCATAATACACAAATAATGCAAAGTTTAAGTAAGTATTTTTTAAAAGAAATTAAACAGCCATTCATTTCAATTCTTAACCATGCGCTCGTTACATGCCTCTTATCTCCATTACTGCCAAAAAAATAACTGTGAAAACCTCGTAACTCCAAAAACCGGCAGACAATTTGAAGTGCATAATAAAGTCTTATGTACCAATGATCGGATCCATATTGTGTAGCAGAAACCACTACATTTGACTAATCAGGTCCCCATGTGATTTCTATAATTAGTTTTTTGTTTCTCCTGTAAAATTTGACCAATTTGAGTTACGAGGTTTTCATTGCCTAGCGACGTAATGCTTTAAAATCTTACCAGTTCACATATTAAAACTTTGAGAAATACTATAAATGTTGCTTCTATCTTCACAGATGCAGGAACAGGAGAGGTTCCTCCTGTACCCCTTATATTAATGATCCCACACAATTTAGCTACTCATTCTAAGTGACTTCATTTCTGAATGAAGGTTTTGCTTACATTAACAATAAACAGACCTCAAGGTAAGGTAGAGAAGAGGAAATGGACATAGAGGGAGAGGGGGAGAAAATGTACAGAGAGAGGGGATGGAGGAGATGGGCAGAGAGAGGAGTGAGGAGGAGATGGAGAAATGTTGGGGAGGAGGAGATTAGAGGGAGGAGGAGGAGATGGAGAAAGAGAGGAGGAAAAGGAGAGATTGACAAGAGAGATAGAGATGAAGAGATGGACAGAGAGAGGGGGCAGAAGAAGAGTAGGACTTACAAACAATTCCCATACATATTTAGCAATTGTGAAGCATAGCCGGGTTCACTGGTCTAAATATAATCTGGAATATGATCAACAGCACAGTACGCATGTTCTCGAAGTCAACTATGTCAATTTTCTTTGTAAGACTGTTTTTAGAGCTCTGACTATGTATTTAATTTTAGAATGATCTTTAATTAATTTCCATTTTGTTAAATTTTGACCAGTTTTAACTGTCACAAGACAAATACATTTTTCATATAGACAAATATTTTTTAAAAAATACCTTACTGTCTTACATTTAACTGGAAATATTTTAAAGGACTGTACTTTCAAATAATTTTTAATCAATTGTATAATTACCTGTACATTATACATGCATCAGTAATCTCTAGGATTGTTTATCATCCTATACACATGTATACATATCTGACTGATGCATGTGTGGGAGTTTAGATGCAGTTACTTTTACATTTTATGACCTGTTGGAGTGCAGCAGAATGGGAGGATCTAATGATGGCTACTACATATCAATACTATTAAAAAAACAATGCATTCAGACAATTCAATAAAAATTATCTACATCATGATTGCTCTCCAAATAGACATTTTATGCAAATTCTGTTCACTAATTAGCATTTCATTAACATAATCATATAACAAGAGCCAATTTGGACATGAATTTACCAAGAAAAAACAAACTAAAATCTCGAAACAACATTTTAAAAAAATCAGCTTATAAAATTATGTAACAAATTCCTCAAGGAAATGAAAAGGATTACTAAAATATACCTGTTTAAGAATGTAGCTACCATATTCTCATAAGGAGGCTAATGCACACTGTATTATAGGTTTCTTAGAGGACTACAGTAGTTGTCAGTAACAACATCCTGTCACATTATACTACACAATCATGATGAAGATAACACTTTTACCAGAAAATCGATTGTCAAGGTCTAAAGTACATGACAGACATGTCAGTCTATTGATTTCAACGTCTTACTCGTCATTGAATGTGCTGACTCAGGTTTTCAGTTGCACTGATGAGAGGACATGAAGACTTTCATTTAGCATTGTTGCATGTTTATGGCCATTGAGTCAGTTTTATGAACAGAATGAAATTAGTTCAAAGGACATAGTACCATGTTCATGATGTAGAAGTCACCAGTGGATATCCTCAATATGTGTAGTGATGAAGAGCAAAACTGTGTTTTATACTATTAGTAATCTGAAGCAAGATGTATGTAAATCATGGAGCACTGTACAACAGGGACCAACTGTATAAGGCAGTGGGACTATGCATTAAGACACTGATGTCATATGCAGGAGTATGGAATTTGCCATGTCTGGCCATGCTCATTTAGGTTTTCCGTTATTTTCTTAAATAATTCTAGGGAACACAATGGCTGACACCTTTCCTAGCCTCATAAAGAATACTTGTATATTCTGTGTTTATGAGCTACTGATTTCTTTGTCTTGCCATAGCATGACAATTCTTATATCAGTGTGAGATGATCTTTGAATGATTAATTAAGTAAGTAAACAAAAATGAAATAATAGTCATATTTTTAAACGAAAATGTGGTGGAAGTCTTGGAGTAATGGAAAACTTGGACATAGGATTATATAAACCAGAATTACCAAATAGTGGAAAAAAGGGGGCAAGAATCGTCCCAAACATACATCATTAATCCATAATTTTACAGTTTACCTATGATTTTGCATGCTGAGACCTGAAGCAAGCAGTACAAAAACAGCAGTATAAAACATGACGCACATTTTGCACAGAAAAAGACTGTATAGAGAAGAAAACACGGTCACTTATCTACATCCTCATCTACATCTATGCTCTGTAAACCATTGTGAAGCGCATGGAAGAGGTTATCTCCCACTGTACCAGGTGTTAAGGCTGTAGTCACCCATGCTACTTGTGTGAACCCGCAGAAACAGTAATGTGAAGTACATAAATGTTCTGTATGTCTACTTTTCCGTTTTTTACTCTTTGACGTTACTTTTTCTCCGATTACTCCTTGCTTCTTATTCACTTTCGTAACTAGGGTAATGCTCGTTTCACACTACTTCCTGCAAATGTGACGTCATTTTGACGTCATGCGCAATATCGATCACCGAATGATCGGCTATCGACTTTGTAACAAGGAAAATATTAATTTTATTGCTGCTCCATTCACTCGCAGCAATTTAAGCTATCCTCTTGGATTCCTGCCTAACCAAACACTCGGAAATCGCTAACTATTTATTTCTTCTTTCGTTCTGAAATCAGTTGGAATGCTGCTAACAGCGAATGTTGCAGAACAAACGTGTATTACATTCATAAGAATGTCCCAGAATGTGTTAACTAGACTGATACGAAAAAAATTATATGCTCGTGGCGAGATGTAAACCACATCATTCCACTCGAGGAGGCATGATGTTGTCCATTGCGCTAGCACTTGTGATTGTTGTCTCTTGCATTGATTGTCATTTTCTCTCTTGAAGGCTTATATCATTGATGCGGTATTAAGTGACATTTAATTATATTAGTGACATGCTTGTGATCAATTTTCAATCCTGCATTACTTTGAAATGCCATACTGCAAATTACAATACAAGTGTGCAAGTGTTTTTCATTTTTGATTTGTAAATTATTGACGATGACAACTCACTCCTGAGACACTACCTTTATATGATGGCATTAAACGTCAGCAAACCATTATGTGACATTTATTTATGGCAATAATTGTAATAAATCATTCCAAGAATGACGTGTTCATATAAATCTCTGATACGAGTGAATGAAGTCTTGTTAGGGCACGCTTTTATTTATATATACCATGGAGGTAAAAAAAGAGGTGAGGTGGCATTACGTCACAAACTTGAAGCCGATGTCCGCACAAAATATTAGGTTCACCGCATTCATACCCCTATAGTTCCCTTCAGTGACCCTTCTCCGTGATGTCATTCTAACTGGACAAAATATTAGGTTCACCGCATTCATACCCCTATAGTTCCCTGCAGTGACCCTTCTCCGTGTCGTCACTCTAACTGGACAAAATACGCATTCAAGAACAAAAAAAATTCGAAATTTCCTTTCTGGCACTATGTAATTGACATCAGCTATATAATCTTTAGTATTTAAAACAGTTATTGCGTACACAGGACAGAAACGGTATCTGCTAATGTTTGGGACGACTTCAAATGGCGCCCACTCTGTCTTCAAAACATCGTACAGCCTAAGTCTGGAGTGTCACTTCCCTTCTTTTTTTACCTCCATGATACATACCTCACGAGAGGTACTGTGGCTGCGCTCCTTTCAAAGATTTACTTCGGCTTTCTCGAAGGTGTCTATAGACGTCTCTGTTGTCAAGGTATCGTCGTGACTGCGGCAGACATTCTAGCAGACGAATTAAAGCAGAAACTTATTACTTGCTCGGCTAGTTCATTCATTGCAAGAATAACTTTCTTTTCTTTCATTTAAAGTGACAACTTGCGCACTGTATAATTGTTATCTACATTGCAGTATACTGCAGAGTACGAAAAGTACTTAAGAAGCTCCCCTGACGCTACTGAAGTTTGCTTGTTGTGTGAAGTGTGTTCTAATTTGTGCGTGAAACTACAACTGTTGCTGTATTTTCTTTCTTTGATAGTGAGAAACTGTCAACTACATACTAGTTATTTACATGGTGGTATGTATTACAAAAGGTACTTAGGGAGAACCTCCCCCACTGCTAAGTGAATTTGCTGTTTGTGTGAATTATGTTCTAATGTGTGCAAAAAATTACAATTCACTCCCAGGAAAGTAGAACTTCTTCCTTCGCTCTTGAAAGTAACTGAAACACCAGCAGAAACATGCCTGCACCAGTACCAGAATATGTTTCGTCTGCATAAGTGCTTAATTTCAAGACGTTCTTATTTGGAAATAATTAGCATGTAAATTTTCTGTTATACTTAATAGGCATCTGACAGTGAGGCTTTTAAATTCTTTTTCACAGGTGTCAGTCTTTTTTTTTTCAAATAATCAGAGTGTTTTGAATACTCACTCGTATTTCCATGTTTCAAGGTTGATTTGTAAATGATTGACAGTGACAAATCCCGGAAGCTCGCAGAACGGTGAAGGTGAATAATAAAATTTTTGGAGATGGCAGGACTCGAACCAAAACAACAAAATTTGCGAGTCGATTAGGGACCTTCAACACTATACGAGAATATTTAATTGCAATTTAACACTTTGACCTCTTTCATACGTCTCCTAAAACGCCAATAACTCAATATATGACATTTAATGCCAATAAATTGGACCTTTCGAGAGATTATCAACGTACTAACGTTTTGGAACAACATATATTTATAGGACTTACGTTATAATGCGATTGTAATACAACGCACTAAATACGAGCTTCACGACAGGAAGTAGACTGAAATGAGCGTTACCCATGTAACTAGCGCTACGAATAGCTCGTACCTAGCAATTAATATATATGCGGAATAAATCTGTATTTGAGTAGACTACCACACGAATCTTATTCATACTACTGCGCCAGCTTCGACGGTCTGAATTGCACCAGAACATACATACGTGTTACTTCCGCACCAGCCGCGTCGGGTTATTTTTGCACGCAAAAGAATACTTCAACAGCTATTACCGAGCCAGACAAGAATAGCAAGATGACTGGAAGAGACAATAAAACCACCGCCATTCTGATAGCCCATTCCAGTGCTATGGATTGTACAGCTAGAGAGCCAGTTGATTTTAGCGCAGATTTCGTCAGATAGAAACTGCAGGAGGGTTTATAGAAAGGTCCCAGAACTGCTCTCATTATCATTAATGAACGGTCACGATGCCCCCATAGTACTAGGGACGGAAATCTGGCTGAAACCAGATGTAAACAGTAATGAAATTCTAAACTCAGATTGGAATGTATACCGCAGAGACAGGCTTTACAGTGAAGGGGTAGGCGTGTTTATAGCGATAAAAAGTGCAATAGTATCGAAGGAAATTGACGGAGATTCGAAATGTGAAATAATTTGGGTGAAGGTCACGGTTAAAGCAGACTCAAACATGGTAATTGGATGTCTCTATAGGCTCCTGGCTCAGCAGCCGTTGTGGCAGAGCACCTGAAGGAAAATTTGGAAAATATTTCGAGTAGATTTCCCGACCATGTTATAGTTCTGGGTGGAGATTTTAATTTACCAGATATAGACTGGGAGACTCAAATGTTTATAACGGGTGGCAGGGACAAAGAATCCAGTGAAATTTTTCTAAGTGCATTATCTGAAAACTACCTTGAGCAGTTAAACAGAGAACCGACTCGTGGCGATAAAATATTAGACCTTCTGGTGACAAAGAGACCCAAACTATTTGAAACAGTTAACGCAGAACAGGGAATCGGCGATCATAAAGCGGTTACTGCATCGATGATTTCAGCCGTAAATAGAAATATTAAAAAATGTAGGAAGATTTTTCTGTTTAGTAAAAGTGACAAAAAGCAGATTTCCGAGTACTTGATGGCTCAACAGAAAAGTTTTATCTCAAATACAGATAGTATTGAGGATCAGTGGACAAAGTTCAAAACCATCATACAATATGCATTAGTTGAGTATGTGCCAAGCAAGATCGTAAGAGATGGAAAAGAGGCACAGTGGTACAACAACCGAGATAGAAAACTGCTACGGAAGCAAAGGGAACTTCACAGCAAACATAAACATAGCCAAAGCCTTGCAGACAAACAAAAATTACACGAAGCGAAATGTAGTGTGAGGAGGGCTACGCGAGAGGCGTTCAATGAATTCGAAAGTAAAGTTCTATGTACTGACTTTGAAGAAAATCCCAAGAAATTTTGGTCTTACGTCAAAGCGGTAGTTGGATCAAAACAAAATGTTCAGACACTCTGTGACCAAAATGGCACTGAAACAGAAAATGACAGACTAAAGGCCGAAATACTAAATGTCTTTTTCCAAAGTTGTTTCACAGAAGATGACTGCACTGTAGTTCCTTCTCTAGATTGTCACACAGATGACAAAATGGTAGATATCGAAATAGATGACAGAGGGACAGAAAAACAATTAAAATCGTTCAAAAGAGGAAAGGCCGCTGGACCTGGTGGGATACCAGTTAGATTTTACACATATTACGTGAAGGAACTTGCCCCCCTTCTTGTAGTGGTGTACCGTAAGTCGCTAGAAGAGCGTAGCATTCCAAAAGATTGGAAAAGGGCACAGGTCATCCCCGTTTTCAAGAAGGGACGTCGAACAGATGTGCAGAACTATAGACCTATATCTCTAACGTCGATCATTTGCAGAATTTTGAAACACGTATTATGTTCGAGTATAAAGACTTTCCTGGAGACTAGAAATCTACTCTGTAGGAATCAGCATGGGTTTAGAAAAAGACGATCGTGTGAAACCCAGCTCGCGCTATTAGTCCACGAGACTCAGAGGGCGGGCCATAGACACGGGTTCCCAGATAGATGCCGTGTTTCTTGACTTCCGCAACGCGTTTGATCCAGTTCCCCACAGTCGTTTAATGAACAAAGTAAGAGCATATGGACTATCATACCAATTGTGTGATTGGATTGAAGAGTTCCTGGATAACAGAACGCAGCATGTCATTCTCAATCGAGAGGAGTCTTACATAGTAAGAGTGATTTCAGGTGTGCCGCAGGGGAGTGTCGTAGGACCGTTGCTATTGACAATATGTATAAATGACCTTGTGGATAACATCGGAAGTTCACTGAGGCTTTTTGCGGATGATGCTGTAGTATATCGAGAGGTTGTAACAATGGAAAATTGTATTGAAATGCAGTAGGATCTGAAACGAATTGACGCATGGTGCAGGGAATGGCAATTGAATCTCAATGTAGACAAGTGTAATGTGCTGCGAATACAAAGAAAGAAAGATCCTTTATCATTTAGCTACAATATAGCCGGTCAGCAACTGGAAGCAGTTAATTCGATAAATTATCTGGGATTAGGCATTAGGAGTGATTTAAAATGGAATGATCATATAAAATTAATCGTCGGTAAAGCAGATGCCAGACTGAGATTCATTGGAAGAAACATAAGGAAATGCAGTCCGATAACAAAGGAAGTAGGTTACAGTACACTTATTCGCCCACTGCTTGAATACTGCTCACCGGTGTGGGATCCGAACCAGATAGAGTTGACAGAAGAGATGGAGAAGATCCAATGGAGAGCAGCGCGCTTCGTTACGGGATCATTTAGTAATCGCGAAAGCGTTACAGAGATGATAGATAAACTCCAGTGGAAGACTCTGCAAGAGTGACATTCAGTAGCTCGGTACGGGCTTTTGTTGAAGTTTCGAGGAGTCAAGCAGTATATTGCTCCCTCCTACGTACATCTCGCGAAGAGACCATGAGGATAAAATCAGAGAGATTAGAGCCCACACAGAAGCATACCGACAATGTTTCTTTCCACGAACAATAAGAGACTGGAATCGAAGGGAGAACCAATAGAGGTATTCACGGCACCCTCCGCCACACACCGTCAGGCGGCTTGCGGAGTATGGATGTAGATGTAGATTAGATGTAGATGAAACGAAGCATAGTCACATGGTTACAGCAGTAACGGAAACTTGGCCGCCGAGGTGGAAGATAACCTCGCGACACCACCAGAAGCGGAACGGTACGCTGCTATAAAGAATGCTCTGATTAAGCACCTGTCTCTCTTGGGCCCGCGCCCGGTTTGCTGTGCGGTCTAACGCACGGCTTTCCGGGCGGGAAGGAGCGTCGGTCCCCGGCACAAGTCCTCCCGGATGATTTTTGTCGAGGTCCGGTGGGCCGGCCAGTCTGTGGATGGGTTTTAGGCTGTTTTCCATCTGCCTCGGCAAATGCGGGCTTGTTCTCCTTATTCCGCCTCTGCCAGACTATGCCGGTGATTGCTGCGCAAACACGTTCTCCACGTACGCGTACACCACCATTACTCTACCACGCAAACATAGGGGTTACACTCGTCTGGTGTGAAACGATCCCTGGGGGGTCCACCGGGGACCGAACCGCACAATAACCCTGGGTTCGGTGTGGGGTGGCGGAGGGATGAAGTGGACTGCGGTAGTCGTCGTGGCGTTGCGGACCGCTGCGGCTGCGGCGGGGACGGAGCCTCTCCGTCGTCCCCGGTTAACATAAGAGCCTGTCTCAGTCAGAAGCAAAGCGCCATGAGTAACTTGTGCGGATAGGAGAACTAGAGACCGCACTCCGTCGTAGCTCCTACGGCGCCTACGCATACTAGCCAGCAACACACTCAATGATGATGTGTTACGTAGTATCTGGTTGTCGAGGTCAACTGCCGATGTACAGTGAATTCTAACGGTACGTCCAGGAGATGTGAATGCATTAGCACAATAAGCGGATAAGGACGCGGAGATATATCCCTCAGCGAGCATTGCAACGGAATAACACAGCTGCAGTGACTTTAACGTAATTACAGTCTCAGTTAGCAGAACTAACTATACAGTTTGCCACATTGCAAATGGCACATACCAAACAACGGTAGCATCGTACGTAACAGTACGTCTGCGGCGTCACACTCGCTGTTATCATAGAACATTTGGTAAGGCCGCTATTACACTATCATATTTCTTTGACAAGGATTTGATCAAAGATATGCTCTAATATTCGTCCGATTTGTTTGACAAAGATATCTGATGTGGCGCTATAAAGGGATATTACAATATCATCATATTTTTCGTAAAAGTTCAAGATGGCTGACAACAACAACTTCTTGTTATGTGCAGCAGTTGCATGTGACACAACTGCCATGTGTGCACATTTGGAAGAGAAGTGGGGAAAAAAAGAAACTTACAAGGTTGAAGCTAAGGGTTTTAAGACGAAACGATAAAAGTATTCAGCAAAATTTGTTACGTGACCTTCTAGTGGAGGCCGTCAAGTCGTACATAAACTACATAAGAATGGATGAGCATATATTTCAATAATTGCTCAGTGAAGTGTCTCGTCATATCACAAAGCACAATACTCAGTTAAGAACTGCTATATCTGCAGAAGACAGGCTCGCAGTAACACTGGGATTTCTTGCTACAGGAGAGAGTTACTCTAGCTCACAGTACAGTACTCGAATACCACAGTGCACGTTAACTAAAATAATACCTGAAACGTGTGAAGCGATTTATAAACCACTAAAGGACCAATATCTGAAAGTAAATAAATATTCAATAAACTTTATGCGCATTAAGAACTATTTTTATTGTTGATCAAAGTAATAATTACATTTTGCATCCCACAACTACAAAATTAATAGAAATGTATGACGCTGATGAGGCGCTTTACAGTATGAGGCATCCTGAGTGCAAAAATAGATTAAGAAGACTGGAGAGATGTATCGACAAGCGGTGTTCGGCGCATCATAGCCGACTATGGGGCACATACTTTGGTGCATGGACAATAATCACAACGTTTATATTGACCGAGATAGTGAGGCAAGTACATGTATTTTAAATGTGACGGTACACTTTTTTTACCATCATTCAAACGCTCTGGAAAAAGCGTATAGTGATGTAACGCATGTAGCTATTGTGATTCAAACTTTGCTTAAAAGACGCTGGGAAGAATTGTATGATTGAAGGTCGAGACGGTCGGAAGCGGCTGCAGACTGTAAACACGCCTCGCGCGACCCGCAGGCCGAGTTGCCGTGCTCTATGCAGCATGCACGGCCTACGCTACGTAGGTAAACCCTCATCCGCCCTCTTCACGATACACCATAGGTACAAGGGTGGCAAGTCGCGCTTCTTATTTAACTGTGGCACATGCTAGCTAATTGCATATCAGAAGAGGATTATGAGAACTATGCCAAATGCACGGACATTACCAGGCCGAAATGAATAGTTATTGTGTGAACATAGCAACCGCTTTGTCACGCAGATTCTCATTTAAGCTTTACCCCCTTCCTGCTTACATGGCACACCCGACGCACAGTAAGCCGCTGGTAGTGTTATTGATGGATGCTTCATGGGAAACTCTTCGCGGGTGACGCCTGAGTGTGTCTGTGGGGTAACAAAGTATCTGCTGTGAAACTAGTGCTTCCACACGTAATATTGGACATTATAATTAGAGAGAATACACATTTGATAAGATAATCATTTTATTCACATTCACATGCTGACCACCTCCCATCAAACAGTACGACAGTACGACGTGGTATACACATTGTCTACACACGTTACATTTATACTTCAAGGATGTTACTGGTCATTGACAAATATCGTTTAATAATACATTGGTACCTACTGATAACCTTCACAATTCATAGTGTTCTTAACAAAACATGGCGTTGTACTTTACTTAAGCATGTACCCAAACGGTTTACCCTCGAGTGCAAGACACGTCTGTAATCGACTTTCAAGAGAATGGGTAACAGATGAAAGGTCAGTGGATGATATGGTGGAACAAGCTGTGACGATTCGGCGGCGCATGTCATCTGGCGTTGTTGGGACTTCGCGGTAGACCGCATCTTCCAGTGTTCCCCACAAAAAGAAATCGAGTAGAGTCAAATCGGGGGACCTGGCAGGCCATTATATTGCAGCATTCCGTCCAATCCAGCGGTCAGGAAATGTCTCGTTCAATATTTGTCTTGTAACACGTGAGGAGTGAGTTGGGCAGCCGTCGTGTTGGAACCACATACACAGGCGCTCATGGAGTGGTATCTCGTCTAGCAGAACGGGTAGAATGTTCCTAAGAAAGTCTCCATTTCTATTCAATACTCCAGTAATGAAATAAGGTCCTACGATGTAATTTCCTACAATGCCGCACCACACGTTGACACGCCATGGCCTTTGGTGCTGTACCTGACGCGGCCAATGTGGGTTCTCAGTTGCCCAGTAGTGCAGATTACGTAAATTTACATTCCCGTGATTGCTTCGTCGGTGAAGAGCACACGTTTGAAGAATGTATTATCATCTCGCAGGTGTCGCAGAACAAACCGACAAAATTCCATACGACGTTCGAAATCGCGTCCTTCGAGTGCCTGATGGAGTGGAAGGTGATATGGGTGGAACTTATGCCGGTGCAGAACGCGCAGGACACTCGTCTGGCTGACCCCAAATTCCGCGGCGATACATATCGTGCCACAATGAGGATCAATAAACGTCATGGCCAGAACAGCCTCTTTGTGGTCTCTGTCGGTCGCAGTCTTCTTCCTCGTCCTTTGTTTCCTGTTAAAGCTGCCTGTTTGCACTAGTGTAGGAATCATTCTTGCAATGGCCTCGCGAGTACGACACCGACGATCAGGATATATATCCCTGTACTGCCGTACGGTTTCGCCAGCATTCCTACGACATTCACCATACAGAAGTAACATGTCTAACTTCTTCTTATTTGTGTGCATATCTGGACGTAATGTTCCAGCATCTCGATAGGAGATGCACGTTCTACTGGTGCAACGTCGCGGGCCCTACTGGTTGTACGACGCGGCCTGCGCCGGCCGCGGTGACCGAGCGTTTCTAGGCGCTTCAGTCTGGAACCGCGGGACTGCTACGGTCGCAGGTTCGAATCCTGCCTCGGGCATGGATGTGTGAGATGTCCTTAGGTTACTTAGGTTTAAGTAGTTCTAAGTTCTAGGGGACTGATGGCCTCAGATGTTAAGTCCCATAGTGCTCAGAGCCATTTGAACCATTTTTTGAACGCGACCTGCTTTCCGGGTGGCTCGAGACGTGTTTACAGTGTAGATAGATCGACAGCCTCTGATAGACTGTTACTCCACGTATGGCAACAACAGCTACCAACGCAAGTAAGAACTACACTAGCTATATACGACGAAAGATCAGTTGACAAACTGTTGCTCGCTGCAGACAGAATCTACGAGACGCACGAGCCTACTGCAACAGTCGCAATGACGTCGACAGATGTCACGTACGGTAACTACCATTACCAGCAAGACCAAACTGACGACATAACAGTAAACTGTGCCGCGGTCGCAACGCGACAAACAACAAAAAGCTCTAACGAAATTAGAGATTTAAAAACTGCAATAGAAGATTTGCGAGCGCAACTACGCACGCTGCAGCGACCACAAGTTATCTTTAAGCGGAAGAAAGACCGGGCTGGGCGTGAAACACGAAGTCAACAAGAAGACGAGCGTAAGGTGTTTGTACACAAAGACTTGTACAACTGCTCTCACGTAATGTTGCGAACAGACTCAGTCAAATCGCCTTTACAATCACCATATACGGGCCCATTTCAGGTGCTGAGTAGAAATAAGCATGCCGTGGACATAGTGTACAATGGTGTTCCGACAAAGGTATCGATTGAACGTGTCAAGCCAGCATGGGTTTTACCCTCTCCGACCTCTGACACCACGCCTGTGCATCAACACATGATGGACGCAGAGCATACCGAAACACCGCTCAGTACATCGAGACAGGTGAATCACCACCACAAACAACAACGTCACCGTCCCCGAGACACTTGACGCACACCAGGGCTGGACGTCGAATAAAATTCAAGTATCAAGATGTGCCTGGGGCTCCGCACTTTAAGGGGGGAGGGGGGGGGGGGCTGTGTGGCAGTGATATTTTTCATGTCTGGTGCAAAGTGATATCAAAAGTGCGCAAGAGTTTTTTTTTTTTGGTCATGTTTTGTTTTTTATCTTCGCCGTAAGGCTGTAGAATCTCCTAGTTTATGTTACTTCTCTGTTGTCTTTTTTTAGTTTCTTCTCAGTGTGAGTTTTCAGGAATAAATATTTTTTCGTTAACTCATTATACCGGAAGGCTATGCAATTATCGCCGGCCGCGGTGGTCTCGCGGTTCTAGGCGCGCAGTCCGGAACCATGCGACTGCTACGGTCGCAGGTTCGAATCCTGCCTCGGGCATGGATGTGTGTGATGTCCTTAGGTTAGTTAGGTTTAAGTAGTTCTAAGTTCTAGGGGACTGATGACCACAGCTGTTAAGTCCCATAGTGCTCAGAGCAATTTGAACCATTTTATGCAATTATTTGTTGTAGGCAAGTCGCCTACAGTCTTACGGCAAAGATAAAAAAACAACACATGACCAAAAAAAAAAAACTTTCGCGCACTTTTGATATCAGTTTGCACCAGACATGAAAAATATCACTGCCGCAATATGTTTTATGAAGGCACACCAGGAACAATCTTTGTTAAACAGTCAAGTTCATAACTACAAAACGAGATATAGTGACGACTTTCATAGAGAAAGTCACATCAAAGCTATGTATCAAAAAAGTGTTCTTTATCAGCCAAACATCTTATTTAGTGCACTACCAAAGGAAATTAAAAGTATACAAAAATTCCACATATTCAAAAAAGAACTTAAAAAATGTTAATTAGCAAGAGTTTTTTATAGTGTCAAGGAATTCTTAAATCACCAGCATTGAATATACAGTAGCTTATTTCCTTCATCGTAATGACCCAAAACGGTCATTGAAAACTAAATTGTATTCATCTATAATTCTAATTTAGCATATTATGAATGATGTTACGTATATGGTTTCATGTTATATGTAATAATATTTTATTTATGGACATATAACTGTAAATCTTTTCATGTCCTATTTTCTATGTACGGCAATGCATGACAAATCCTATATCATTTTTATAATGATGAGATACAAGGATGCTAAGTAAATAAATAAATAAATCACTATATGCGCCTTTTCCAGAGCGTTCGAATGATGATAAAAAGCATAGCGTCCCATTTAAAAAAACATGTACTTTCCTCATTATCTCGGTCAATATAAACGTTGTGATTATTGTGCATGTACCAAAGTATGTGCCTCATAGTCTGCTATGATTCGCCGAAAACCGCTTGCCGATACGTGCAATCGTTCCCAGAATAAAGGGGGTGTTACGTCTTACGCGACTCACACTATATATATGAAATAAGTATGTCGATACGTACTTGTGCTTTCTTGTGAGAGTAGCTCGAGCGGAGACCATTCATTTCCTTTTTTATGTTGTCAGCTGTGCACCCAGGCCGTATTCAGGGTTAATGACCTCCACAATTTTTTTTAGCTCTCCAGTCTTCTTAATCTATTTTTGGATTCAGGGTGCCTTACGTTGTAAAGCGCCTCATCAGCTTCCTACATTTCTATTAATTTCTATTAATTTTGTGGTTGACGGCACACACGAATTATACTTTGGAGCCATGTTTACAAACACACTACTGGTGACAGAACGCTTCAGCGATGCTTGGACTCCAAGTGGTAACATTTCACATTGCAGTGAACAGAAGACCAGCGAATTTTGTGACCAAATCTACAGTGAGGCCCTAGATTTGATCATATTTATTTGACGACAGGTGAGATTTGTGAAGTTCCCCTATTACACAATCAATTTCTTTGACAAAGAAATATGATAGTGTAATAAGACTAAGAACATACGAAAGTGCACACGACCATGTAAAGTATCGTTAAAGAATTTTAAATATTCTGTGTGTCAACTTTTTCGTTTTGTACGTCACATTACTGTGTCTTCGCGTTCACACAAGTAGGGTGGGTCACTACGTGACTCCCGCTCCTACAGTGTCAATGAAATTTCATGTTGAATCTGACATTACGCCCAGAACCTGTTGAATCCTGGGACGTCTGGTTGAGGGGTGGGTAAGCTTGACACTATCTTCTACATGTAACATCCTGTGTCTGGTGTCCATTGTGATGTGCCAGCAAGGCAGCATGCAGGAGCATCTACAGTTGGGGCATTTTACTTTTCATAAATGTTGGTGCTGGCATTTTAGTTGCATCTTGCACATCAACAAATGTAAGCTTGATCTGGTCAAGGGCAACTGTAGCCCGTACACCATGAATGTCAGCTCTGAACATGCTCTTGCCTCTACTTAATACTGCATATGGTCCCTCATATGGTGGTTAAAGTGATTTGCGAACTCATTTATTGTCCAAAAAAAAAACGTGTGTGCAGCTGTCTAAGTCAGTGAACGGATCGACGTCGTCCAGTTTGCTCTCTGGAGATAACGGACCCAAGTTGGTGTACATGCTCTCTCAATTTAACATCAAAATCCGACGATGCTACGTTGTCGTCTGTCCCATAATGCATGAATTCTGCTGGCAATCGTGGACGAGTTCGGCTGCCGTGGCCGTAGGATATATTCATAGTCCAAGGAGCACAATCCACAGTACCTCAGCCCATTTCTGTGTGGTATGACATTGTAGAGCTGACTTGAGCTTCCGATGTAGGCTCTCGACCGTGCAGTTCACCGCAGGATGGTAGCTTATGGTGCATATGTGTTTAACACTTAGTGACGTTGCCAATTCCTTGGAAATTGACGTTCTTGGTCAGCAGTGATGCGTAAAGGCTTGCCAAATCAAGCAACACACGCACGAAAGAATGTCTGCACTACCTTCTCCACCGAGAAATGTGTCATTGGGAATGCTTCTGGCCACCTGGTGAATCAGTTCACTATTGTGAGACAGCAGTTGTAGCCTTCAGAAACGGGGAGAGGTCCTACAATGGCAATGTGCACATGTTCAAATCGTTGGTTAGAGGGTACAAATGCACCCAGGTGTGCCTTGAAATGTCGCGAGATTTTATTCCTTTGACGTGCCTTGCAGCTCTCGACAAATGCCTTGCAGCCCATATGCAGTCTGTGCCATACAGAACTTTGCTTGACTAACTTAATGGTGTCTCCAGGATGTGCTAGACTATGAGCAGCTGTGATCGCCTGAGTTCGAAATTGTTGTTGTAGAAACGGTCGTGGTCTTGCTCCGGAAATGTCGCAATACAGCCTGGAATTCGTTTCACATGTGGTTAGCTACTATAACTTCAGTCTTGATTGTTGCGTGAGCAAAGTAATTCCTCATTATGCTGCTGTTCCTGCGCAAGAGCATGAAAATCAGTGGTTGCAGCTTTAGCTTCGATCTGTGCTGTTGTATGCTCCGGTACATTCAAGGTTTCAACACAGACAGTGCATATGAAGACACACTGAAGTTGCTTTGTACAAAAACAAAATAAGTTCAAAATTGACTATGTAGTCCAATTGCCTCAACTGTGTTGGAGATGTCTTGCCCGGTTTCACCTTAAAATAATAAGTCAAATGTTTGTGGTCGGTATAAATACTAAATTGTTGGTCTTCCAAAAATTGTTTGAATATTTTAATAGCAGCATGTGCAACATATAATTCACAGTCGTATGTCGTCCACCATGGTTGGGAGGGTGACAGCTTGTGACTGTAAAACGCGAGTGGTTGCAAACGATGGTCTACTGTCTGTTGCGTGACTGCTCCATTAGCGATAGCAGAGGTTTAAACCATTAATGCCGGCGGAATATGAGCTATAGGGTGTGCCAGTCGCGTAGAGTCTGATATTACTGTCTCTGTGGCATAAAAACAGAATCTGTTTCACCCGTCCACTGTAATCTGTCACTGTTTTTGGTGCACCCTTAAGAAGTTCATTTAACGGAGCTGTGATCAAAGCATGACTGGAAATGAAGTGTCGGTAAAAATTTACGATTCCCAGAAGTTGATGAAGCTCTCTAATTGTAACTAGAAAAGGGTATGCGATTATGACTTGTACTTTGTCTTGAGGAGAGAGTATGCCATTTGCGTCTTCAGCGTATCCCAGGAAATGAACTTCTGAAACCCGAAAAATACTTTTTGAAGGTTTTATCTTTAGATCGTTCATGGGTAAACGGTCGAACAACGGAGTTAAATAGTGTAAACGTTCCTCCTAAGACGTCAACATTACGAGAACATCATGTATGCAGATTTAGCAGAATTCGAAGTCTCGCATGACCTCATCCATGTAACGCTGGAACGATTGCCCTGCATTACAGACACCGAACGGCATCCCCATGAATTCAAACGTGGCTACAGTTATCTGGTAGTATGCATACACTGCGTCAGTCGTAGATCATATTGGTATTACCATGCACATTGGTGGAGAAGTATTCTATATGCAGCAGATGATACCAGACTGGAATGGTCCATGCATTTAACTGGAGGTAGTCGCCGCATGGACGCCGACAACTGCTCTTCTTTGGAACGATGTGCGACTGTTACTTCAAGTTTGACATATACCCTATGCTAACATACTGCAAAATTCCTGGGTGACAATTTTTAGCTTTTCAGGTGTCAGGCGCGTATGACGGACGCAGATAGGCAGAACCAGTGAGGCGAGACTGCAGTGAACTGCCACATGCTTAACTGTCATTAATGTAGGTGACTGCCTCACAACTTCAGGAAAATCCTGTAACAGCTGCGTATAGTGAGTATCCTCGGCGATTACACATACTGTCACTGGGACAGTGTAGTTAACCTTTCCTCTAGCACTTAGATTTGTCGTCGCGTCCTTCAAACATTGCTATCTGCAGATCAGGAACCTAATCGTAGAAAGACAGGAAATCTGTCCCCAAGATCAGCTGCGTGACATCGGCCACCGGAACTGCCATTTTGAGTGTTCAATGGAGACCAAGACTGAGTATTAATGTAACCCATCCATAGGTCTTAATCTTCGAGTCCTGGTGGCGTATAAGTACACTACTGGCCATTAAAATTGCTACACCAAGAAGAAATGAGCATGATAAACGGGTATTCATTGGACAAATATATTATACTAGAACTGACATGTGATTAAATTTTCACGCAACTTGGGTGCATAGATCCCGAACCCAGAACAACCACCTCTGGCCATAATAATGGCCTTGATACGCCTGGACATTGAGTCAAACAGACCTTGGATGGCGTGTACAGGTACAGCTGCCCATGCAGCTTCAACACGATACCACAGTTCATCAAGAGTAGTGACTGGCGTATTGTGACGTGCCAGTTGCTCGGTCACCATTGACCAGACGTTTTCAATTGGTGAGACATCTGGAGAATGTGCTGGCCAGGGCAGCAGTCGAACATTTTCTGTATCCAGAAAGGCCCGTACCGGATCTGAAACATGCGGTCGTGCATTATGCTGCTGAAATGCAGGGTTTCGCAGGGATCGAATCAAGGGTAGAGCCACGGGTCGTAACACATCTGAAATGTAGCGTCCACTGTTCAAAGTGCCGTCAATGCGAACAAGAGGTGACCGAGGCGTGTAACCAATGGCGCCCCATACCATCACGCTTCCAATGTGGATTCACCGCGATGTCATCAAACACGGATGCGACCATCTGTAAACAGTACCTGGATTCGTCCGAAAAAATGACGTTTTGCCATTCGTGCACCCAGGTTCATTGTTGAGTACACCATCGCAGGCGCTCCTGTATGTGATGCAGTGTCATGGGTAACCGCAGCCATGGCCTTCGAGCTGATAGTCCATGCTGCTGCAAACGACGTCGAACAGTTCGTGCAGATGGTTGTTGTCTTGCAAGCGTCCCCATCTGTTGACACAGGGATCGAGACGTGGCTGCACGACCCATTACAGCCATGCGGATAAGATGCCTGTCATCTCGACTGCTAGTGATACGAGGCCGTTGGGGTCCACCACGGCGTTCCGTATTACCCTCCTGAACACACCGATTCCAGATTCTGCTAACAGTCATTGGATCTCGACCAACGCGAGCAGCAATGTAGCGATACGACAAACCGCAATCGCGATAGGCTACAATCGTACCTTTACCAAAGTCGGAATCGTGATGGTACGCATTTCTCCTCCTTACACGAGGCATCACAACAACGTTTCACCAGGCAACGCCGGTCAACTGCTGATTGTGTATGAGAAATCGGTTGGAAACTTTCCTCATGTCAGCACGTTGTAGGTGGCGCCAACCTTGTATGAATGCTATGAAAAGCTAATCATTTGCATATCACAGCATCTTTTTCCTGTCGGCTAAATTTCGCTTCTGTAGCACGTCATCTTCATGGTGTAGCAATTTTAATGGCCAGTAGTGTAATAATCATCACAGTTGCGATGTGGTAATTTAGTTGCTGGAAGTAGGGGGACAAAGCAGACATCATCAGAGATTGTGGGTCGCCTGTATCAGAGGCAAGTATGCATTCAGGGTTAGACCTATTGTTCTCTTTTGACTGACAGGTTCTTAAGCTACTGTTCTGCTAAGAGGGTTATGACTACCTGGGGATAATCCGTCCTACTGAGAGAACTCACCAGACCCCTCCTCTTCCTCCCTCCCTCTCCCCCTCTTCCTTCCCCTCCCTTCTTGGAACCTACTCGCTGATAAAAGCAAACTTTTGATATAAATTTGATTGACTAATTGATTAAATCAATCAATGAAACACCTCCCCCTATTGGCAACAACCAAGTTCTCCTGCCCAACTCCTCCACCTGGAAACTAGCAGGAAAACGACTCAGTTGATTGGCCATTTGGTGGGGAATCGAATGCAGTGTACGGATATTGTGTAAACAATTTCTGGTAGACAAGGCAATGCGTTGAATATTGCTTATTTAAACAATTTATGGGGTACAAGGCAACGTTTGGAACACGATTTATTTATTTAAAGAAATTGATTGGAAATCGACTGCAGTGTATGGAATTACAGTGTATTTAAGCATTTTGGGGGCGAAGGCCGTATGGAGCATTTAAACAATTCCGGCGCTTTTTTTATCCTGATCGCATAAGGAAACACATAATTACACTGTTCCAGGCCGTTTAAACATATCTGAAAAACTTTCCCACATCTCTACACCCATGCAGGCTGCCCATAGTTAGAGCGTGTCATAGGGATTTGGGAACGCCATCAGGTTTGCCATACCACTGTAAGCTTCCAGCGGCCCCACAGCCCCTTGAAGTATAGCGGTAATTCCCGAACAAAAGCGTAAGATGGCGGCAACGCTTTGATGCTGGTACGTGAGAAATTTCTGTCGAATCACGTGCTCTCTCTCTCTCAGCCAGCCACGCCCTGTCACGTGCCACTGTCAGCCCTGCGTGCGCTATTGGTTATGCACTGAGTGGACGGCAAACAAATCAGTGTTTACCTGGTAAACCCATAGCTGTTGATGTGTTGGAAATATTTGGCTAATTAATAATTGACTAGTTAATTAAATCGATACCTTTGTGTAGGACAGTTTCTCCTTGCTTCCTATTGGCGTATACTAGGACCGTAATGTTTGACAGGATTTGATCCTGCAGCCACCCAGGTTCCAAAACATACCAGATTTGTTTTCCCTTGCTTCCTATCGGTGGATATTGGGACAGTTAGGTCATTTGGTAGGAAGTTGATTACTTCGGAGGTAGCTGAAAATTTGAAATTTCAGTTGCATGCTTCTCCTTAAACAATCTGCGGAGGGGTTAGACTGGTGTGTGTGCTCGCAATACCACTATTGGAAACAATGAATTGACCAATCGAGAATCTGAAGTTGCGAACACCTAGGCTTGTTCTTTCCGCCACATTAGGAAGGAACAGGAAGGGCCTAGTATGTGATAGGATAGAGGCAGCAACAAAAACAAATACCTCTGTAAGAAACATCAATACATCACAGTTCACTGTAATGTATTGAGCAACATTAAACACGACACACTTAAACTGCGATCCAATCCATAGTTATAAATTGTCATGGCTAGATGTCAGAGGTCGTTATCAATCGGGAATCTGACATCGCGATTGGATTTTTAAAGCACTATAGACTTCCGAAACCGGTTCTCTCTGTTACATTCGGAGTCGGAGGAGGTGGAAGGATCTGTTGCGTGACAGGATACAGACAACAGCGAATACCACTGCAACACAGAGTCCACTGCAATGTATTGAGAAGCACTAGACACTATACATTTAAACCGCAATACAATCCGTAGTAGTAATAGTTGTCATGGCTAGAAGTTGGAAATGGCTATCAATCGGAAATTTAACGTCGCGGTTGGGTTTTTAAAGCACTATACAATCCCTAAGTTGATTCTCTCTGCTACATTTTGAAGGAGGAGGAAGCGCCAACTTCCTGATAGGATACAGACAACAACAACAGCACCAAATATCTCTGCAAGACAGAGTTCACTGCAATGTATTGAAAAGCACCTAACGTGACACACTTAAAACACAATCCTATCTATTGTAGTAGTTGTCATGGCTAGATGTCAGATACCGCTGAAATACTCTCACGTCCTTTTCAAGAAGGGACGTCGAACAGATGTGCAGAACCATAAACCTATATCTCTAACGTCGATCAGTTGTAGAATTTTGGAACACGTATTATGTTCGAGTATAATGACTTTTCTGGAGACTGGAAATCTACTCTGTAGGAATCAGCATGGGTTTCGAAAAAGACGATCGTGTGAAACCCAGCTTGCGCTATTCGTCCACAAGACTCAGAGGGCCATAAACAAGGGTTCCCAGGTAGATGCCGTGTTTCTTGACTTCCGCAAAGCGTTCGATACAGTTCCCCACAGTCGTTTAATGAACAAAGTAAGAGCATATGGACTATCAGACCAATTGTGTGATTGGATTGAAGAGTTACTGGATAACAGAACGCAGCATGTCATTCTCAATGGAGAGAAGTCTTCCGAAGTAAGAGTGATTTCAGGTGTGCCACAGGGGAGTGTCGTAGGACCGTTGCTATTCACAATATACATAAATGACCTTGTGGATAACATCGGAAGTTCACTGAGGCTTTTTGCGGACGATGCTGTGGTATATCCAGAGGTTGTAACAATGGAAAATTGTACTGAACTGCAGGAGGATCTGCAGTAAATTGATGCATTGTGCAGGGAACAGCAATTGAATCTCAATGTAGTCAAGTGTAATGTGCTACGAATACATAGAAAGACAGATCTCTTATCATTTAGCTACAATATAGCAAGTCAGCAACTGGAAGCAGTTAATTCCATAAATTATTTGGGAGTAGGCATTAGGAGTGATTTAAAATGGAATGATCATACTCGTATAAAGTTGATCGTCGGTAAAGGAAGTGCCAGACTGAGATTCATTGGGAGAAACCTAAGGAAATGCAGTCCGATAACAAAGGAAGTAGGTTACAGTACACTTGTTCGCCCATTGCTTGAATATTGCTCACCAATGTGGGATTCGTAACAGGTGGGGTTAATAGAGGAGATAGAGAAGATCCGATGGCGAGCAGCGCGCTTCGTTACGGGATCATTTAGTAATCGCGAAAGCGTTACGAAGATGATAGATAAACTCCAGTGGAAGACTCTGCAGGAGAGACACTCAGTAGCTCGGTACGGGCTTTTGTTGGAGTTTCAAGAACATACCTTCACCGAGGAGTCAAGCAGTATATTGCTCCCTTCTACGTATATCTCGCGAAGAGACCATGAGGATAAAATCAGAGAGATTAGAGCCCACACAGAGGCATACCGACAATCTTTCTTTCCACGAACAATACGAGACTGGAATAGAAGGGAGAACCGATAGAGATACTCAAGGTACCCTTCGCTACACACCGTCAGGTGGCTTGCGGAGTATGGATCTAGATGTAGATGTAGACATCCGGCGCTCTCATGTCCCCAAATGCACACGCAGCGTGGCAGTCCCCCATACACTAACAGGTCAGTGACAGCTACCGCTGTGACTGCAGCCTCAGTCAAGGATGCGCGTGTATGACTGAGTGCACGACCAACAGTCATAGAGGGCATCAGGGATGATTGGATTGGTAGGAATTCGGATGTCATCAATACGTCCATGGCAGACACCCATCGTTTTGAATCTCCTCTCAAGCAGCACACACATGCTCTTCTATCCCCGCTCACTTAGCATGCTGGTCACTTTGCTGGCCCCCGCTACCACAGACAAGATACTTTATAAAATTGGGAATACATCTGATTTTATTACAATGGTCATCTGTCCCAGTGTAAGCGGGAGATGGAAATTTCGTTAAAAGATATCGTCGCAAAAAAGAAAACGCCTGATCACCGCTCCAAATTAAGAATCATATCCGTGGTGCCCTAGACATTGCATCCACCAACCAGGCGGCACGTCATTGATATCAAATTGATAGACTAATTAATTAAATTGATCATGAGAATCACTCTGCATGGCAAGTAATTTTTTTTTTCATCAGTTGGCTTACACTTACCAGGTAGCTCAAATGGGAATCCCTGGAGGCGAGACGATGTTCTCTTCGAAGAAGACTATTGAAAACCGACATTTGAAGCTGACCGCAGAAGGATTCTACCGTTGGCAACTTACATTTCGCGTAAGGACTGCGCTATTAAAAACACGATCACAACGACTATCTTACTGTCACCCTGCATAGAAAGCGGTCTTGGTTCTACAGGCACACGCTAGAGTCGCTGATAGTGTTACGCTTTTTGATAGAAATGGTGTCTGTGATTTGGAATCAAGTCCATCCACTGAGCCACATACTTGCTTTGTATCCTATGGAGACGCCTTTTAATAATTAAAGCCACCGGTAAATCATATTTGTGTCACTCTCATGTCTCGAAACAAGTTACCTTTTTCGAACCTCTCTGTTAAGATTCCCATACAGCAAAACTCCAGCGTGGTTGTTTTAGACAGTCCCTCTGCATTTTGTAAACTGTTCCTCAGTCTTTACCCCACGCTCTCCCTGCACTTTGTCCGTGTGATCGCTCCAGTTTAAGTCGGAACCAAACGGACGTCGGAGAGCGCGATATCCCTTTCCACCCTGAGAGAAAATTTCTTAGAAGTTAATCTGATAGGTACCAGTTTCTGTACTTTACGACCTCTGGAATTCGGCAAAAATAGTGAAAAAATTCTCATGGTGATAGTTTGTTCAAGAAGTCACTAGCACCGATCGTGCTACTCAAAACACATACATTTATAATATCGAAAAGGCACTTCAGGCATGTGTTTGGATATCTTCATGAGTTACACGGGAAAGCTCTGAAGCTGAGCCACAAAAAACTTAAAATAGAATCCGCACAATAATGCAGTACAGGGTGGGAAGGGATATCTAAGACCTTCTGCAGCCCACGGAGAATCATGGTGAGCTGAGTTAACGCGACAGGATCGTGTTTTGACCACTCGGTGGAAATGGAAACATGTTGTCATAGCCCAGCCAACTGTGTGCAGAGTGTAAGACCAGCGCCAAACGAAGCTTTCTTCTGCAACATGAGGTAGTAGAGAGGGCAGTACGAGCAGTTACAGTGGTATTTCTTATTGGGAAAATTAGGAATACTCCACATCACATAGGAACTGGAAGAAGGACTAGGATTTTGCTACTGCATTGTGGTGCGTCTCCAAACTACATACAGGTACTGGAGTACGAAGGAGATCTGCATCTCTCAGAGTGGATTCATGTCTGTCACCCAAATATTTTCTCCCTCCTCGTTATTTTGCACCACCCAACAGAGAAAAACTACAAACCATAAAAAGTTCGCTAATGTAATCCTGTAGAGAACTTGATAAGATATTACCGCTTCCCTGTCTTCTGATATATCGGGAAACAAATACCTTCTGTGTGTTGGCATTGACCATATGTGATGATACCATTAAATATACATGTACCGGTCCACTGGAACAAGTGGTCAGTGATTGAAGTCGCCTCCACAGACTAGTGTGAAGTTTCATCACAAACTATCAGTCGCAAGAGAGGGTCCCTGGGTGATCCCTTCATAGGCAGTTTTATGCGTTGAAACTTTCTGCCAGATTAAAACTGTGTGCCGGACCGAGACTCGAACTCGGGACCTTTGGAAGGTAGAAGACGAGGTACTCGCAGATATGAAACTGTGAGGACGGGGCGTGAGTCGTGCATGGGTAGCTCAGTTGGTAGAGCACTTGCCTGCGAAAGGCAAAGGTCCCGAGTTCGAGTCTCGGTCCGGCACACAGTTTTAATCTGCCAGGAAGTTTCACATCAGCGCACACTCCGCTGCAGAGTGAAAATCTCATTTCAGTTTTATGCGTTGTTTTTTTTCTGCTATAGAGTGTTGTTTTTTACTGCTATAGAGTGTTGACTGCCGCTTTGTATGCCACCATACATTTTGTTTTTCCACCACAACTTCAAGGGCTTCAAGGACTAAACCAAATTAGCATGTTTCGATCCATTGGCTCTCACAGAAAACTGGACATCATATGGTGTAAACAATGCTGCTTCTCCCACAATACACAGGACGACTGAAATAAGAAACAGAAACGGTGTTCCTTATTGACACAAAAATGCGGAAGACATCACAACATATAGAAACTGGAAGACTTTGCAGTATTGTGGGTGTTTCCAAACAACCACCTGACTGATGTCCTCTACACTTAAACTCATCTTCCACAGTGACGTGATAGCGGATGTTTAGGGGTTTCATTTCGATTGATTCCTCATATTGTTGTAAAGAATGTGATCACCGTTTCAGTGCGTGCCATCCACAGAAGACGCTACTAGCACCAAGACTCTCAAACTCAAACAAGTGATGTCAGTCAATCATTATGTGGTAATCAACAGCGTACCAGTGGATGTATGGGATGGAAAGGACACCATCGATATACTGTAATAAGCATCATAGTTGATAGTGGGATCAGTTTTAGCAGTTTTACCAGTTTTACCGTAATTTCACTGCCCACAAATGACACAACAGCATACTTCCCAGTTTCTGTATCATCACTTAACCACCCCTCCACTACTTTGCAAGTACCATATACTAGATTGCGAATGTAGATAGATGGCTGTGCAGTACATTCATTCACCGTTAATTCTCGAACATATACACCAAAATATACCAGACAGCTTCTTATACTGATCTACAAATTTCTACCAATTCGATCATAGTGGCTAATTTACGATTGCCTATTTTTCCCTATGCAGGTGGGAATCACAGAGCATTCTCGCATTCTTAGGATAAAGTTGGAGATTACTCACCGCGCCCATCCAAGTGCACAAGATCTCTCCAGATGAGCGCATGTCGAGAAGGTTGGCGCCTGTTACCGGTGTATTGTGGTGATTTAACAGATGGTTATGAAGAAGAAACGTGTGCTTTATGCATGATAGAGCTCCAGACCGAAATAGTTTGAAACATTTAATGTACATCAGCTCTGCTATCAATTCTGAAGTATTGTTCTAGTGTCTGAGGTCAGTACCAAGAAGGTATTGGTAAGAGAGAAATGATTGGGGAACATAAACACATGCACTCATAAGGCTACACAGTTCTGCACTTAAACACGTTATAATGCTAGAGGAGTGCAGTTTCCGATGTATTGTGGAGTCTTCCTTATTTTCCCAATAAGAAATAACACCGTAACTGCTCGTACTCTCTTTTCTATTACCTCAAGTTGGCGCTGACCTTGTACACAGGTGACTGGGCAATGACAACATGTTCCCATTTCCACCGAGTGGTCAAAACACGGTATTGTCGGCATTAACTCAGCTTAACCTTTTCTTCCATGGGATGCAGAACGTCTTAGATATAGCGCCTTCTGACTTCCGTTTAGTTACGACTTAAATTGGGGCGATCACATGGACAAAGTGCAGGGAGGGTGGGGCAAAGATTGAGGAACAGTTACTAGATGCAGAGGGACCGTCTAAAACAACCACGCTGGAGTTTTGCTGTATGGGAATCTTAACAGAGAGGTTCGAAAAAGGTAACTTGTTTCGAGACATGAGAGTGGCACAAATATGATTTACCGGTGGCTTTAATTATTAAAAGGCGTCTCCATAGGATACAACGCAAGTATGTGGCTCAGTGGATGGACTTGATTCCAAATCACAGACACCATTTCTATCAAAAAGCGTAACACTATCAGCGACTCTAGCGTGTGCCTGTAGAACCAAGACCGCTTTCTATGCAGGGTGACAGTAAGATAGTCGTTGTGATCGTGTTTTTAATAGCGCAGTCCTTACGCGAAATGTAAGTTGCCAACGGTAGAATCCTTCTGCGGTCAGCTTCAAATGTAAGTTTTCAATAGTGTTCTTCGAAGAGAACATCGTCTCGCCTCCAGGGATTCCCATTTGAGCTACCTGGTGAGTGTAATCCAACTGCTGAAAAAAAAAAAATTACTTCCCATGCAAAGAAATTTTCATCATCAATTTAATTAATTAGTCTATCAATTTGATATCAATGACGTGCCGCATGGCTGGTGGATGCAATGTCTTTGGCACCACGGATACGCTTCTTAATTTGGATCGGTAATCAGGAATTTTCTTTTTTGCGACGATATCTTTTAACTAAATTTCAATCTTCGGCCTACACAGGGAGACGCGACCATCGTAATAAAATCAAACGTATTTCCAATTTTATAAAGCGATACATAGCATAGACCTGATATTTACAACTTCTCTGTGCTGTTACCTTGGACTCTACATTTATACTCCGCAAGCCACCCAACGGTGTGTGGCGGAGGGCACTTTACGTGCCACTGTCACTACCTCCCTGTTCGAATCGCGTATGGTTCGCTGGGAGAACGACTGCCGGAAAGCCTCCGTGCGCGCTCGAATCTCTCTAATTTTACATTCGTAATCTCCTCGGGAGGTATAAGTAGGGGGAAGCAGTATATTCCATACCTCATCCAGAAACGCACCCTCTCGAAAACTGAACAGCTAGCTACACCACGATGCAGAGCGCCTCTGTTGCAGAGCCTGCCACTTGAGTTTGCTAAACATCTTCGAAACGCTATCACGCTTACCAAATAACCCAGTGACGAAACGTGCCGCTCTTCTTTGGATCTTCTCTATCTCCTCTGTCAACCCGACCTGCTACGGATCCCACACTGATGAGCAATACTCAAGTATAGGTCGAACGTGTGTTTTGTAAGCCACCTCCTTTGTTGATGGACGACATTTTCTAAGGACTCTCCCAATGAATCTCAACCTGGCACCCGTCTCACCAACAATTAATTTTATATGATCATTCCACTTCAAATCGTTCCGTTCGCATACTCCCAGATATTTTACAGAAGTAACTGCTACCAGTGTTTGTTCCACTATCATATAATCATACAATAAAGGATCCTTCTTTCTGTGTATTCGCAATACATTACATTTGTCTATGTTAAGTGTCAGTTGCCACTCCCTGCACCAAGTGCCTATGCGCTGCAGATCATCCTGCATTTCGCTGCGATTTTCTAATGCTGCAACTTCTCTGTATACTACAGCATCATCCGCGAAAAGCCGAATGGAACTTCCGACACTATCTACTAGGTCATTTATATATATTGTGAAAAGCAATAGTCCCATAACACTCCCCTGTGGCACGTCAGAGGTTACTTTAACGTCTGTAGACGTCTCTCCATTGAGAACAACATGCTGTGTTCAGTTTGCTAAAAACTCGTCAATCCAGTCACACAGCTGGTCTGATATTCTGTAGGCTCTTACCTTGTTTATCAGGCGACAGTGCGGAACTGTATCCTGTGGCAGAGGTAGATCTTAGCACTCCATCATGAGCCAAAAATGAGGTTTCTATTTTAGTGCTGTGATGCATGACGTAACAAGTATTAAGCGGATTAAGAAAAGATTTTTTCTACCTGATGAGACAGTACTTGGAGGAAATGTAGCCTATGCCATACTGTTACGGGATTTTCACAACAAGCAACGAAACCTCAGCGACGTGAAAAAGAATGTATGGTCTGATTTCTTTTGTCTACGAAAATAAAAGGAATTCGAGGTGTTTGGTCAACAACATCGCTGTTCAAATGGTTCAAATGGCTCTGAACACTATGGGACTCAAATTCTGAGGTCATTAGTCCCCTAGAACTTAGAACTAGCTAAACCTAACTAACCTAAGGACACCACACACATCCACGCCCGAGGCAGGATTCGAACCTGCGGCCGTAGCGGTCTCGCAGTTCCAGACTGCAGCGCCTAGAACCGCACGGCCACTTCGGCCGGCAACATCGCTGTCTCAGAAGTTTTTTAAACAGGGGGGGGGGGGGGGGGAGAGGGGTCTATGTCGGGGTGGTGGAATTGGTTCGAACCACTGTATTCATCGAAGCCACAGCTGTTCGTTTCACAGTGCACCGCGGCTGGCTGCGAGGGTGGTCATGAGGAGTCGGCAACCGCACGTACCGAATTAGCTCGGCCTGTCTGTTCTTATCTGCGGTAGTGGGAGAAAGCGAAGTGACCAGTGGGCTGGGTGAGCGGGGATAGATGTGGACATATATGTTGCCTTAGAGGAGTGTCAAAACGGCAGGTGTCTGCGCTGGAGGTATTGATAACATCCGAATTCCTACCACTCCAACCATCCCTGACGCCCTCCATGGCCGGGGGTGGTGCACTCTGGCATACAGACACGTTCACGACTGTGGCTGTGGTCACAGCAGTAGTTTTCATTGACATCGGAGCGTTGGTGCCGACTATGTGTGAGGGGATCGGCGCACTTGTGTGGACGTCGGTACATGAGCGCGCGGGATGTGCGAGTGTTTCAGCGATCTCTGACATCTAGCAATGAAAACTACTGTTACCGACTGGATTGTGGTTTAAGCATGTCCTGTTTAGTGCTTCTCAATACACTGAAAGTTGGACATCTATGATTCTGCTGTTTGCATACTCAAACTCTGAGTCTGGTGTATTATCATCGGGAGTAGTAGCGAGAGAGCAGTTGCTAACGGGAATCGGAAGTGGTCGAATGCAGGGTGCGGTGGAGAGAAACTGCTGGACACGAGAGGTCGCAGTCTGCTGCGATCGTGCTAGTAGCGACAGAGGAGACTCTGGTATTAATTGAGGATTTTTTGGTAATTTGCTTTTTCGTTGCACATAGTTTTTGCTTGCTTGCACGCTGGAGGGATTTGGTCAGATTTGTGTATGGATACACTCAGAGTAATAATCGCATCTTTGTTGTGGCCAAGAACGTGTTACTTGAGCATAGACACTGAGGAATAATTAAAACTCTGTGTAAAGTTCGCCAGCATATATGTCATTAGTTTTCTGAATATAGTAAAAGTCTTTTGTTGGTTCCTTTTATTTTTCTTTATATCGCTTAAGGTTATTTGACCAAACCCCTCCCTATCATTCAGTTATTATGTATAGTAGTATGGCAGCAATTGTTGTAATTAGTCCATGCATTGCACTCTGCATGGATCACAGACTGCTTTCTGAAGTGTTTTAGCATGTTGCTGATCATGTGGTTGCAGTGGCAAGACGAGATAGGTTATCTGTTGCATACAGGAGCATTGCAGAACCGTTATTAAGAGACGTTAGAGGATATTTTAAAACTCACAGTCAGATGGTTGAGAACTGATTTGCTTATAATTCGTGGGAGGAGTAAGTAATTTTCTGTTCAAATTTCGGTTTTATTTGTTCTCAATCAGAATACTATCATTGAAAAGAGACAGATCATCACACACTCATATATCCATATATGTTTTAAGATAATTTATCCTAAAGAGTTTCACCTGGCGACCCTGCCAGGATATCATTTCATTGAGCAATTTTGCAGTTAGAGATGCTTTGTCTTGCTACTGCATTTTAGAAATTTTATGCAATAGCACGTAATCATTAGTTCTTGCATAGCACTTTTTGTTGCTTATGCGCTGCTTGGCGTTCAATCAAAACTCTTATTTCAACAATTTTCTAGTTCAGTATTTATTTTGTAACAGTGAAGTTAACAGTTTTGTATTAAGATAGGTGTTTCACAGTTTTGTGCCATTTTCTTTATTGCTACAAAGCCAATGGAAACTAGACCTCCGGCAAGAATGGACAAGACAACAGAAGTAACTTCAAATGAAGTTTCGGAAAATTTGAGACATGGTGTAGAAAATTCTTCTCAGGTTAATGAAGTCAGGGAACTTTCAAACAATACTGTGAAGAATCAGAGTGTAGACTATTACTTGCCAATCATGTGTGATGTACTGCAGGGGACTACATGCAATTCAGGTGATCAAAATATCATAATGCAGTCCGATTTTGTTATGAGAGATTCAGGTATTGCTTCTACTTCTACAGTAGAAGTAATAATGTTATACAATTAGTACTAGCTCAACTTCGTAAGATTATAAAATCTGGTGATGAGATAAATGAAAATATCAACGAATTTAGTAGGAAACAGGAAGAGAACTTCAAATTGTTTTGGGATGAAATTAATGACAATTTAAATCTTAAATTCGAGGAAATGTCAGAACGGTTGAAAATTCAGGTATGTGAGGGATTCAGGTCAGATATTAATGATCTTGCATCCAGACTTGATCATGTAGAGTCTGTTGATATTGTTGAGATGAGACATCACGTCACAACAGGAATATGCGAATAGAGGAATCAGCACAAAAGTTCGAGTCATCGCAGTTACAGACTAACACCAAAGTTTCAAAGACGAAAATCACTTGAAGACTCTTGCAAAACGAGTCGAAGAATTAGCAGAGAGAGTGATGCAAATGAACAACGGTTCAGATAAACATTTTCTCACAGTAAGGAAATTTAAATTAACCCAATGGAGTGGCACAACAATTTGACTATTCGTTACCACCAACGTGGCCAATTGACCACAAGCTGGAATTCATTTGCATTTAGCTCTAAGGAGAACCTGCGACAAGAATGAGATCAACTGCACGTGAATGTCACACGTACGGTGACTTTTATCACGCATTCTTGTCCGCTTACTGGTCCGAAACAACTCAAGATCACGTGAAACATAGCATTATAATGATAAAAAATAACGAAGAATCGAATTTTTCAACTCCTGTGCAGTACATTGAAAACATGATGCGCATGAACAGATATTTAACTAATCCATACAGTCGTCGGAATTAATTCGCATTTGTCTGCCTAAATTACCTATCAAATTACGCCACATAGCTTTGGCAGTACGTTGTAAGGATGACTTGGAAGCTTTTCAAGCTCTTTTGCAAGAACTTGAATTTGACAATAATCATAAAACACAGTAATCAGTATTGGGAAAATTACCGTCAGCAGCGTAACCGAAAGAGGAGGTGGAACTCATGTGAAAGATATAATGAGAGACGCGACGAAAACGGGCATGATATGAGAGATCAGCCCCTACAGTACAGATTACAGATGCTCGAGAATGATTCCCGTGATCGCAGGAATTTTCAGTACAGGAACAGAGATCGCGGATGGCATGAACACAGACGTTATGGCAACGAAGACAATTTTAGACGCAGTTGTAATGACATAGTAAAACGAAATTGGCATGACCACACAAACTTTGATTCTGAACGTGTTGCTCAGGTTGTAGAAATCAGTGCGTCGCGCCCACGGGACAATAACATTAATTATAGTTACACCAGGTGAAATAATTATGATGACAGATCAAACCGAAATTGGCTTGATCGTAGAAATTCAAATTCTGAGCGTGATGTAGCTGCAGAAATCAGATCGCCCAAGCCACGCAACAACTCCAGGCAAAACGAACCAACGCAACAATGAATAACAGCCACGCCTGCAAACGAACCGTTTACAGCTGCTGACAATCTGCACACGAACCGTACTAATTTTGCAGGTTTTGATGATATTAGCGACACATTGTTACAAGAAAACGACGACTATGAAAATACACTTGTACATCCTATTGTAAAAAATTCCATAGTAAACATTTCACCTTCTGTTGTACTTTATTCTGGTAGCCCAGTTAACGCGATTAGTCCAATTTTGCCTCTATTAAGAACCAAATTGAAGGGAATGATTCAAGGAAAGAGTGCAGAGGTACCGGTACGTAATCAAGCTTGGTTAGTTTTCATGTAACAGAGACACAAGCTTTCTGTGAATTTTCTGTTAGTCCCTCTTCGCCAACAGAAGCAATTTTGGGTTTAAAGTTTCTACGTGAATATAAAGCAAAGTTAAACTTTAGCGATGCTGAAGTAATGTTACAAGTAAATCAGGTACCCGTGACGCTTAAATTTCAAGGTTGGTTAACAAAGGAAGATGTGAACTACTTGCATTTCCTCTTTCCGCTCGAGGCACAACACTCAATGAATTTGTCTGACAATTGCATGAACGACGTAACAATATTTCATTGTGAAGCTGAACAATCTATCACCACATAACAGTTAATTAAAAGAAAGTACTCAGATATAAAATAGATTCTGATGCAGACACACATGAGTTATTAGAAATTTTCTTTTCGAATTCAATGTTAAGGAACATAGTAAATTTTTTGTACCACTTTACGTTATTCCGTTGACATAGGGAGAAAAGGTTAAGCAGGAAATACAATCGATTCTAGATCAGAGAATTATTGAGCGTTCTGTGAGTTCATATGACAGCCTGTTACACGTCGTTAAAAAGAAAGACGGATCTATTAGACTTGCTCTCGATGTCACACAGATCAACACTATAAAACAACCAGAAACAGATCGACCACAAACACTACATGAATTATTACAGAAATTTTATGGTGTGAAGGTAATGTCTTCTCTTGATTTATGACTTAGTTTTCGGCAAATCGAATTACATCCTGAATGTAGGAAATATACAACCTTTCTCTGTTTTGGAAGCTGCTACCAATTTCGAAAATTACACTTGGTCTCAATGTTTCATCTGCTGCATTTATCCGAGCTCTGAATACTATCATACCTAAGCATGTAAAAGACAGTATGACCTCCGATGTTGACGACATTTTGGTTGCGGAAACGTCGTGGACAGGACACAATCAGGTACTGAGCTAGCTATTACAGAAATTTCTTGAGCATGGCTTTACAGTCAGTTTACTGAAATCAGAATTTGGTAAAACACAAATTAAATTTCTTAGACACATTATCTCTGCGAAAAGTATATTACCCAGTCCAGAAAAACTAAAAGCAATTGAAGAAATGCCTGTACCTATGAACGAACAAGTTAGAGGATTCTTAGGTCTTGTGAATTTTTATCGACCTTTCATCAGCTTACACACAGACTAAGTCAACGCACAGGTAAGAATACAATTTGGCACTGGTATGATGTCGCCCAGACCGAATACGATGATCTGAAAACCGCATTGCTTAATGCACCCATATTATCACATCCTGATTTGTCTCTTGACTTTTGCCTTTCGACGGATAGTTCAAAATCTGGTCTTGGTGTACACTTGCCTCAAGAAATTGTAGAAAATGGAATCCTTACACAGGAAAGTATAGCTTTTCCAGTCAAGTCTTAACCAAAACCGAACGTAACTATTCTGTCACTGGACTCGAAGCATTAGCCATAGATTGGACATTTGATAAATTTCGTTACTTTCTGCATGGTAAACACACTAAGGTATATACCGATCATTGGGCACTTCAGTTTCGTATGAGAGCTAAGCTGAATCATGATCTTGTAAGACGTTGGACTTTGTTTCTTCACGAATGCAGTTTCACTGTGATTTACATTCCGGATTCAGAAAACATTATTGCTGATGCACTTTCACGTACACCTGTTGGTTTAGTCCAAAGTCATGAAGAAGATTTCAAGGAAAATAATTTTAGTTTGTTGTAGATGCAAAAAGTAGCTTTTACAAACATTTTTTCATCCTTGTTATGTGATATTGCTCATGAACAGGAGAAAGGTCCAATCTGGAAAGAGATAAAGGAGATTGACAAAACAAATCAAACACTGCTATAAGACAGTTTTACTTTGTATGTAACAACATTTTATTCAGACGTAGACATCCCAACAGTCCTATATGGGTATTGTGCATCCCAGACGAACTCGTTAACAAACTCATTTGGTACACACATCTTAGTCTCGCACACTCTGCTGCTAAGAAATGTTTTCAGAAATTACAGGATACATGTTACGTCAACAATATGGAAAAGTGAATCCATACCAGCTCAGCAAAATGCATACTGTGCCCATAGGGCGAAACCACCTACCATTACGCACATAACACCACTATTTCCGATCATTCCTGCGAAACTAAGAGAATTAGCTGCTGTTGACATTTTCAGTCTTGTTACGAGATCTAAAAATGGTCATTCACTTGTCATTCAATAGTATGCGATGTGATTCTACACCCGCCCCATCAACAAGCAAACCGCGCCCTGAAGATTTCGCTAATCACTCGCTGCACGAAGCTACCCGAGCAGCGGCTTTCACAAGTGCTTTACCAGGAGAAACGGGGGTAGCATTCATCTCACGCTATTTTAGGTGAGGAGAGCCCTACGTCATAGTGACGTAACGCTACGTCAGTCTACCGTATATAAACCGAAATCGACTTCATGAGTACGTATATCGATCTTCGCAGTTGTACCTCAGAGGTTTCACGGTAACGTGAAAGCTAAATGTAAACACACGTGTACAAACGAAGTGACAGCAATTATGTGGTATGCTCATCCTATTCGAATTACTTATTAAGCTGTAATATCAACAGTTTTCGATGTTATTGTGTGTTTGTTGATGTAATGAACGTCTGAACGAAGCAACCAAAACAATAACGAAAGTAAAAAATAGCGTCTAGTCATTTTAAAAAATCCGATTAGTTGTGCATAAATCATGTGGATAGAAACGTTAATTAGAGACAAATTAAAGTGTTTCGTATTTTTATATAAGCAAATGGATTGCGCATAACTCTTCTGGGCAGAAACGTTAAACCGAGAAATTAATGTGGTTCCAAAGATAATTAGGAATGCTGCTGGAATTTTAATTTTGACTTCATGTTGCAGATCATCTCAGAAAATTTTGCTCTACAGAAATAAATTATTCCTGATGGTTAAAATGTATAATGTAACCTGTTTATAACACGTTATTTTTCTTCATATGTGAAAAAACAATGACATGCAAGTCACATTTACTAGAATTTTAAGTGACTGAAAGCAGTGAGTGCTGTTGCCATTTTCAGCTACGACTCTTAGGCAATACGGAAATAGCTATAGTAATCATGCCAGACGCCCCCAAAATTAATACCATCTCTATTGAGAGATTAAACAAATACAGTATTCCACCATCGCATATCAAACATCAATTAGTGCTGCTAAAACTGTGGGCTGTTGTGGCTATTTTGTCAAGTAGCTCACCCATTGTGACAGTCAGTGTCCCAATATCATTTGGCAACTACTAGGAGACTTACTTTTCTTTATAGTTGCTACTGCTTTCATGTTAAAATGTGAGTAGCAATTATAGACGAAATATCATTGTTTTTTCACAGTATACAACGTGTAAAGAAAAATAATGACATGTGTTATAAACAGGTTACATTATACATTTTAATCATCAGGAATAATTTATTTCTGTAAAGCAAAATTTTCTGAGATGATCTGCAACATGAAGGCAAAATTAAAATTCCAGCAACATTCCTAATTATCTTTGGAACCACATTAATTTCTCGGTTTAACGTTTCTGCCCAGAAGAGTTATGTGCAATCCATTGGCTTATATAAAAATACGAAAAACTTTAATTTCTCCCTATTTCACGTGTCTGTCCACATGATTTATGCACAATTAATCGGATTTTTTTTAATGACTACTCGCTTTTTTTTACTTTCGTTGTGGTTATGGTTCCTTCGTTCAGATATTCGTTATATTTATGAAACACACAATAACATCCCACATTCTTGGGATGGGAGCTTAATAATTAATTATTTCACGTTTCTGTCGACACAATCATGCACGATTCATAGGATTTTTCAAAGATGACTACAAGCTTTTTTTGACTTTCGTTATGTTCATGAAATATCCAATAACATCCAAAATTCTTTGGATTAAAGCTTAATAATTAATTATTTCACGTTTCTTCCACATGATTTCTGGAGGATTCATCAGATTTTTAAAAATTACTGGAAGCCTTTCTTTTTCTTTCGTTATGGTTCCTTCGTCCAAACATACATTATGTTCAAGAAACACACAATAACATCCAAAACTGTTGCGATTCCAGGTTCATACCTGGGCTGAACATACCACATTCAGCTTTTACATAACCCTGCAACCTCTGTGGTACAACTGCAAAGATCGATACACGTACTCATGAAGTCGATTTAGGTTTATTTACGTCACGATGGCGTTGCGTTACGTCACTATGAAGCAGGGCTCTCCTCAGCTAGCGTGAAATGAATGCTACACGGAGAAACGTGGGGACAGAAACCCGTCGGAATTCTGGAGACATTTGCGAGCAATAGTGGACTATCTATGAGATGCTGCTACATATCTGGCGAAAACAGCTTCCGTCTCAAGTACAGTTGACATTAATAGCGTATGAAGGACAACCATTGGATAAATTCCTGCAAGTAGCTGATAGAGCGTATGCCACATTGGAATCAACCACTGTGACATGCGTAGCGGCGACAAATACGAGCGCCACAACGGAAGGTGTGATAAACACGCATCGCAGTTTTTTATGGAGCCGATGCTGAATTGTGCTGCTGCACCTTGTCGACAATCACTGGACATCGCTTGGGAATTTCGAGAGTTACGGACCACAATGGGACGAACTGTCACGCAGTTAAAGAACTTGGAGTTACGTACGGACGCCGATATGACGACGCGGTCGCCTCGTTCATCCATCTACATCCGTCAGACAACACTCAAGATCCAACTACTGCCGATGATATCTGCTGGTACCACAGACGGTTCGGCGCCCGTGCTACAAAGTGCGCGAAACCATGTAAATACCCAAATGGCAGGGGCAGTTCGAATTAGGCGCCATGGGCTGTGACACCCACAAACGGCGCTGACGACGTAAGAAGAGTCAAATTGCAGCAATGCACAGATGGACACACGGCAAAGGTAGGGCCCATGATGGCATGCTTACTACGTTTCCGATGAGTCGCTGCACGACACTGCGTCGGTTGCACGTGATTGATAAGATTTCAAGCTTAAGATTTTGAATAGACACTGGTTTAGAAGTCAGCACCCTTCTAGTCACGGACACCAGCATCAAAACGTATGGGCGCAAAGATATGACGATAGACATTGGTTTTCCTACTCCATATAATTGGAGTTTCGTGGTGGCAGACATTACGCAAACCATAGTAGGTGCTTTGTACTGGCTGTAGACTTGGCAAATGCACGCCTTAGCACCGGCCGCTGTGACCGAACGGTTCTAGGCGCTTCAGTCTGGAACCGATACGGTCGCAGGTTCGAATCCTGCCTCGGGCATGGATATGTGTGATGTCCTTGGGTTAGTTAGGTTTAAGTAGTTCTAAGTTCTAGGGGACTGATGACCTCAGATGTTAAGTACCATAGTGCTCAGAGCAATTTTTTTTTTTTTCCTGCCTGGGACACAGTGTGACAGGGTAAAGGTAATTCAGAGAGGTTATGTTCACAATACAATAGGAGTAATTAATGATGCAAGTAAACTGTCGATCCCGCATACGTCGGTGCAGCCAAGCAGTATTAAATATAGTACAGGGCATTATATGCTCACCACATCAGCTCCACCGGTTTCACAGCGTCTGTAGAATAGCTCCAGAACGGTTGGCTGAGACTAAGGCGATGTTTGAGGATATGCTCCGTGCTGGTGTTATACGACAGCCCATGGGCAGCCCCGTTACACCTAGTGCGCAAAAAGGATGACACATGGCGCCACTGTGGCGATTGCCGTAGGCTGAACGCAAGAACAGTCCCAGATAAATGCCCTATACCTAATATCCAAGAATTTACGTATTCTCTGTCGGGTGCAAAAGTTTCCTCAGAGCTGGATTGCCGGAAAACTTACAATCATATCCAAGTGACGCATACCAATGTTGCAAAGACAGCAGTTATTACATCTTTCGGCCTGTTTGAGTTTTTTGTTTATAGCATTTGGTCTTAAAATGCAGCCCAAACCTGTCAGAGATTCATTGACGACGTGTTACAAGGCTTGCCATTTTGCTTTGCGTATTTAGATGACATATTAATGTATTCAGCTAACTCACAAGTTCACGACAAGCATATACGTGAAGTGCAACAGAGGTTATGTAACCATGGAGTGGTGCTAAATCAAGACAAGTCCGTCACGCGCAAAAGCGAGGTAACTTTCCTAGGCCACAGAGTCTCGGCCAATGGGATCCAACGTTTGCCTGAAAAGATTACCACATTGCATAATCTACCAAAGCCAACGGACTATAAGCAACTTCGACGACTTTTAGGCATGGTAAATTTTTACCGCCGTCATTTGCCGGTTAAAGCTGCCACCCAGGTACCATTAACGGATGCGCTTGCGGCTAAGATTGCCAAGAACATGACACTATTACAATGGACACTAGAAATGAGTAACGCTTTTAGCCAATTACGAACCAGTCTTGAAGACGCAGTGTTGCTGGTCCATCCTGTCCCGAGTGGACCTTTGAATATTATGACCGACGCCAGCCAGGTCGCAATTGGACCAGCATTACACGAAGAAGTGAATAGACATTGGCAGCATTTGAGGTTTTTTTTTTTAAAGAAGCTACTGCACAGACAGACAAATTGGAGTATTTATGATAGGGAGTTACTGGCGATGTATGAGAGTGTGAGACATTTTCGGCCCTACATTGAAGCCCAACCTTGACAGTTTTCAAGGATCATAAACCTGTCGTGTCAGCATTCCACAACATTAGCGACAAATGTTCACCACAACAGTTGCGACACATAGAGTTAGTCAGCGTATTCACTTCGGACATACGGCATATCAGTGGCGCAGAAAACGTAGTCGCCGATTATTTTTCTCGAGTATGCGGCTTAGTCAGCATCTAAAATTACGACGACCCCGCCACAACACAAGAGAGAGATCAAGAGTTGCAAGGCTTACTAACAGATCTATACACAGAATTGCGTCTGGAACAAATAGAAGTGCCAGGAAGCAAGACCAAAGTATGGTGCGACGTATCGCAACAGAGACCATGGCTATACATTACACAGCGATTCCGCAAAGTGGCTTTTGACAGTGTCCACAACTTAGCACACCCAGGTGCAAACACCACTATGAAGTTGCTAACCGAGCTGTTTGTGTGGCTGCCGATTAAAAATGATGTCAGGAATTGGAGTCGTCCATGCCTTCAATGTCAGCGTTGTAAAGTAGAACGACATGTTCGTGCAGAGGTCGGAAATTTTGCAAGTTCGCCAGCAAGGTTTGATCACGTTCAACTCGACATAGTGGACCCAATTCCACCCTCAAAGGGTTATAAATACTTGATAGCTGTAGTACACAGGTGCACAGGAAGGGCAGAGGCTATACCAGTGACAGATGTAGCAGCCGAGACTATAGCAAAGACATTTGTTGCACATTGGTTAGCACGTTTCGGATGCCCCCTGCATATTACAACAGATCAAGGTCGACAATTCGAGTCTAACCTGTTGAATGAATTGGCTAGACGACGTTGATTCCAGCGTCATTGCACAACCAGGTATCACCCGGCAAGCAACGGGATGGTGCAAAGGTGGCACAGAACACTAAAGGCGGTTCTCATTTTTTAGCAAGAGAACTGGACAGAGGCGCTACCACTAGTACTTATAGGTTTATGGACTTCGTATAAGGCGGATGTAGGCGCGTCAGTGGCGGAGATGGATTACGGAGAACTATTGAGAATTCCTGCAGACTATCTCACATCGGCACCACTACAACCAGAAATGAAGCTACCACTGCTGGTTCAGAGCATTCGCGACCATGTAGCAAGGATGAGAGGGTCACAGGCATCCCGCCGTGCTGAACATCCGGTCTTCATGCACAAAGCATTGACGGATTGCTCGCACGTTGATGTTGCGCGCAGACGCCTTACAGGCTCCCCTACAACCTCCTTATACTGAGCCCTACCAAGTACTGCGACATAATGCCCATACTATAGACATGTCCCAAAGTGGAAAAATTGTCAGGGTGTCCATTGAAAGAGTGAAACCGGCATGGACCTTACCATCGCCAAAGCATGAAAGCACTCCTCGAGTTCAGGATGATCGAGGCTCAGGCGAGTCTATACCCAGTCGAACTGAAGAGACAACGCCAAGACGAACAACCAGTCACACCTATGCTCACAACGACATTTCAACCGGTCGTCCGTACAAGAGCTGGACGATAAGTCAAATTCAAGTAACCCTACATCCCAGGTGCTCCGCCCTTTAAGGGGGAGGCTGTGTGGGAAGAACAGACCGACCAGTGAAGTGCATTGTTTGTTCTTTGGACGAGTAGCTGATTTCTCTGGTTTGATGTTTATTTTTTTTTTATTTTTTATTTATTTTTTATTTTTATTTTTTATTTTTTTTGGAGCTGTATGTCCGGCGTTAATCCAAGTAAAATAAATGTATCTAAGTATATGTGTGTTTGATTTCTGATCTACACCATCTGTTAACCCCTCAGAACGCATTATGAAAGAATTAGGTAAACTTTGCAGATTGTGTTGCTATCGTCAGCACAGAAATTGGGATTCACATCTGTGTGATTTTCAGAATATAATTAACGAACTACCGAATGGCTCTACAACTTTACCTCCACTCCTTATACTAAAGAATAGGTTTATTCTTAAGTATAAGGAGTAGAGGTAAAGTTGTAGAATCGTCCGATCGTACAAAACAGGTAGTAGCCTTCCTGACACAACGATGTTTAAGACACCGTGAAATAATTAATTTAGCATTGGAAAACATAGTTACGGGTTAGCAAAACTCTTTTTATTACTTTAGGAATAAACCGTAACACAAAATGAATTTGAGTGAGAGAGTGAACGAACAACAGAATAAATAATATAGACGGAAAACAAAGAACAAACAGATCATAGACTGTGTCAGAGATGTTGTTGCTTGGAATCTTTCACTTGTGCATAGCACTAAATCTTACACATACAGGGAGTTACAAAAAGGTACGGCCAAACTTTCAGGAAACATTCCTCACACACAAATAAAGAAAAGATGTTATGTGGACATGTGTCCGGAAACGCTTAATTTCCATGTTAGAGCTCATTTTAGTTTCGTCAGTATGTACTGTACTTACTCGATTCACCGCCAGTTGGCCAAACTGAAGGAAGGTAATGTTGACTTCGGTGTTTGTGTTGACATGCGACTCATTGCTCTGCAGTACTAGAATCAAGCACATCAGTACGTAGCATCAACAGGTTAGTGTTCATCACGAACGTGGTTTTGTAGTCAGTGCAATGTTTACAAATGCGGAGTTGGCAGATGCCCATTTGATGTATGGATTAGCTCGGGGCAATAGCCGTGGCGCGGTACGTTTGTATCGAGACAGTTTTCCAGAACGAAGGTGTCCCGACAGGAAGACGTTCGAAGCAATTGATCGGCGTCTTAGGGAGCACGGAACATTCCAGCCTATGACTCGCGACTGGGGAAGACCTAGGACGACGAGGACACCTGCAATGGACGAGGCAATTCTTCGTGCAGTTGACGATAACTCTAAAGTCAGCGTCAGAGAAGTTGCTGCTGTACAAGGTAACGTTGACGACGTCACTTTATGGAGAGTGCTACGGGAGAACCAGTTGTTTCCGTACCATGTACAGCGTGTGCAGGCACTATTAGCAGCTGATTGGCCTCCACGGGTACACTTCTGCGAATGGTTCATCCAACAATGTGTCAATCCTCATTTCAAATGTTCTCTTTACGGATGAGGCTTCATTCCAACGTGATCAAATTGTAAATTTTCACAATCAACATGTGTGGGATGACGAGAATCCGCACGCAATTGTGCAATCACGTCATCAACACAGATTTTCTGTGAACGTTTGGGGAGGCATTGTTGGTGATGTCTTGATTGGGCCCCATGTCCTTCCACCTACGCTCAATGGAGCACGTTATCATGATTTCATACGGGATACTCTACCTGTGCTGCTAGAACATGTGCCTTTACAAGTACGACACAACATGTGGTTCATGCACGATGGAGCTCCTGCACATTTCAGTCGAAGTTTTCGTACGCTTCTCAACAACAGATTCGGTGACCGATGGATTGGTAAAGGCGGACCAATTCCATGGCCTCCACTCTCTCCTGACCTCAACCCTCTTGACTTTCATTTACGGGGGCATTTGAAAGCTCTTGTCTACGCAACCCCAATACCAAATGTAGAGACTCTTCGTGCTCGTATTGTGGACGGCTGTGATACAATACGCCATTCTCCAGGGCTACATCAGCGCATCAGGGATTCCATGCGATGGAGGGTGGATGCATGTAACCTCGCTAACGGAGGACATTTTGAATATTTCCTGTAACAAAGTGTTTGAAGTCACGCTGGTACGTTCTGTCGCTGTGTGTTTCCATTCCATGATCGATTTGATTTGAAGAGAAGCAATAAAATTAGATCTAACACGGAACGTAAGCATTTCCGGACACATGTCCACATAACATATTTTCTTTATTTGTGTGTGAGGAATGTTTCCAAAGTTAGGCCGTACCTTTTTGTAACACCCTGTATACATTGTACACTAGCCTGCATACACTTCACTACTCTCCCTCCCCCCTCCCCCCTGCCCCCTCCCCCCACCAGTGTCACCGGTACTTCTCGCTGAAGCTGACACATCGTCCAGACTGGGTGATAGCAGGTCGCATACTTGTTGCTGCTGGTTTCCTGGTGGTGGGCTTCGATGTCCAAACAACAGGTCGTGCACTGTGGTGAGCTCTGACGACTGTTGCGGCTGCTTCACAGTGTGTGGTGAGGTAGTAGATGTACTTGTCGTGTCTGTGGTGGGTGCAGCAGGGTCATGATCTGTGGTACTTACACGAAAAGCTGGCTTAAGTCTATCGACACTAATGACCATCGGTGTGCCCTTTATGTCGGTGCTGAATGTTTTGTCTTGCTTGCAAACTACACGGTGTGGTCCATTTCGAATAAAAACATAGTGGCGATTATGTAGCTCATCGAACATGAAAGGGTGGCGGTTCGGCTGATCCCTTGGCGCCACCAGACGTACCTGTCGAATCCATGTGCGCAGCTTATTCACAAACTCTGACGGGTCAATGGACTCATCTTGTACATTGGTGAAGAACTCACCAGGAAGGCATATAGGTTAACCATACACGAGCTCTGCTGCAATTGCTTGGTCTTTTCAGGGACACATGTAGACTTAAGAGAACGATAGGTAGCGTCTCTGTCCACCATTGCGAATCATGGCACCGCAGTGAAGCTTTGAGCTGATGGTGCATACGGTTAACTAAACCGTTTGCCGCTGGGTGGTACGCTGTGGTCCTGATTGTTCAGCTTGCCTTCGACACGAATGATGTTAGTAGTAAATTGATGCGGCTGTACTTTTTGCAACGCGGCACGATACGGAGCGCAAGCGTGTGTCGAATTGAGCGCCGGTGACCGTCGAACATCACTACAGGGTCAGCAACTGTTGCGGGATAGCAAACCTCTTTTTATTACTATAGGAATAAACCGTAACACAAAATGATGTTCGATTGAGAGAGGGAACAAACAACAAAACAAACAAGATAGCTGGAAAACAAAGAATAAACATAGATCATAGGCTGTGTCTGAGATGCTGTTGCATGGAATCTTTCACTTGTGCGTAGCACTAAATCTTACATATATACACTGTACACTAGCTAGCGTACACTTCATCATCAAGAAAGCCGCAGAGAAAAGGAAGAAGCTACAGAATCCACGAGTGAACATCAAGTGTTTACAGGAAGGTCATGAAGTGTTGCTCAAAACACATCGTTTATCTCATAAATTGAAAATCTTTTAAGTAGCAAGTTTTTCTTGGTGTATGAAGTTCCTTTTCGCATACGGTGAATCACACACGAAAATACTGTGGAGCTTGAAACCATAAGTACACATAAATCAAGAGGTCTTCATTATGTATCGAACATCGAAATGTACAAAGAATCGTACCCTAGGGGGTTTACTGTACTTTGGTAAAGATTAGATTGGATTAGATTAGTTTTTCGTTCCATAGATCTGTGCTGAGGAAATCCTCGTGATTGTGGAACACGTCAATTTTTTTAAGCTGAAATAACAATACTAATAGTATGAATATTTGCAATACATCACTTGTTTCTATTAAAAAATTTGTCAATGGTAAACATTTGCAGTGGCGTGCATAGATGCCTCAGCTGTGACACTGTACTTTGTTATTTAGCCTGCAGCACTGTTTCATACTCTTCAACTAATCTGTGTATCTGTTAATGTATATCTTATTGTCAATCTACTTAGTACGGAATTTTAAAGAACAGTGATGATTTGTGTTTTGCTTTATGTGAAGAAAAGCACTTTGAATTTGTTAAGCATAGCCTGAGCAGCTGATAAGACAGTAAGAGCAGACAATTTATTTTTTTTATCTATGTTTACACTACAGCAATGTGGAATTGTAAGCCATCTATGAGCAATTTGAATTCAGCTGGTATTATTCTGAGTTTACTGGTGAACTATCTGATTGAAGTGTAATACTGTTATATTATTTCTTGAGTTCAGAAATTTTTCTTTTGAAATTCTGGTATAACAGAATAGACTGTGTTTTGAGGTTCTAAGATACTCATTTCTTTCTTCATGAAAATAGTTTGCACATATAATGAAGTTTTTTGTGTCTTGTGGTAACTTGATGTACATTTTGCTTTACCTTTGCCTGACAGAATACTGTGTTATTTTTGAAAAAAGTACATGAAATGACATTTTCTGTAGGTACATATTTTGTGAAGTGGGTCATCAGTTGTAGAGGTATAGCTGCTGACATTATTTTGAATGAGAGACGGTGTATGAGTGGTTCTGAATTGAGGAAGGTATTTCTGATGGGCAGTAGTTTAACTAGGAACATTTCTGACTGATGCTTGTTCTATTATTTATGACCTATTTTTGAACAGTGATAATTTCCTAGTTGTATGCATACACTTGAGGAACTAGGGAATGCTGTGTGATATTGATATGGAATATGATGGTGAATTTTGCTTTAGGATTGCCATGTGAGGCTTGTGATGTTAATATGAGTTATTGTGGTGCAACTATTGTATATTTTTGGTGCAGTTATGGTATATTATGTGAAGTGGTCTATGAATCGTAGGATTTTATGCTGAAGGTTAACCAGATGTTGTGAGGAAGACAGACGAGGCATTATATCCCATTTAGTTAGGAAGCATTTTTTGCATTTATTTATGGAGCAAGACAAGTTAAGGAAAGCACACTTTTTGAATGAAGCAACCCACAGCTGTATTAGATACATTGAGGTTCTGTTTGTGCACATTTTATTCGAAGGTAGAGTCACAGTGATATCTTAGGCCATGTAAAACCCACATCTTCATAAGACATTTATTTTTTCATGAAAGGATTTAGAGGACAGTATTACTGAAGTTTTGTTACTACGACGAGCTGTATTATGACGTTAAAGAGTTGTCAATTATGGAAATAAAACGAATTACAGTTTGAGATATCAATCACACTTGCTATAAACATTGTAAACTCCAGAAAACACAACACTTTTACCTGTATAAAACACCAACTGGATTTATTTGTCGAGTAATGAGCATGAATAGTTTTACAAAGCTCTTTTCCTCTACTGCTGAATTATGTGGGGTAGGGGTGAAATGAATTTTCTAGCTTTGCGAAGGTGAAGAATTATATTGTCTCGTTGTTTGTTGTTGTTGTGGTCTTCAGTCCTGAGACTGGTTTGATGCAGCTCTCCATGCTACTCTATCCTGTGCAAGCTTCTTCATCTCCCAGTACCTACTGCAACATACATCCTTCTGAATCTGCTTAGTGTATTGATCTCTTGGCCTCCCTCTACGATTTTTACCCTCCACGCTGCCCTCCAATACTAAATTGGTGATCCCTTGATGCCTCAAAACATGTCCTACCAACCGATCCCTTCTTCTAGTCAAGTTGTGCCACAAACTTCTCTTCTCCCCAATCCTATTCAATACCTCCTCATTAGTTACGTGATCTACCCACCTTATCTTCAGCATTATTTTGTAGCACCACATTTCGAAAGCTTCTATTCTCTCCTTGGCCAAACTGGTTATCGTCCATGTTTCACTTCCATACATGGCTACACTCCATACAAATACTTTCAGAAACGACTTCCTGACACTTAAATCTATACTAGATGTTAACAAATTTCTCTTCTTCAGAAACGATTTCCTTGCCATTGCCAGTCTACATTTTATATCCTCTCTACTTCGACCATCATCAGTTATTTTACTCCCTAAATAGCAAAACTCCTTTACTACTTTAAGTGTCTCATTTCCTAATCTAATCCCCTCAGCATCACCCGATTTAATTTGACTACAATCCATTATCCTCGTTTTGCTTTTGTTGATGTTCACCTTATATCCTCCTTTCAAGACACTGTCCATTCCGTTCAACTGCTCTTCCAAGTCCTTTGCTGTCTCTGACAGATATTGTCTCAGTAAAAAAAATTGTTCTTCTACTTATTTCTGTTTACACATGTTGTACTTTCCTTTTGTATGTGACATGACCATAATTGAATTTTTCTTTATTGCAAAAGTAATAAAAAACACAGAACTCTATGCATTTGTAGGAACTAGCAACGTTTTTCAGATCAGAGTACAATGTACATAGTGAGCGAGTTACATTCTAACAATACAAACGTTCCAGTGGTCTCTTATGAAGAACTATACATTGCAGAAGCACCCAGTTGTGCTACAAACATTGATGCATGACGTATATAAAAATATGTTATGCATTTTGACAACCTTTTCTTTTCAGCATGTAGCAATTTTACAGCTTGATGCAAGTTGATCAGCTACATTTTATGCCATGTTGTAAATAATTGCGTAAAGTAAGTTACTTCAATACATGAATGTCTTTCTATTTATACAATTTTATTTCAGACTTTCTCTTATGGTTCTGCTACAGCAGTGATGCAGGGCCGATTCTATCACATTAAGTTAACAACTGTAATATGATGACTTTTTTCTCTGGTCATTAAGCAATAATGAAGCTTCATTTTCGGTTAATAAACCATTTGTTTCAACTACTACTGAACAGTTCGAGGATTAGTCTTTTTTGTGTTGAATCTTAGAGTAAGTTCTGTCATTATTAGTTGCTTTATAAGGTATGTCTTTTGAATGTCGTATTTATTATGCTGTTGTGAGTAACTACAAATGGCCACACAATTCTGACTCCACACACAGACACTTGACATCTGACGATATTGACCTTGTGTTGCTACCTGCTATTTTCCGTTTGATGATCATCATGTAAGCATTAGTGTGATTTTTGCGAAATGAAATACTTATGTTGTAATAATAAGGAAGTACTTGTTATAATCACAAGCCCATTACTTAGTGATTGAAAGTGTAGTAAGTTACGAGAACTAATTATGCAGTCATAAGAAACGATATTCTTTACTAACTTCATTGACTGGAGCTCAAGTCACTTATATTGTGTAAGAAGGAATTGCATGTATATGCACATGTAATTTTTCTTAAATATCTCCACAGAAACTGGATTATTTGAACTTCATATTGTGATTGTTTACCTGTAATTTTACTGTGTATGTAAGTGTATCTTCGAGCAACGCAAATTTTCTATTGTATGATAAATTAAATGATGTGTAACTACTATGTATATATGAACTCTGGGATCTATAACTGTAACATTTTTTAAAAATATGTTACCCTCAATGTATCTGGACACATCTGTATGGCCTTCAGTGATATTGTGAATCACATATTGTGTATGTTCTGGATCAGGTCATGTTTTCTCTGGTCGCTGTGTACTATGCCATTACAAAATGAATTTTTATAGAACTAGTTTGCCACTATGTGATTGACCTGAACTTCATTTTTACAATGGTACTCCAAGGAACCCGACACACTTATGTAATTATCTGTAGTCATGTGCATTTGAATTATTTACTGAGTTTATGTGCCTATTCATGTAATGTTGACTTTTATATGCAAGTGCATATAACTTATTATTATTCATTTATTCAATATGATTTGTTTCTGTTACTATGTCATACATGAGACTTTTGACCTCTGATGACAATTATGAGAACCTATTTTCTCAAAGGGATATGATGTCAATGCTTTTATCGTGTATTCTTCGATGCTCAACAAGGTATACTTGTGCCTCATACTATTATTACTGCATCTTTATCTGAATATGAAAAGTAATGACACACTAAAGCTTTTTGGTGTTGTTGTCAGTGGGCATAATGTATGTAATGAGTGCCTGAGTCTGCTGACACCTCAAACTTGTGTGTCGTCAACTGAAAATACTAACATTTTTGGTGTGGTTATCAGTGGACATAATGTGTGTAATAATTCCCTGAGTCTGCTTATACCTCAAACTTGTGTGTCATCAAATGAAAATATTAACATTTTTGGTGTGGTTGTCAGTGGACGTAATGTGTCTATGAGTCTCTGAGTCTGCTTACATCTGAAACTGTTGTGTCATCAAATGAAAATATCAATATTTTGGTATGGTTGTCAGTGGACATAGTGTGTGTGGTCCCCTGAGTCTGCTACACCTAAAGCATGTGTTTCTTTACCTAGTTTTCTGTTGCCAGATGATTTATATTCTGTTGAAGAACTGTATACAACATTTTGTTGTCTTGTCAAATGAACAACCGCCAATGTCAGGTAAATTTGAGTGCTCACCAGCACAATGATTCTTGTATATTTATTTTCTCTCTCTTTGCACTATTTGCAATTCTGTGTAATATTTGTATCTACTCAACTGAGAGTGTCTGCAGCTCGTGCTCTAGTGGATCAAGGGTTCCCAGGATTGATTCCCAGCCAGGTTGGGGATTTTCTCTGCATGGGGACTGGGTGTTTGTGTTGTCCTCCTCATTTCGTCATCGCCATCATCATCATCATTTCTGACAGTAGCTAGAATGGACTGTGTAAAATTTGGACTGTGTAAAAATTCTGAATTTGTACGGGCACTCATGACGGCAAAGTTGAGCGCTCCACAAACCAAACATCATTTTTTTTTACGCTCTTGGAGAACTATCAATAACAGGTTTGTTATCCTGTCAAATGAAATGAAATGTCATGTGGCTAGGGTCTCCTGTTGGGTACCCGGTCGCCTGGTCCAAGTCTTTTAGCTGACGCCACTTTGGCGACTTGCGCGTCACTGTGGATGAGATGATGATGATGATTAAGACAACACAACACAACACCCAGTCCCTGAGCGGAGAAAATGTCTGACCCAGCCAGGAATCGAACCCGGGCCCCTTTGCATCGCATTCTGTCGTGCTGACCCTTCAGCTATAGAGGCAGACATCCTGTCAAATGAAGTGCTATCAAAGTCAGGTGGTTATGAGTGCTGGTCAATTTTCAGCTCATTTTGTTTATGTACGAGGGCCATCTCAAAACAATGCCTGGGGCATTGCTCACACACTGGCAGACCATTTTGTAGCGACTAATGCCAATGCAAGCCAGGACCCAAGGTTTCTTCGCTACCATGCGAATATAAAGAGGGACAAGCTGGGCTTCAGATCCAACAATTCTGAGTCTTACAACTACCCTTTCTCCATGTGGGAGGTGGAATCGACTCGGTCTGAGACCCATGATACAACACTCAGTTACGACCTGATCCTGTAATGCATGCTTCGACATTTTCAAACTGTGTCAAAGAAAATCATCCTCGAATGTTTTAACTTGATATAGCAGACAGGCCATTTCCCCAACAAGTAGAGCGAGGCAATTTTGATATCTCTCTTCAAGCCATGAAACGACTGCACATGTTCCACTAGTTAATGGAGTATAACCTTAACGTGCTGTGTAAGAAAGACCTCGGATCAAAGGTCAGCCATCGTCTGGTGGATTCCGGAGATCACTGTCGACAACCTGACCCTACTAGAGGAGACTATTCAGCAGTCTTTCCTACAGAAACATCACTGTATTGGCATAATATTTGATACTAGTAATGCATATGACACTACTTGGAGCCGCAGTGTGCTCACACAAGTGTATAAATGGGGATTTTGTGACCGCCTCCCCATCTTCATATGGTACTTCCTGTATAAGCGGTTTTTTAGGAGCTAAGTTGATGACACACTGTCAGATCATTTTGAGCAGGAAAATGGTGTCCCTCAGGGAAGTGTTTTACGTGTTAGCCGCTTTCCCATAGCCATCAACAGTATTAAGTCTATGGTAAGAAGTCCTGTACAATACTCCTTATTTGTGGACGATTTTGCTGGTTTGTGTTCCTCTTTAAATTTTGCAATAGCCGCTCATCAGTTGCGACTTACAGTGCAGAGGCTAGAGGAGTGAGCTGCCAAGATAGGTTTTCAGTTTTCTGCAGATACGTGTATGTGTGTCCACTTTAATCATTCTCATCGAATTTTTAAGTTACCTGACTTGCATATGAGGGACACCATCCTACATTTAAGTGATTCAGTGAGGTTGCTGGGCCTCATTTTTACTCCAAATTGTCGTGGTTGCAACACCTGTGAGACCTGAAAGCGAGATCCCTGAAGGCACTGCCTTAGCTACAGGTCTCAGGGAGCAGACAGCATGCGTCTGCTCCAGTTTTATTGGGCTTTCGCAGCTGGACTATGGGTGTGCTTTGTATGTATCAGCTGCCAACCATGAGGGGATTTGGCTGGCCACCAGTGCCTATAGGGCTAGTCCCACACCCAGTGTCTGCACTGAGGCTGTGGAACTACCACTCACCATCTGGCAGCAGCTCCTCACTGTATCAGGCATCTAAATTCCTCCAAGCTCTGACTTCTCCTGCATACCATACTGTTGTTCATCCACCTTTGGAACATCTTTTCTTCAACTGTCCATGAGCAACAATGCCACTTGGGGTCTGCGTGCAATGTGTGTTGGAGTCACTAAGTGTGGAGCAAATAAAACCCCATATCCAGGGTTTTAACCGTCTGCCGCCCTGGTTACTGCAGAGGCCCAGAGCAATTTTAGATCTGGTATAGTACGGGATAGATCACACTCTTGCTTCAGCTTTTAATGGCATATTTTCTGACATTTTATCTGAGCATCACAACTATGTAGCTGTCTTTACAGATGGGTGCAAACAATGGGCCCCAATTGATTGCTCTGTTGTTTTCCGGATTGTGTTCTCAATGTCAGATTGCCAAAAGGCTTTACTGTCTTCGGTACAGAATTATATGTGATCTTGTGGGCACTGGAGCGGATGAGACGTTCTTCAAGAGCTAAATTTCTTGCCTGTTCCTATTCTATGAGTGCTCTCCACTCTATGAAACATATGCACCCATCGATAAAGTCGTCAGAATATCCAGGATGCCATCCTCCAGCTACAACAACTGGGGAAGCAGGTGTCTGTCTGCTGGATACCAGGGCACATTGGTATAGCAGGGAATGAAAGGGCGGATCTAGGCAGCATAGGAGGCGTTCCTCATTCCCCTTCATGCTACAACCTAACTATTAAGACCAAGAGTTTGCGTTGATGGGAGGATGAGTGGATGGAAGTGACAGATAATAAGCTCCATCTAGTAAAGCACACAACATGGCCATGACACACTTCTTTACTCGTCTTCACATAGGCCTTATGACGCGTGGCTTCTTGCCTTGAGAGTGGACTCTCCAGCGTGTGGGGGTTGTGGCGTACAGATCACTATGCGCCACATCTTGTTGGACTGTGTTTTATTTTCCAACCACCAGGCTGATGTGGATTTGCCAACGCATTTGCCATCTATTTTAAGCAACGTCAAATGGATGTGGTTCGAGTTTTAAAGTTCTGCAAATTATCCAACATTTTTCCAAAAATTTGAGGGAGATGGTTTTAATGTATTAATGGGATGACTGGCTCACCCCTATTTTTTGTACGCAGTCAGACAGTGATATTTTCCTGTGCTTTTCTTTTAACTCCTTTGTCGTTTTACTTGTGTTTTAATCTTATGTAAAGCTACTTTTATTCTTTCTCCGTTGTTTTAGCTCTTGTGAGATAGAGTCATTGTGTGGTCGATTCGAGTGCGGAAAAGTTTTCGGGGTTTTAGCCACATGTATTTCTTTTAATGAGTGATCAACGAACACAGTAATATTTTAAAATCTTGGAAGAGTGGCCTGTCGGCAAATGATATTTACATGCCAGCTGTCGGTTGGTTAGCCGCCACAGACAGCATTTCCATCTCCATGTGTTATTTCTTTCATAAATGTGTTTGTGGCCCCTGATTTATCCCTGTGCGAAATCTGTTTTGGAAACCAACATTTGGCTTTCGTCTTTCTTGTATTTAACTCTTGTCACAGGTCTAATGCCATAACCTGCACTATAACATTGATATAACGTATGATTTCAATTGACGCCATACCGAAGGCTATACAACTACGTAGAATTTGTGGGGTTCTGTGTATGCGATAGCTCACGATGCCACTACAGAAAGCCACAAATTGTGGCGCCACATTCGTTACGTGTGTGAACCCAATTTAAGGCGAAAGCAATGGCATAACGTCTGCAATAGGAGCGCGCATAATAAAACACTGTATTGTTTAAACCAACTATAGGGTTGATGTGACCCTTATTTACAAGCACAGCAAACTAATTACTCGACGTTGTTTCGCAGAACTTTATAATGTCTAATCATTAAAGCACACCACAAGCTTCAAAACCCATACATTGACTTGGAACTGCCTTCGCATATTTTGGTATCATTTAAAAGTTGAATCTGCGTTCACTTTAAACCAGCTGCTCCATTTCTTAAGGACCTGAAGTTCTTACGCTTGTTGTCACCTTGTCGATGTGGCGAAAGTATATGGAAAAAAATAAGTTTTTATTCCAGGCAGATGAAAAGTTAGCTGAAAATATCCTGCAAAAGTATAGGAACAAAGGGTGAAATACAGAATATAACAATTATCTCATATATCTTAGAGCCGTAGAGCTTCGAACGCTGAAGTAATTTCTGCTTTAAATCTGACATGAATGCAAAGCAATACGCTTTTACGTGAAGTGATAATGATTCCGTGCGGAGCAGTAGGAAACAAGACGAAATTTTCTATGTCTTTTGTTTCGTGTTACAACTACATATTGCAAAGTTACGAGTTCATGCTTCAGTTATTTATAGACTTCTTCAAAAGCAGTAAGATAAATTAGACGGTATAATGTATTTTTTAAAAAAAATGTCACCACAGGCCTATGGTATTACCTTTGGCGCGCTATGTTCGACCTATGATCGAATTTAATATCGTGACCTGTTTTGATTGTTGGGATGTTGGCTATGGTTGTTTATGGTAACAGTGTTTTGTGTTGAAAGTTGATGCTGTTGATTGAGTGAGAATTAAGTCATTCACTTTATTTTTGGCAGTAGTTTGTATGTGCGGCGTGACTATATAATTGTTCATATATTATTGGAGCTAATAAAGTACGTGAAAAGAAAAATATTGATTGCATTTGCAGTTGGCGTGTTGTTATTTGTGTACTGTAGACGGAAATGAACATCCCTGATTGTGGAGCTTGTGAAACAGATCTAGCAGTGAACCTTGTGTGTGATGTTAATAATGAGTACGTATATCCTCATCACATACGTAAATAGTGCCACAGCTGTTTGTGAAATGTTGCAGTAGTTACCATCGTGGGAAACTTTCATTGCCACCATCGCTTTCATTCGCTACCTATTCCCCGAGGAAGCACACAGGACCCTATTGTCACTTTACACTGCGGGTAAGAACATAACAATTGTAGTCAAACATTTCTTTGTCACACTTATCGACTGTATTTTAACCTATCCCTTATCAGGTAGTAAACACAACTATGTTGTCTGCTTACTACACGACCGTAAATAAACAGTGTCCACCGTTTCGTATTATAATTAGCGATCATGCAAAGAGCATTTCATAAGTATCTCATCGTGTTAATTAACATTATTTGTGCTATTTCTTGTGTTTCATTATTAAATAATTTGTATTTCTGCGATTGTGTTACTGGTGTAACTCTTGGGTTAGTTTAAAGAACTACTGTCGACCACTCCATAGAAAACGAAAGTAACTTAACATAAAAATTCTATTGTAACAAAAATAAAATTTCAACAGATCTTTTTTTTTTTTTAAAAAAAAATTTGTAGCCACATCCATTGCTATCCTTTCGCATAATACAGCCATTGATGCCATGCAAGCACTATGCACATTCTTTTAGCCTATGTTTTGTGTCTTAACTGCGAGGAGCAAACCACAGAACTGCTGAGGTACCTAATCAAACCTCTATTTGCTATGCAAATGTTGTCAGACATATGTGCTATGAAAATTAAGAAAACTGGTGTGCTTGCTTACTTTCATTCCATAATGTAATACATGGTTATTTTCTGGGGTAGCTAATCAAGCCAAGCTATAGTTTTCCAAGCCTAAAAACGTGCAATACAAATTATCTGTGGTGTGCATCCAAGAACGTCCTGCAGAGGGCTGTTTAAAGAACTGGGTATACTAACCGCAGCTTCCCAATATAATTATTCCCTAATGAAATTTGTTATTGAAGATTTGAGCCAACAGCTCATTTTATGGAATCAACACTAGAAATTAGAGTAACTTTTCTTTTTCGTAAAGATTTTAAGTCACTTAGGCCTACTTTCATTTGGAAAGGTGTCCGCTTTTCAGCAGTAGGCTACACATTTTTAGTGACGTGCAGTCATATAAAGTTTAACTAAGAATACACTTCAGTTTGAGAAGAGTCTAAAGGATTTGATGTAGGCCAACTCCGTCTATACCATTGATGAATTTCTTAGCAGAACCAGTTGATATGTGTATGTTATTAATAATATGAGATGATGTGAATATTGCATACAGTTTGACTTGTGTACAAATTTTGTGCGGTAATGTGATCATTATAAATAAGTGTTGTAAATTTTTTTAAATTTAATTTTTTATTTGATGATGCATGGCTACAATAGCCTAAGAATTATCATATGCACCTAAGTGTATTGAATGTTCAAAATTTGATGACAAGTTTTATATCCTTTTAAATGTAAATATGCTTAAGGATTCCACACCCGCAAGGGCAATATGATTAGGGATCTTTGGCAGGTACATTCGTGTTTCTGTTTTTATTTTGTAAATAAGCATTGTGCAGTCCTGTTTTCAACGTGTGTAATATCCCAAAGGATCTCCTCTCCATGATCAGTTGGAGAAGTTTTCTCTGTATACATTATTTATTTTTTATTTGTATACTCTTTCTCAGTTTTTTTGGTGTCTTAGTAATTCTTTAATTCTTTTGTTTATAAATTTTCTAATGAGTATTCTGTAAACTATGAACTGACTTATTCCTTGCATGGTCTTACAGTGCTTGTTAGATTCCTTACATACTAACATTATAAAAACGTTTGTAGGCCTTTAAAAAAGTTTCATGCCATGCATATTTTCGGCTTTGAATCAGGGGTATTGGTAGCATAGAATACCTCATGTTGCATATATATATGTGGGTTGTATCTCGAACCTCATTCGAACTATATTGGTTAACTGCAGTACGGGATACAAGTTTAGGGTACGTCGATTTCTTCGTTGTTGTTAGCATTAATGTCCTGTTGTTCAGTTGAACTATATAGGTCAACTGAAGCACGGGATACAAATTTTACATGTGTTGTTTCTTTCGCCTCTGCTACCACTAAGTCTCTTCTTACGTAGATAGTAGTACTGCTGATGGCAGGAGGAGCTACATACATAATATTTGTATCCCATACTTCCATTAACCTATCTCGTTCTGTAGTTGAGCTATATAGCTAGACACAACATTTGTATTCTGCTTTCCAGTTGACATATATAGGCTAGGTAAATCTCATCAATGTTACATATGTCGTTCTTTTCGAATAGATAATGTCAGTGTAAAGGTCAACTGAAGGACGGGATACAAATTTTAGTTGTGTCGGGCTTTTCGCCTTTAATATTGCTAGTACATATTCGAAAAAATCATATTGATACTAGTGCTGGGAAACAAAAGAAGAACGACAGCTGTGAAATTTCTATTACGTACTGGAGTACACGAAAATGTACATAATGGTGCAATACAACAATGAAATATGTCAAAATAGTCAAGTGCAGTAAGATAAAAAAAGGGAAAACAGAACTTACCACGCGGGAACTTCTTAAAAGATCCGAAGCTTGCCTTGCACCTAGGAAGACATCAACAAAAATCACATACCCACATACACAATCCTAATGTGAAATTAGCTAACATATTTCGGACAGTACATTTGCCCAACACATTTAACAAAACATTTATACGGGCAGTATGTTTGGGGAAGACTACACTTCCATGAATATTCGTCTAAGTGACTTAGAAGTGTGGAAATCCGGCATTTCCCCAGCCCTACAAGAAATTTCACAGCTGACCAATAACCCTCTATGCTATTTGTGCAAGCCCCTGTGGATAATGATCTGAACTCAATATTACGATTAACTACGAGATGCTGATAACCCCTTTCCTCTAAATCCCTATATGAAGAAAAACCATCTGAAATTACAGTGGGACCCTCTGCAACATGATCTTCAATTAAGCTAATCAAAACTTCCTTCCTTCGATTGGGTACTATTGTCAACACTACATTGTCACACTCTTGACCTAAAACTATAGCCCCCCAAAACCTGTAATCCCACTGGAGGTGCCCCCCTGTTGTCCTTCCTTTTACCAAAGTGCGGATCATCAATTTCGACAATAACACCCCCCCCCCCCCTCCCAATGGCCCCCTATATTTTATGTATTCCTCACAGACTTCCCTACAAAAAGAGTACCAATCGACAACTGTATGCTTACTCACATGACATTCATGGACCCACAGCCACACAGGATATCTCAAACACCAACAGTGCGTGATTTTTATAATGTCTCTCAAGGCGAGCTTAGATTTTTCGAACCATGTGCCTTGTCTAATGGACCACCACAACCAATCTTTGCTGCAGTGCCATATGAATAAGTCGTGAGTACGGTGACGAGATACGCTTGTGTGGCGCATATGTTCGCTGCACTCACGACATCGAACATACTCGACAATGAGCCCACACATTTGTAAAAAACAAATTGTGGCCAACATGTCTACACCCATAGCCTCTCTCAAATCATCCAGGTTCATCGGAACAAACAAATCCATACCTACAAACGAAAAGGAGATGCTAAAAATTGTCCTAAAATAAGAAACTAATAGTCCAAATTACCTCAATATCACTAAGAATGAAATTAAATACCAAATGAATTGCAAACAGCCAATTACTTAAATAAATGCACACGATGAATATTTTGAGCAATATGTAGTGATCTCTTTTAAAATCACAGTCAATTATTTTAATGTACAATGATAGCACTTATCCGGAACACAGAACTGTTTCATTATCTATGACTGAAAGTGAAGACATTATTATCTATGAGTAATGTATGATGTCATTGGTCAAAGCTGACGGGTTGTATCCCCTGCTTCACTAAACTCGAAAATAGGTGTCAAGGAAAGGCAGTTTGACAACGCTGTTGACACATTTACAATGCGTAACTTGATTCAAAGCTAACTGTTGCCCAATTAGTGTATAGAGTTTTAGTTAGAATAGTCGAGTTCCATCCTGGATCTAAGTGCATACTGTTTCTTAAATGATAGGTATATTACAGCTAAACATTGAACATAATAACTATTTATCAAAAGGCGCAGATATATTATTGAAGAGTAATTATCAGTTACAAAAAAATTACCCTTTATAGGAGAGAATTAACTACAAAACCTACCAATGTACACCCTACATTCAGTAAGAATGGCCAGTTGTAATATTTTAAACATACATAATCTTCAGAATAGATACTAAAACAAATCTCCCGGCATCTCCAAACATTTAGTGACTTGCTGGATCATCGTTCTCTGAACGTTTTGTAGAATAGCTGCATCCACAGCTATAAGAGCAGCTTGGAAGTGTGGTGTCACTTCTACCACATTTATTGGTGGAACGTAATGTGTAACAGAATTTGGTAATAACCTGTGGAGTGGGTTGCTAGACAAACTGGTGATGTAATGCTGTAATGAAATTTAGTGGACATGAAAGTGGTGTGCACGGCAGGTGGTACTAATCGGTAGAACCAGTGATTGGAGGATATACTGGACACTGGGTTCGAATGCAATTAATGAAGTATATGACACATTACACATAGACCATGTTCCTTTGTGATTTATATGGTTGTTACAGAACTGTCTGGAATAACAAAATATTTGATCGGGTGAACGTCTGAAACTTAGGAACACATTTATAGAATAAAAGAAACAGGGACAGACCAAGGAGGAGGGCAGTGGAGTTGATGTGTTTTTCTTCTTCTTTGTGGGACGGGATTGAACTCAAGAAAGTGGAAGCAATGCTGACAGTTTTCTTGAAAATGTGGAGGGATGTAATTCATGGAAGACATCAGAATTAATGTTTAAAAGGAAAATAACTCTTTAAAAACAGTTGTACTCTCAGTTCTGTAATGGTATTAAATAATTGGACATGTTTTGTACAAGACCTGATGAAATTACTGTATAATAATTAAGAAGCAAGATACCATATCACACAGCCTAAAATTATAAAATGGAAAAAAGTACATTTAGACTTGGAACTGAGCTTGAGTATTCTAATATAAAACTCCATGTAGCGCACTAATTGCGCACTGTACTTAACACAGAATTGAATCAAGATACTTGTCGTACACTTGATTACAGTGTTGCCAAACTATAAGTTCCTTTGATACCAATTTTCTACCAAAAATATGGAGTGGACAGAATTTTGTCACAGACACTTTTGTACCGGTAATATGCAAGACTCATGTAGTGGCATCTGAGCATGCAGATTTATACTATTGTTCAGATGGTGTTGAACAGTCAGCACAGGCAGTTGTACGTATATAACAATGCTTTAGTATTGACCCAACTCTGTGTATGCCATGGCAACAAGGGGTGGCCAGTGCAAAGTAAAATGTCACAGTATGACGCGCTCGTTTTCTCGATATTTATCATTCTATCACATTGAGACTCACTCACATGCTTATTTGGACGTGCTTTCTTGTTTGCACTTACTTTGAATGTTCTTCAGTTGTGTGATGCAGACATTTCCAGCTATGAAAGGAAGGGAACTTTTGGTGTATGCATACATCAAATCTCTGCAATCATAAACCCTTATTGTTAATACAAACTTTCCTTAAGTTTCTTATAGTAAATCACATATTAGCTACATGGATAGGGACTGTGTCTGTTGTGTGGGGATGCAGGAGGAGTTGGCCACATTCCAAAGACAGCTGGAAGCTTTGTTGGCCTCAGTCAACAGGCTCCAGAGTGCCACTTTGAGGTGCGGTGGGCCGGCTGCGGTGCTCTAGCGGTTCTAGGTGCTCAGTCCAGAACCGCGCGACTGCTACGGTCGCAGGTTCGAATCCTGCCTCGGGCATGGATGTGTGTGATGTCCTTAGGTTAGTTAGGTTCTAAGTTCTAGGGCACTGATGACCACAGATGTTAAGTCCCATAGTGCTCAGAGCCATTTTGGAGGTGCGGTGGGGATGGGGTGCTCGAGGCAGCCTCGGCTATACTAGATGTGCAGGGAGGGATGCAACAGCTCTCTGTCACTGAGCCGACCTCAGGTGTGACTGAGCTGGCAGCCCCATTCTCACCTCAGTGTGGGTGGCGGACTTGTGTCGATGTCTGGAGCCTCAAGGCGAAGGCTGCATGGGGGATGAAGGTTCCTGCCAAATCCCATGCACATTGCTAATAGTTTCAGTGTGCTATCTGATGCTGGGAGGGAGGCTGAGCTGGATCAGAATGCACCGTCTGCCAGGATAGTGGCCGCTCCTTCAGCAAGGTCCTGGCATGCAAATGGGGATAGGGGTTTGTTAGTTATTGGGAGCTCCAATGTTAGGAGGATTATGGAGCACCTCAGGAACATAGCGGCTAGGGTGGGCCTGAAGAATTACCAGTTCATGACACTGACAGGGGTGTGCCAACTGTAAAAACGGTAAGTTTGCCTAAACAGGTCATTCCAAAGGATTTAAGTGTGTTAAATCTCATGTTAGTAAATTGTCGTCGTCTGGAACACGATCTCTGAGTTACTCTTCAAAATAAACAGTGGTAATGCCAATATTGTATTAGGTACCGAAAGCTGTTTGGAATCAGACATAAATAGCATTGAAATTTTGAACTCAGATTTTACAATGTTTAGGAAGGATAGGACTGATGCTACATGAGGTGGTGTGTTCATTGCAGTTAAAAGCTGTTTAAACGCATTTGAGATCAATATTTGGTCGGATTGTGAAATAGTCTGGATAAAGCTGTCAATCAGACAAGGAGTGACCATTGTATTAGGATGTTTTTATAGACCACCAGCATCTGCAACAAATGTCACAGAACGTTTCCGGGAAAATCTTGAGTACATAGGAAATAAATACACAAATTATCCATTAGTTATAGGTGGAGACTTTAATCTGGCACCCATTGCCTGGGAAAATTACACATTTATCACAGGGGGCAGAAGCAAAGACACGTGAAGTTATTCTAGGGAGTGCTTTCAACATACATCCTTGAACAATTGGTTAGAAAACAAACTCGAGACTGGAAAACATAAGATATCTTGGTGACAAACAGACCTGATCTTTTTGAGGACGTTAATATAGAAGGAGATATTAGTGACCATAATGTCATTGTGGTTTCTAAGTCAGCGGAAGTTGCAAAAGAACCAAAGAAATGGCTTAGAGTTTTCTTGTTTGGTAAAGCAGTTAATGAATATCTTCATAGTCAGCTCCAAGCATTCACCACGGGACACAAAGATATTGAGCATCTTTGGTTGAAATATAAAAGTATTGTCCACCACGTGCTAGAGAAATATGTGCCCAGCAAAAATACAGGGGAGGGAAAGGATCCACCTTCATTCAACAAACATATTAGGAAGTTGCTGAAAAAGCAGAGAATTTTGCAGAGTCGTTTTAAACATAGTCACTTCCCCACTGACAAACAGAAATTATGTGAAATGAAAGCAGCTGTCAAAAGATCAATGAGAGATTCTTTTAACGAACTTGAAAGCAATATTTTATCTGCAGATTCTAAAAATAACCCTAAAAAATTTTGATTGTACGTAAAATCTATAAATGCTACAAATAATTCAATACCTTCTCTTGTTGACAGTACAGGTAATGTAACGGATGATGATAAATAGAAGGCCGAAATTCTAATCCTAGCTTTCAAAAACTCGTTTACGGTAGAGGACTGCAGCACCATTCTCCCTTTCAATTATCGAACCAATGCAAGGTTGGCTGACATAGTATTTAGTGTATCTGTGATTGTAAAACAGTTAAGATCCTTAGATGTCAGGAAGGCATCTGGCCCAGACGGTATCCCCATAAGATTTTATGTTGACTATGCTACAAATATAGCACCTTGGCCCGGTTACGCATTGGCCACTGCCGGTTCAGCCATCGCCATCTGCTGATGGCTGCGCCGGCGCCGTTCTGCCCATGTGGGCGATTGCTGACGGTCCGCCACATTTTAACGTCCTGTCCGGATTTTAACACACTGCGTTTTGATCTTGGCCTGCCCTGTACTCTAGATGCCAATTTAGCGGATGACCCACGAGCAGCTGCTTGCGTTCTTCGTTTTATCAATTTGACAAACCTCTCTAAGGACATTTGATTATGCTGTTTTTTTTAATCCTATGCCTGTCAGTCTGTCTTTTATCGTGTTTTCCCTTTTAGTTGTTGTTTTAAACTTGTGCCTCGCGGTGCATTCTTAACGTAGTCTGGGCGCTAATGACCATTGAAGTTGTACGCCACAAAAAAAAAAAAAAAAAAAAAAAAAAAATATATATATATATATATATATATATATATATATATATATATATAGCACCATTCTTATCCATCATCTATCAGAGATCATTGGAACAGTGGAAAGTTCCACGGGACTGGAAGAAGGCCCAGGTCATAGCAATCTGTAAAAAGGGTAGAAAGCTGGATGCACATAATTACTGGCCAATTTCGTTGACATCAATTTGTTGTAGAATCATGGAACATATTTTGTGTTCAGACATAATGACCTTTCTAGACTCTGAACAGCTCATCTGCAGAAACCATCACAGTTTTAGGAAACAGCGGTCATGTGAGACATAGCTGGCCCTCTTTGTGCAAGATGTACAACATGCTCTAGATACCGGCTCCCAGGTTGATGCCATATTTCTGAAAATAATGGTGTGGGATTGTGTGGTTTGGCTTTTGAGTTTGAGAGCATTAGCATTTTCAAATGACTTCTTAGAGAATTTCTTCTGCTTGGGGGGATTACAAATTGAGAACAAAACTCAACTGATAATTTTCCAGCCTGGACGTGGTTGCTACATTGACCTGAAACTGAGCTGATTCCTTCAGCATACCCAGTCCAGTATGTTTGATGGCATTATTAGAGAATACGTGCATTTCATTTAAATTTTTCTTCCTTTGTAGACACTTAAATCAACAGCATATCTTGACCTCTAAAATATGTTTAATATTGAATGTAGATTGAATTTTGCCATTTGATGGTGGGTCAGGGAGGGAAGGGTGTGTGTGTCGGGGGGGGGGGGGGGGGAGGAGCTGGTAGTGGTGGTGGCAGTGGTGGTCCACTGCAAGGAATTAGAATTGATACTGTTCAACCTAATTTTCATCCCTAATGAGGGTTCATTTACAAAAATCATTCACATCTAGTGCAAACAGTGGCTTACTAATTTGGTAATCGTGCTCTGTGATGGTTTTATTCAACTAATAACTGTCTGGGCATCTACTGTGAGGCTCTTTGTTCACTATCAATTAGAAATCTTTCACTGAACTCAGTTTTGAGGTATGTTAGACATTTGCTGTACTTCTGGTCCATAACAGTGTTGTGCCAGTGTTACGTATCTGCTTGCTTTTGCAGTACATAATTTTCATAGATCAGGGTCTTTAATGTGCTTTATGCTGTTTGAATGCAGCTGTGTCTGTTTTAATGTAGATATGGCGAAGTATGTATCCCAACTGTAATGGAAATGCCTTTGTGGATCTGATTTGGTGACATTGTTTTACTATGCAGGTAACATTCTGCCTTGATCTTTGTAGTTACTTGTAACTTGAGAGTGATTATTTAATATTGTTGATTTTGTATATACATACATTCTTACTCCCTTCTCCCATGGTCCGTGGACCTAGCCAAGGTGGGGTAGCTAGCATGACCTACTGATACAGCTAGTCTTACTATAGGTGCAGTCACAGTGGAGGGGTATCTGTAGAGAGGCAAAGCTGATCTGTTGTTCTGGAAGAAGGGCAACAGTCTTTTCAGTAGCTGCAATGACAGCAGTCGGGATGATTGACTGATATAGTCGTGTATTAGCCAACTTGACCTTACTTTGGTGGTACTGCAAATTGCTGGAAATGAGGGGAAAGTGCAGCCATTATTTTCTCTAACAACATGCAGCTCTGCTGGTAGAATCCCCCTGGCTAAAATATTCTGGAGGTAAAACAAGCTTCAATTCAGTTCTCTGGACTATGTAGGAAGATGAGGTCATCAAGGAAAAAACATTAGTGTTCTATGGATAAGAGCATGGAATTTTGGGTCCAGCAATTGGGTAAGTAGATTAGTGAATTTAAAGAAAGATAGTAATTGGTTGTAGTTAGATACAGGGGGCATTGATGAAATGCATTGGCGTGTAGGACAGGACCTGTGGTCAAGCAAGTACAATGTTATAAATATAAAATGAAGTAGGGTTAATGTGGGAGTAGATGTAATAATCAGTAAGAAAATCAGAATATGAGTGAGAAAATCTGAATACGAGTAAGCTACTATGAACAGCAAAGTGAATACATTATAGTAACCAAGGCAGACACAAAGCCATCCTCCACAGAATTACAAGTTTATATGCCTACTAGCTCTGGAAGTTATGAAGAAATTGAAAGAATGTGTGATAAGGTAAAAGAAATTTTTCAGATACACACACACACACACACACACACACACACACACACACACACACACTTATGTCCCTGTATGTGGTGCTGGCTAGAAAGAGACTGGAAGTGGGTGGCTAGCGGCTCAGAGAGAAGCCAGTTTATCAGTTGGAATAAGGGAGGAAGGCATGGCAAGTACAGTTGTAGTAGTCAGTGAGAAGCAGCACACACTGGAGGGTATGTGGGGATGTGAACTGGGAGGAAGTGAAAGGATGGAGAAGGGGAAACTGTTGTGTGGGGACAATGGTTTACCTGAGATTGAGACCAGGATGATTACAGGAGCGAAGTATGTGCTGTAAGGATAATTATCTGCATTTTGACAGCTGCCTTTCCTTCCACACAAAAAAATCCCATCCATACTGCCTAGCCACCTATGGATATTGTATCTGTAGTGATGATTCATCTACAAAGGAGTGCCCCCTCATCACCCAGTATCACCTTGGACTAGAAAAGCTTAACCATATTCTTTGTCAGGGCTTTGATTATCTCGCATCCTGCTATGAAATGAAGGTCATCCTACCCCAGACCCTTCCCCTGTGGCAGACCAAAGTGCAAGACCTGCCCAATCCACCCACCCAGCATTTCCTGCTCTAGTCATGTCACAGGTTTATCCTACACCACAGAGGCCTGGCCACCTGTCAAAGCAGCCATGTCATATATACCAACTCTGCTGCAAACACTGCATAGCCTTTTATGTTGAAATGGCTACCAACCAGCTGTCCACTAGGATGAATGGCCACTGCCCAGATGTTGTCAAGAACAAAGTTTGACCAGCTGATGGCACAACATGCAGTTGGGCACAACATGCTCAGTTTCAATGACTGCATTACAATTCGAGCCATTCCCCCCACTACCAGCTTCTCTGGGCTACAGATATGGGAGTTATCCTTACAATACATCCTCTGCTCCTGTAATAATCCTGGTCTCACTCTCAGGTAACTCACTTTCCCAGCACCCTCCACCCAACAGTTTCCCCTTCCTCCACCCTGTCATCCCCTCCCAATTTGGGTCCCCATGTAACCTCCAGTATGTGCTGCTTCCCAGTGACCACTACAACTCTTCCTACCACTCCTCCCTCCTGTGTTCCTTGCCAGTGAACCGCCCAGCACCATATAGGGGCATTGGCATGTGTACACTTGTAGTTGTGTGTGTGTACTCTAGCTTGTCAAAGGATAAATCCAAAAGCTAGCAAGTTCTCCTTCTTTTGTGTGTGCTTATCAGTGACTCAGATTATTTAGATAGTTTCAGGAATGAAAATTTAATTACAATGGAGACTGAAATTCAATATTAGACAAAAGAAGAGGAGGAGAAATTGAAGGAGAATATACTGGGGAAAGTGAATGAAAGGGAAAGTTTTGTGAAGAGTGTAATTTAATCACTGCCAATCATGAAAGAAAGTTGTGTACATGATAAAGACGTGGAGATACCACAAGGTTTTAAATAGGTTATATAATTGTAAGACAGATTTTGAAACCTGATTGTAAACTGTAGAACATTCCCAAGGACAGGTGTGGACTCCAACGATAATTTATTGTTTATAAACTGCAGATCAAAATTGAAGAAAGTTGGGAAATTAAAGTGATGGAGCCTGGATAAAGTGAAAGGACAAGAAGCTGTTGAGAGTCTCAAAGGGGACACTTGGCAAAAATTGACTGAAATAAGGGGGGGGGGGGGGGGGAATGCAATTAAAGGCAAACAAATAGCTTTTAGAGATGAAGTAGGACAGGCAGCAGAAGATCTTGTATACAAAAAGACAAGGCCTAGCAGAAATTCTTGCATAACACAGGGATAATGAATTTAACTGACAAAATGAGAAAATATGAAAGTGCAACAAATGAAGCAGGTGTAAGGGAATACAGGCATAAAAAATGAGACTGATAGAAAGTGAAAAATGGCCAAGCAGGAATGGTTGTAGGGCAAATTCTAGGCTACATAAACAGGGGAAGGATACATCACCTATAGGAAAATTAAAGAGGCCTTTGGAGAAAAGAGAAGCAGCTGTATGGCTATCAAGAACTCTCACGTCAAACTGATACTAAGCAGGGGAAACTGAGAGGTCTAAGGCATATATAGGAGAGCTATTCCAGGGAAGTCCACAAGAAGACAAAGCAAAAGAAGAGGAAGCAGACAAAGATGAGTTTGCGGCTGTGATAATGCGAGAAGAATTTGACAGAGTACTGAAAGAAAGACATAAATTGAAGCAAAGCTCCTGGAGCAGAGGACATTTGAATACCTGCCAGCAAAAACGTTGTAACCCTCAAAATACAAATTGTACAGGAGGCGCGAAAAACCATTACCTATGCAACAGGTTTACAAACGGCAGAAATAGCATTCACAATCAC